>NC_089526.1:19161844-19518157 GCF_963924715.1 Thunnus thynnus
AAAGAGCAGAGGAGACAGATCAAAAGAAAAAGGGAAATCTAGTGCAAGAGGAGAAACTCCAAGAGACTTCTCCCCCAGGGAATGAAGCAAGCGACAGCATTGTCACAAAAAACCTTTCCCCCCCTGATCCTGCTAAGAGCCGCAACAGTCCACCATCCCCTAGAAAGAGGCCCAGACTGTCAGCAATGCCCTACAACAGAGACAGTGTCATTACCAGGCCTGTCACGAGCGCGTCCTCTTTCTCCTCTCCTTGGACTTTCCCTACAAATATGTGGAACTCTGTAACCACCTTGAAGCGGAAAGCAGAAAACTATTCAAACTTAATAGCAGCTCACCGACTCCAGTCCCCAAACCAGTCCTCTGTAGCATACCCAATCTCCCTCTCCACTCCCCACATGTTCCCCCTCCTGGTCTCTCATTTTCAAGCCCCGGCTCACAGCTCTGTAATGGGCTACTCAAGCTTTCATTCACGTTATACACCAAACCTTTACGCTGGGTCTACAGGGATGGGGAGCATAATCAAGCAAGGCCTGTTGAAAAGAAAAAAACCCAGCCAGAGAGCTTTTACTGGGACCATCCAAACCAGTGAGCTGAGGTAAGTCAGCCCTCAGACACAAATGTATGTGTTGCATGTTTTTAATTTTAATCATTTGTCTCTGTATTTTAACTGTCACAGAGTCATTTAGAATCCCCTAACTTGCTCAGTTGTTCCCTTGCGACAGCTGCAGACCTGACTCACTGCTGTTTGGGTAGATGTGTGCAATCAAGCCTCCTGCACTTTCCAACTAGAGCAATTTCCCCTGTTAACCCTTCCCTGCCAGTCCCAGTCAAACTCTTTTGCCAAATTAAAATCATTGCTGTATACCTTGTACAGTTTCCAGACCAAACACAAGAGAGAAAAAAGAAATGCAAGTTAATTTTGCAATAAATCTAAAGTTTTAGCATGGTTTTGCTTAAAAGTTGGATTGAAACCAATTATACTTTGTTTGAATTCTGAATGAATTTACCACTGCCCTTTCATGACACTAAAAAGTATATTAAAAAACCCTGTTGACTTCATTTTTGGGTGATTTACCTCTTTTTTTCAAGTCTTTGCATCTTGTACAGTGTTCCACACATTGTAACTGAATAGTGTGTAAAGGGGAGCCCCCTAAATTTCTCCCCTCCTTTGCAGAATTCAAGATTTTCCACCCACTGAAACCGTGTTTCAGTGTTTAGAATGGGTGCGTCTGTACCACATGAAATTGTTCAAATTGTCCTTGCATCTTTGTGGAAAAAAAAGCTATTTTTCAGTGTCACTTCATAATCCTGTTCTTTCTTCTCTACCGTTATATGAGAGGTAAACAAGCTTTTACCCTAAATGAGTGTTATACATATCTTGTGGTTGAGGATTGAGAGGAAGGAAAGGGTGTTTAAGGATGTTATCTGTGATGATACATTATGTTGTAAATATATGCAGAGTGACAGTTTTCATTTGAAGAAGAGACTTTTCCTTGCTTTATATTTCTCCAGTTATGCACCTCTGTTGAACACATTATTGTTAAAGAGATACAATCAGAGTCATTTTTTGCAACAGTTGCATCAGAAAATATATTTTCCACAGTTTCCCTGAAGTGCCCAAAGCCAGTGCAGAAAGAGTTAAAGACTGCCAGCATTGCAGTCTCGTTGGTGATCCAGTTCTGCGGGAGTCAGCCTCCACACCTTCAGGTAATGATATGATTATGACAAACAGAAAACACAACTTAATGTTTTTTTAATGATCACAACACATCAAACTTACTGTTATTACTATACAGTAAGATGAAGCCTGTCACAGTGGTTGTCCTGTTGTAGAACTGATCAATTTAACATGATAGCAAGACAGTTCTTGCTGTGACCCCTAACCTCGGAAGACTCCATCTACGTAGCTACGCAATGGAAAGTGATAAAAAGAGTTGTGGTTTTGAGAGCATAGCGCAGCAGGAGCAGTAGTGTGGTTACTAGATACAGCTAGATACATGCAGTACAGTATGTACTGCATCGCAACGGTGGTTTGTCCTATACCAAAAATATATGTTGATTTTTTTATATAATGAATTCCTTTTATGTAAGTCACTGCAATTACACTAAGTCACTTAAACCAACAGCTTGTGTGCGTTTATGTGTATACATGCATATGTGTGTATGATTGTACAATCAAGCTGATAAACATGTTTTATCTGATGTTCAATATCTCTGTTCAATGGAACATTATGTTCATACTTCAAGAGATTAGGGTAAAACTCCTTTACAAATGTCTTACTGCACTGCAGTATAATAACTTAGGACAAGTACTAAAAGTATATAATAGTACTCAAGAACCTATTGAAAAACTATATCTCTAATAAATTATTACATATAATATGCATTATTATAAGTGTAACAACACTTTATTTATACAACATTTGTATAACTAAAGCATTTAAGCACCTGAGTTCAGTGTTGCTGAGTAATGTCTCTCTCTCTCTATCCTTAGCTTTTCCTTTTATTAAGTTATATTAATAAAGCCATTAAGATAAATAAAGTAAAAGGCATTATCTACATAAGAAGTCTTTTAAAGTGAGACGTGAGGAAAAATATTGGACAGGAAACACGCTAATGACAGCAAGTCTCAGTAGGTTGTGTGTGTGGTGAGCGTTCAATTGTTGTGGTTTATTCTCTCAATTTCCCCCACTACAGTACACCCCCTTCTTATTTCAGCATCCTGTCTATACTATCCTGTTTTCACTTGAGAAACTAAAAAAAAAAGAATATAAGATACCAAAAGGCTTTAGTAGCTACCTCAACCTCAAAATCACACCTTTGTAATTTAAGACTTGGTAGATGCAGACAAGACACAAATGCAGAGTGACAGGAAAGTAAATGTGTACAAACTGACTTTATTGTCCTGCAACAGGATGTTGACCAAAAACAGATGTGTGCCTCTGAAACATAATGAGAATACTGTAGCAATATATTATTATATATAATACATCATGTTTTGTTTTGTTTTCTTTTCTTTTCTTTTCTTTTCTTTTCTTTTCTTTTCTTTTCTTTTCTTTGATAACTAGTTAAAGTCAATGAGGTCAGTGAGTATTTTAATCCTGTGACAGCTACTGTCGACTTTAGCAAGACTGAAAAAACTTACTGCACTGCGTCACAGTGCCTTTACAAATGAATTAGGGCTGCAACTAATAATTATTTTCATTATCAATTAATCTGCTGATTATTTTCTCAATTAATCAATTAATGCTTTGGTCTCTGCAATGTTAGAAAATAGTCCAAACAACAGTCCAAATGAAAGATATTTCATTTACAATGATATAGAAAACAGAAAAGCATCAATCTATCCACTAATTAATGAATTGACTAATCATTTCTGCAAGTAATTGGTCATTTTGATGGCTCATTGTGGCTTAATGCGGATGTCTATGAGCACGTAAGTTTGACAACATAACAAATAATCTAGTCACAAAAAGAGTGAAAGGCAGAAAACAAGACCCCATTTATTCTGATATCATCTATCTAAAACTGGTCTGTGTTTATCTTCAATAGTTTATGTCTCTTTTACAAAACAGTTCTGAATGTACATACTCATGTTCATCTACTAGTGTTTGAGCAAACATGAATGAACAGGTGGGGGTTGCTATCGTACTTTCTATCATACACTTTTACAGGACTTCCATCTGTTGAAGGAATTGAATTCACAGGTCCTGCTGACATTTAAACTGTGATATGGTGTTTTTGTGTACAGCCAGGCCCCTTTGCCCACCGCAGTATTCACACTTTCACCTATTGTCCCCCCATCCTGTTGTTTGAACAGAGGTGGCCTGTTCAGGGTGTAGGTTCTGTGGAAGAGGAAATGCAGCACAGCATGAACCACAATCCCATCGACAAGACCACAGAGGAGAAAAACCCTACCAGTGCCAACACTGTCCCAAGAAGTTTAGTCTGAAACATCAACTGGACACACACCACCGAGTTCACACCGGTACGCACTCTATCTAATCTGTGATACAAAAGCACAGAAACTTTGTGAACATATTGATTTATTAGTCTGTTACCTTAGTCGAAGTGACTGCAAACTGTAAGTAACATTTATGTTTTTTGTTTTGTTTAAAGTGGTACTGAACTTTGTAGGCTTGTAGCTTGACTGGTTAGACATTACATATTTTCAGATGTAAGACTATGCCTGCCCACAATAGGTAAAAAAAATTTTATACTGTGGGACATTTAGAACAAAAACTACAAAGAATTTCAATATTCAATTTTCTCTTTGTCCAAAAAAAAAGAAGTGTTAGAAAAGTACAAGAGAATTTGTGTACTTTGGCTTTAAAAAACAAAGCCAATCAAATAAAATTACAACGACAGTATCTGAAAAGCAAGAATAGTTTAATAGTTTAGGATTGGTCTTACGTTGCGTCAGTCCGTAGGAGGTCTCAAATCGGAGATAAATTAGTTGTTCGCATGGTACGGCAACTTACAAGCAAAAGACGAGATGTATGACTAATTTTCACTGGCACTTTAAAAAAATTCACTTTTTTCTTAGCGTATAGGACTGTGTCAGGACTTTTGAATGTTTTATGCCATTTAAACTACTAATTAGTACGTATGATTTGCATTACTGCTACTCATCCTCCAAAGCAGACTGTTGTGTTTTAGATTTTGGATTATCTTCCAGGCAGCCGACAGTTTCCACTCAGTTTACTACTACGAAACTCATCTAGTAGAAACTTGAAACTTGCAGACTTGAAACTTGTGCGAGATAGCAAATCCATTCATCTATGGAGAACATCATGCTGCTGTTAATGCTGTCAACGTTAACGTCAACATCATTACTCAATGATAATACAAAAGAAATTTCAAATGAGTGTCCCTGTACAACTTTACCATGTAATTATGAATGGCGACAACAATAAAATCAACCAAAATATTCACTGTGATAAATATCAAACATTTTTTTCTGCACATTAAATTAAAAAAGTGTAAGTAATGACCAAAAGCACCCGTTTAAAATTGATTAGCAACACTCAACACTCATTAGGCTATATATAGGTTAAAACCTACTAAACCACAGGAATAGCTGACAATATTTTCCTTTAAAAAGACCAGCATTCAAGATGATCTGTCATCCTAAAATAATATGAGCAATTTTGATGACTCCCGTAATCTAAAACCTTTGTCCTAATCTCTTGTCCTAAAATTGAAAGTTGTATCTTGTACAGTATGTCTTGCTAGCTGCTCTGTTTTAAAAGTTTCTTGTTGGGTTTTAATGATACCTCTATTTAGATCATTGAGATACTACATATTATTGTGAGCTACTAAACCGGAATCAAATTTTTTGTATGCATAAGCATACAAAAAGCTGATTTTGATCAAGTATTCAATTTGTTAAATATTGTTAAACTACATGCACACACACATGCTCACATAATTTGTTAATCTAATTTTTGTTCAGAATGAAAACTAATATCTATTCAGTTTCTCTTTTGATTTTTTTGCTCATCAACATGCAATCATAGAGTGTGTAACTGTTTCGATGGAGATCTGAAGGCCCAGTTTAGTTGATTTCACCCTAAATTAAACACTTGATCTTTGAAAAGGAAAATATTTAACAGCATTAATCAATTGCAGTCTGGGAAACTGGCATAACATGCATGTACTTTTAATATCTAAAGGTATGAGACCCTCTCTAAAATGAACACTCCCTTTCCTCTTCCCCCACTGTCTTCCTTCCTCCCCCCCGTGCTTTCTTGTTCCTGCTTCAAGGGGAGAAACCCTTCGAATGTCGTCTCTGTGGTCAGCGCTCACGGGACTACTCAGCCATGATCAAGCACCTGCGGACTCATGGCGGGGCCGCTCCCTACCAGTGCACAGTGTGCCTGGAGTTCTGCAGCAGCCTGGTTGCCATGCAGAGACACATCAAAAGCCACGCAGTGCAGGACTTCCCTCCTAACTGGAGCATCAACAGCACCTACCTGTACACCTCACACATCTGAGCCATGCCTTACAACACTCTGACCTCCATCTATACAAAGTTCTCATTGATGTTGCTTCAGTATGTGCCTTTCATTTGAGTCACAAACCATCTGTTTTCCTGAAAGAAAAATCCATAATGATGTCTGAAAGACCCACAAGGTCCTTTAATATCATTTATCATTGTTTTGAAGGTATGATAATACATGAGATGCAAAAAGTTCACAGCGGTAACATCTATACAAACTGAAACTGCTTTGCATTCACATTCAAACAACAGTACAGAGAAATGCTGCACTTATTTCCAATGACAGGTCAGAAAAGGTTTTGAAAGTGCTTACCATTTCATATTATGTCTTGTACGTGCATTAAAGCCACATCAACAGCTCAATGAATGACGCAGGAATCTTCCCTTGTGCCACTAGTGTAAACTTTGTAAGTTTGACCTAGGTTTATAGCGCCCTCATGAGGGCAATCACTGTAACAACCAGTTTTTACTGTACTTTTGCTCCCAAATGCATCACTATGTCAAAATTGGACCAGTGCATGAGATATTATATTTGCTGAAACATAGTCTACATTCATTGATCCAGATTTAAACAGAATCTGTCTGAAAAAAAAAAAAATCCATATTTGCCATGATGCGTAACCGCTTTGATTAAAATTCAAATGATGTCATCCTTTGAAATATTCATTTGACTTTGTTCAGCGCTTGTGTAATTTTATTCTCACAGAACAGACCAGAAACAGAAAGAGACGATTGGAGGAGAAGGGGTTTCCCTAGAGTCAGGCAACACCCAGTGCTTGGCAGAACAGACAAGCAACAAAACTCAGCCAAATTCCACATATGCTAACATTCAAAAGTTTATATGTAATAAAATGTCCTGGTAAGCTAACGCCAAGACTGGAGGGTTCATTCATCTGCCCTGGTTCATTGGATGAGTTGAGAGGAGTTCTTTCTAGCTAGTGACGAACAATAGTCTAGCATTTTCTTATTTTTTATTCTTCCCTTAGTGGATTTTCTGTACTGTCAGCCACTGATGTCAGGCTGCCAACTCACTGGTTGCGGTTCAGAGACGTGGATCCTAAAATTGGTCTCAAAAGTGGTATTTAGCAACTGCCACACCTCTCTAAAAGCAACACACAAATTATATGACTCTCAAGTTATCCCAGAGGTTCTCATAAGTATGTATACAGTATATAACCATGCACATTGCTCACAAGAGAGAGCTTTATGTAGAGATCTTGGGCCTGGGTCCACTGAAAGCTATTTGTTGATTTGTACAGCATTACCTTAATGTATATGAGAGAGAAAATTAATAAATAATTGTTTAACACATATTTCATGGGCTCATCTTTAATTCATGGGCTTTAATGGATCAATATGCCATGTTTTAGAGATTACTAATTCACCAAATAAACAAGCTAAAACACAATATCTTAGCAACTTTTTACACATAATAAAGGGCATATACATGTAAGTATTACAGGAAGAGCAAGGGGAACAGCTGAGGACAACTCTCATTCAGAAAATTCAAAATTATGATGGTAAAGATGGTAAATAAACGTATTTTACATAGTGTTGAACATTTTCTACTTCTACATGACACCATTAATGATCATTAAATATCAACTCTGCCAAGCAAAGAGAAAACTTCAGTGTACTTGTGTATGATCATGTTAAACATTTGTTTATCAGTGAATTGACTTCATATATATTGTGTACAGTAATGCATTACTACTTGACTCAAAGATGTCTGAATGTGGTTAACATAAGAATGCATTATGTGCATGTGGTGTTTGTTTATTTCTGTGAATTGAGACTGTTTTTGTGTGTATTTCAGAATATACTTTAACGCTCTTGACAAAAAAGAAATTCAAATTTAAATAATACATTATACATCATCAAAAGACAGAACCATATACCTTACTTGTGACAGTGTGGACAGTGTTTTAAGTTAGCAATCACATAAACTGACTTATACCAAAAAGTTTTCATTATTGGCCCAGCAACATATGTACATAACATTGTAATCAGTATGTGTGTGTGTGTGTACTTATACAACTGGTGTTGTGGGGACATAAATTTATACAGTCACATTGTGAGGACTTTCACCCCTTTTGGGTACAAAAAGCAAGTAAATCAATCAAACTTTTAGGGTGAGGATTTGGTTTAAGATTAAGGTCGAGTTAGGGTTAGGAAAGTAGTGGTTAGGGTTAGAGAAAGTCTCCAGGAAATGAATCTAAGTCAATGTAATGTCCACTGAGGTGATGGAAACATAACTGTGTAAATAACAACAACAATAATAATAATAATAATAATAATAATAAGAAGAAGAAGAAGAAGAAGAAGAAGAAGAAGAAGAAGAAGAAGAAGAAGAAGAAGAAGAAGAAGAACAACAACAACAACAACAACAACAACAACAACAACAATAATAATAATAGTAATAATAATAGACATGAGACATGGGACAGGTGTGGTTTCTGATTGTTTTGCTGGAGTGTGTTGGGGTTTCTTTGACGACACATGTTCAATATGTGACACATCTTACCTTTGATGAGTAAATGGACCCTTTTTGCAGTAGAAATTTGGACTTGTCGTAGAAGGAAAAGCACAGATGTTACATTTAACATCTCATTTGGCAACAATGGCTTGATAATTTTTAAGTGTCTCACTACGTAAAAGTGACCCTGAAGATGAAGCAGCTAAATGGAATTCAGCCATCATTACTTTTATTGAAAACTGTGCTTTTCCTACTGTGATATGTCAAAATATCTTCTGTGAAAAAGGCTTAAGTTCCTTTTTGATACATTAATTCACCATGAATACAATAATAAAGATAAATAGACTACATTTAATCTTGTTGTAGAAAGTCGTGTATCAACTGCTGTCATGGCAAGCCTTTTTCTGCACTCCCTTCACACTCATTCCCTTCAGATACTCTCTCCTCCTGAATATTATCAATAGTGTATCCTCCATGTGCTGGTTGCTTGTCTTTGTCTTCATCTGTCTTTTCTTCTGCTAAAATTCTCCAGTCTCTGCAGGCTTTGGAGTCTTGAAGTTTACAGTCAGTCAGAACCATTAACTGGTGCGCCTGGCTGGCACTGCAGTGTGGTAACGGTACCTGGTAGGTGGTGTGGAACCGACGCAGGTCGACTCTGAACGAGCCCTTCTCCAGTGTCATGCAGGGTTCAAAGCGAGCACCCCACTCAATCTCTGTTTCAATATAGGATGTCTTGGCTTGACACATCATGCCTGTGTACAAAGTGATCATAAGGAAGTGTGTTAGTGATGATCTTGTCAAACATGTTAAAAGAGTTTGAAAATCCAAGCAGACATCATTTGCCACATAAGGTCCCAGATAGCAAAATTGCTGTGGCCCAGATATGGCCCACACCCAACACATATGGCACTTTCAACCAGCCCATATACCGCTTGGAATGATGGCACTTGGGTGGTCCACTCCTGTTTCCCAGATCTGGGCCACAAGCAAGCCGTATGCCAACCAAGAACAAACCAGATAAACATACCACATCTTTACCAAAAAAGGCCCACATTTGATTTGGGATATTTGGGCCATATTTGCTATTTTACATGTGGGCCATTTCAGGCTCACATCCATTTTTTCCGGGCCAGAAGAAGGCCAGTAGTGCTGCATCATTGCCTGAAGTGACCCACCTCTGTATGCTATCTGGGAATAACGATGGCTGCATTTTACATCAGGACCTGAAACTGAAGCAGCTAAATGTAAGTCAGCCATCAATAATTTTATAATTTTCACCTATCCAAATGTAACTTATATATCTTGGGTATACAGTTACCATCTTGTTCAAAGATTAAAGATATTACAAGATATACTAATACTTCCACGGTTTCAGTCGAGTTAACTTCTACTCATTCATGTGGAACAGGACAAGACAAATCCACAGCAAATTGGGATTAAATATTCAATCTGATTGAATTTTGACACAGAAAATTGCAAGGTTCTCCAATGCCCAGCCAGTTTGAGAGAGACTGGCCTGAACTGCTCAGCAAAATAATATTCAAAAGCAGTTGAGGAAGAGATCCTGTTTGCTTACAGTGAGTGTAATATAAAATGTTTGATAAAACTAGAGCCTTGGAATACCTGGGACTGGACCTCAAAATATTTTTAACTTTTTGAGTTTTTGAGTGTTTGGTGCTGTGCAGTTTTCAGGCCACAAGGGTGCAGGACACATAGGATATGTGGGTATTTACTGGAATACAAGCAACATGCCTCATTATCCTCCCAAAATATCGGCTGTTGACCACATAAAGCTGTTAAATTATGAAATCAAGATGTGTTTTACTTTACTTACTATAACTGTGTTGATGCTTCGTGTGAATTAGTTTGACAGTAAATAAACAAAAATCTAAAAAAAAACCCTAACCCTAACCCTATTATGACAATAGCAGAAATAAGAAATGACCTTTTAAATCACAATGCAACACAATTGTCTCTAACAGGCACTAAAAGTTGTCTAACTATCAGTTAGGCTACAGTTACTGTTTCTGTCTGACTCTGGTACATGGAAAATTCTAGTGAGCCCCAAAGCCCAAACAGTCTCTTCAGTATTCTATTTGTTTGTATTTAAGCTAATATGTCTACTACCTACTAAAAGGCGAAATATGTTTATTATGTATCCAGTTTATGTATACAGTATTTTTTGCCTTTTGATTGGTAGCCTTTCACTGGCTTTCACATGCCCACTGAGTAATCATTTAAGATTTTGAATTTAATGTCCTGTTATTTTACTGGAGTCACTGTCCACAGAGATGCTAACAGCCAGCTTCCACAAGAGTGTATGTTTACAACATTTAGGGTGTTAGAATAAAACACAAGAAGCCTTTGTGTTCTTTAAACACAACAGTTTAAAGATGTTATAAGTTTTTTAAACCCAAAATGGCACTGCTCGCACTGCTCACTGACATATATGGTATCACAGTTTACTGGCTTAGTGCAATAGAGTGGTTTTGAAAACTGACATTCTCAGAGCAAACAAACAAAGGATGGGAAAATGGTTTGACTTGATATGGCTGGCACACATCTATGAAAAATGCCTGGATTGTCCCCATACAAACCTATCTCCTAAAAATTATGGTGGCCCTGATGCAAAGCACAACAACATTTGACAAATATTTCAAAAAAGAAAACGCACTAGCATTAGCAGCATAACTAAAATAGCAGCCAACTTCCCTCTTTCCAAAAATGTGTATGTATAATTGTATCTCCATGTGAATTGGCAATAAAAGAGCAGTATGGTTGACAAATGAATGGATGTGAACCATTAACCAATTAAAGCCTGAATAATTAATTATTTGGCCACTTGGGGGCAGTGGAAACAAGTTGTGAACACAACATTGACACATAATCACCTTTTACGTTGAAATGGTGAAGCAGTTATTTACACATTCAGGAGTTACGGAACAATATAATCATTCATTTGGAATCGTGTTTCTGTCAACCCGGTGAAAGTTCAATATTCACTCTCTTAGCTGTTTTTGGTCTCTATCAACTCCTGAGGGAAATATCTGGCTTTTCAACTACTAAATGCTAATGTCTGTGCCATTTGGTGCTGAGCAGATAATGTATAGTGGGTTTTTAGCAGACAGCTGTTTTTGCTAAAAACAGCTGCCTGCTGTGGCTGAAAATGGAGCCATGAGAGTCATGAGAGTGAACCAAAACAGTAAATTTGCAGGCTGGATTCTCTGTAGGTTTATCACTGCAGATGACACATTACATATTGTCATTTGATTCACTGTTATTACAAAGATAATGAAAGTGAGACTGAATACTTAAAAGAGTATGTTTACCCCCCAAAAAAACATGTTTTTTTCACTTAGCCCTTGTGGTATCTAGTCAAACAGAAACTTTTGTTTTCAAGTTTCCAGTTACTTACAGTTATGAAAACAGTCTGTGCTCTGTGCAGTCTTATCTGCAGATTGCACAGAGCACGGACTGTTTTCATTGGAACTGATTACTGAAGAATGAGACCCTATAAAAGTGGCTTATACAGAAGTACCACAAACCAGAAACAAAAGTATTGGGGTAGAAAGAAAATCCAGGAAAATATAAAACCAAAACTTAAAATCAAAAAAGTATTTCAGAGCAAACCAGGATACTAGGATAGACACCATTTTATTAGGGGATTACACTGAAGGAGCAAACTACACTTATATAACTTGTATAAGTTACATATGTCATATATCTCTGACAGAGCGAATCTGATGAAGAAACGTGCAAACACATAGTTTTTTAATGTAATCCCCTAATAAAATACTGTCTATCCTCATATCCTGGTGTGCGCTGAAATACTTTTTTGACTTTCTGTAATTTGCCCTATATCAGCTGGCACCCAGGAGAGAGGCACTGTTGTACACAGGGTATTTCAATTTTTTATAAAACCAAAACTACTTGTTTGGCTGGATACCACCCAGGTAAAGTAAGAAAATGCAGTGAGGGACCCTTAAAACTTCATAATTGCTTTATTTGTGTCATATCTGCTTTTGTATCCCTTTTTGACCACTACTATTATTGATTACTCACCTGTGGCCTCAACAATTCCTTCCAAGATAACAATTATCTCAAACTGTTGTCGTCTAAGCTGTTCGGGGCCAAATTCCCAGAGTGGACTATTGGAGTCAATGTTGTGCTGGATGACTTGAGGCTCTACCAGAAAGAGTCGGTCTGACCCTGTTTCATAACCAAGGTTAATCTCTGTCTGCTCAAGTGGCAGGAACTCACCCTCAGTTGTTTGTCGGGACTTAATTAACTTTGCACGGACCTTAGCATCCACCATGTGGCTTTCTCTCAGGTCCCCCAGCCGGAACATTAAACATAGCTGATCATCACGGTTGGCGATAACACAAGTGCGACTAAAAAGAAGTGTCTCAGCCCGCTTTTTAGGTCGAGATATTTTGACAAACATGCAACCCACCATTAGAGCATCTATCATGGACCCTACAATACACTGCATCATGACCAGCAGCACACCCTCATGGCAGGTAGGGGACACAGTGCGTGACCCATAACCAATGGTGCGCTGCGTCTCCACAGAGAAGAGTAGAGCTGAGATGAAGCCATCAACACCTAAGTAGCAGGGCCTTTGGTCAAGGAGATGGTCTTTAGTGATGCTGACGGGTCGCTCTTGTCCTACATCACCTCGGAAGGAAGCATTCAAGAAATACAGTCCAGCAAACAATAACCAGGTGGTGATGTAGCACATCATGAATACGAATAGAAACCAGCGGTACTGAAGGTCCACAAAAGAGGTAAAGATGTCAGACAGGAAACGGCCCCTCTCAGAAATGTGACACAGGTTGACACGACACTTTCCATCCTTGGAGATGTAGCGAAGTTGCTCCCTGGTTTCTGCAGGAATGGTGGGGGTTTGGTCACAGTCACTCTCCAGAAGTTTACTCCGGGCCTTGGCCAGGCTGTCTATCTCTCTAGCAGGGCTTGACATGTTGCTGTGCACAGGTGAGAGCGGGGTACTATGAAGAGGACTGTTGTTAATGACATGAAGGGAGCTAGGACTCTCCATATTAGGCACACTGAGGGCATGGCGAGGGTACCGTGAAACCGTGTTGGTCTCTCTCAGTGAGCAGCGGCGCAAAAAGGCTTGCTCTCTGTCTGTGAAACCAAGGGGAGGAGGGAGCAAGCAAATGCTTCCACGATAAGGAATGTCTGTTATACTTTTATGGTGCCGCTTGGCTGTAGCAAGCTCAGGAAAAGCTCCTGGCATGATGTCTGGGAGAGGAAGTGAGAACTCTGTGTTTTTCTGGAGGAAGAGAAAGTAGACATACATGTTATTTTCTCTTCCCTCACACCCGTGTTGGTGCAGGCGAGTTGCTGCATACCATTGCCCTTTCAGAGATAAATAAAGTTATACTGAAATTGGATAGAAATTTGTTTATACAGGTAATCTAAGTGCATTCTGAAGTTCAAGGTGCTCAGTATTACCATATTTATTTTCCTCAGTCTTTTTTATTTTCTTCATTTAGTCCATATTCTAGTGGCATATTCACTGCTACAACTGCTACTATTGTGATACAATTGAAAGCTCCACAAGAGCTACTAAATGGACCTTGTAGTGAGATTGTTTTGTTTCCAAGGTCAAGAATGAACTTTTAATCTCAAATTTTAAGACATCATTAACAAGAAGTCCTGTGTGTCATACGATTTTACAGGCCTCAGTTCCTTAGCAGACATTCTTTGCAAAGACAACAATGCACTACAACATATTCTCAATATTGCATGAATATTCAACAAATGAAAATAATATTGCTGTACAAATAAAATCATTGCCTTACATTTATTAAGTAGCTCTCGCATTGAATTTTCTCCCCCGATGGTGTGGAATGGACGACCATGAGAGATTTTGGCTGATTGGGCTGTCCCCTTGTCTCATCCTGGGTGGACCCTGGAGGCCACATGGCTGTTGTCCCAATGGATCCAGGGGACCCTCTGGTTTCAGAGTTAAAGTCTCTTCTAGCACCAGGATACATTTCAGAAATGCAAAGGCAATAACCACCAGCAGCAGAACATGGGCATAATTACTCAGGTTTCAAGATTCTTCCATTGATCTAAGACCTGAGGACATAAAAGAGGATTGTCACACAGGATTTGGATCTTGACACAATCGCATCATTAGATCCCAGGTATATATTACACCCGGGAGCACATTATAGCTCATTAAATTGAACTCAAGCTGGTTAAAAGTAGCTTAAACACTTGACATGGATAACAGGAAAGAGCACACTGTGGTAATAGACAAAAAGTTCTGTAAGCATTTTAAAAAATAGTTACACCCATAATGATATTTTGACCATAACCAATGAGTCAATTTTCTAGAAGGCAAGCTGTTTTTGGAAAACAGGGACTTCCACATTAGATCTGAGATGAACTAACCTGCGGGAAGTGCCGACACTTCCTATCATTCCGTACCAGACAAAAGAAACAAAATACTTCCTTTTAAGGCAATGTTTTAGCCTGCGTACTTTAACGCACACTGTATCAGCCAACAAAGCTTCAGGAGGATATCCTGACCATCTGGACCTAAGCTCTATCATCCTGTTGTCTCAGCAGTACTTTATCTTGCAGAGTAGACTGAGCTGCTCTTCTCGTTCAGAATATCCAACCTAAGGTTACCTAAACCTACTAATTTGGACAATATATACTGATTCAACTTTGAAGCCGCAATATTAAAACAACTTGAAAACTTGTTAATAAGTATGTTGGGATGCAGTGACACAAAATAAGCAAGTAATGTTCGGAAATACTACTCTGAAAGCTCGGATCTCACTGAATAAGTGAGCAGCAAGTCTACTAATAAGTCTGCTTAACCCTTTGTCACAATGTGTGGGGGTTTTGCAAAATCTTCCTACAAACCTCAATCATTAGTAACCCCTGGTTCATGTACACTCACTGACTGAGCTACAAATGAAAATAATTTTTCATCTAAACTTTTCAGAAAATACAGTTAATAATAGTAAACCTGAAAAAGGTATTCTTGGCAATTTTTTTCTAATCACTTATAGCTGCCAAAAACGTTATTTTCAAAACCTATGAATATATTTCAATGTACAAGCTAGGAGTGTGCACGCAGATTAAAACTAAAGAGGGCAGGTGCTGGACTGAAAGTGAGAAAATGTTGAAAAAAACAGATAAACAGCTCACACATCACCTTGGTGCAATAACTCATTGCATTTTTTTACACCAAGTCAGCATGCTGAGAAGGAGAGAAAGGTGTCTAATTCTGTCCCCAGGTATTTAAAAGTGTCCACCTGCTCCACCAACTGACCGTCCAGCCTGATAGGTTCAAAAATTGGGTGGGGTGAGTCCAGTTTCCCCATGCTCCTACAACACAGAAGTATGGAGAAAGAAGGGCTTGGAACAGTTGGGTGAAGACATCTCCTAGCTGAGTGGAGCAGTCTCTGAGATACCCGCCTCTGAGCATGTCGGGGCCAAGGGTTTTGTGGGGACTGACGAGTCCCAGAATTCTGTTCTGTTCTTCTGTTCTTCTCCCAGACAGATGTTTTTTGTTTTGTTTTTTTTTGTTACAGACTCCCCAATGGGATTACGTAACACTCCTAATATCATCTCCTAATAAAAAAACTGGCCCAGCAGCAGTGATCTGGGAGAACTCAAAGGTTACATAATAGGAAGAACAAGAAGAGTGTTTGTTATTGAGGGTAGCTGTGGTTCAGGGGGTAGAGCGAGTCATCTAATAATCAGAAGATCAGCGGTTTGAATCCCGGCTCCTCTGGTCTTTGTGCAAGATATCGGACCCCAAATTGCCCCTGGAGGCTGTGCCATCGGTGAGTGTGTGTGTGCATGAGCATTCCTGATGAGCAGTTTGGCACCTTGCATGGCACCCTCTGCCATCAGTGTGTGAATGGGTGAATGTTGGCATGTAGCGCAAAGCATTTTGAGGGTTTTTTAAAAAACTAGAAAGGTGCTATATCAGTGATATCGGTGAGGTGAGAAGCCTGCACGGAGCCCAAAAGACACTAAAACTTGGCTTATTATTTCTTAATCCATTTATATAATTTCTGTTTTTGTGAGTAGCATTAAAGGACTACAAACCACATTTCGTTATACAATCTTGTGTTGTAAAATGATAATAAATGAATCTTGAATATAAATGCAGCCCATTTACCACTGAGTACTACTCAGATTTCTAAAGAAGCTGTAAAATGACATGTTAGAACTTACCAGTAGTAGAAGTAGCCTTCTCATGATAAGCCTACATGAGGCCTACATGAAACATCATGTGTAAAATTAGAGTGCCCCTTTAATCCAGACAGAAATAAAAAGGAGGACGGAAATACCATGTAGACAAGAAAGGAAATTACCATGTAGGCTACTGATTTAATAAAGCAATACTGAGATGTGACAGTTTAAGATGATACCATAGATTTAAGATCATATCACCCAGCCCTGGTTAGAGCCTATTCAGCCATAACAAAGCATTAGTTACATTTAGTTTAGTACATTTGGTAAACACAGTTCAAAAAAGATATTCACATAGAAATAGTTCTTTGAGAAATGAACTTTTACATCTGAAACTCAGTGCAGTAGTGGGAGGTGCTAATTCGGATTATGAGTGTAATAAACTTTTTCCTCGAGTTCAGTGATGGAGGGGTACTCTAAAAAGTGCAAGGATCTGACGACTCGCTTTGATTCGGGTACAAAACAGTGTGTCCCGTGTGAGAAGCCAAAACCAGGTAAGTTATCATTATAATAAAATTGTATTATTTTATGTTATATTGTATTTTATTATATTTTTGTTTTCAACAATACAGGAAGAGGACTTACCCCTAACTGTGGCTATGATGACAACAGAGGTCGACATGAGACATCCACCAAAAGTTGCAAAATCAACTTTTTTAATGATGGCAGCAAAGCATTCTGTCAACCATGCACCTCATGTCCGACTGGTTTTCAAACTGTGAGCCCCTGCAACGCAACTACCGATACCCAGTGCCAAGACCTACGGTAAGAAACCATGGAAGTACCCAGGAAAACGTCAATTTGTGCGTATATGTCAAGGCAGACAGAAGGTCACATTTTGTTTTAAATGATCTTACCCACAAGATCTGGAAATACATGTTTCGACCTGATCAGACGTACGTAGGTACAGCTGTTGAGCCGTCAACAGTTTAAATCATGGGCGCTCCATCGCTTTCAGTTGTTCACAGTAATGTCATGTTACACCCAACAGCCTACGCATATTTCATTTTGGATGGCATGCAATGAATAAAATGTTCTTTTCTATAGAAGTTTGACCACCGAAGATCCTGCCAGAGTGAGTGGGCTTACCCTTAACATCATATAGTACTATTTAAGTTAAGTGTTTTGAATTGGTTTACATTATCTTCGTTTCTCTTTCACCTCAGGAAACAACTACAACAACAACAATAGCAACATCTCAGCGTGTTTCAACTTTTTTCAGCAAGGCATCAACGGTAATCCACATCTGTCTTGTTTAGAATTAAGGCAAACATCTATGTGTTCTTCAGCCTACTGATAAACAAAGGAAGTTGTGCGTCAAAGGAACCCACTTGAAAAATTCCCCCAGACTCAAGGGTTGAGTCAGACTTCACAGGAGGATAGGTTGAATCATGAGTTTTAAATTATTGTCAAATATATTAGTCAGGTAATTATTGGCAGGTACGCAACTGTGAAAGAAAAAAATGTAACTCTTGATTTTACCTTGCCCTTAAGAATATTCAAATTTCCTCAAAAGTTTTAGAGTAGTTTTAGGTAGTAGTAAATTTGTGATTAGGACTTTTTGCAGAAGGACTGGTGCAATCTGGTACAGATGATAAGAAAAACAGGGTAAAAAGTTCATTTGGTTTAGTATGTAAGTGCCCACTCATTATATCTTGGTTGATATCTTTGCAAAATTCTTAATCACTTAGGCTCTTAACCACTCTGTAAAATACTTTTGTTTAGGGGAAATGCCGTCACAGAGTTTTTAAGAAAGAATCTATTATGCTAATGTATAGTTTGACACACGAAAACTGAAAACTAAGCAACTAATGACTGTTTTTGCAAATTAACAACTACTAGTGCAGTGCCCATTCAAAACCTGCCTGTTCGGGAACAGGCTGATTTCTCAATACCTAGAGAGAACAGTGCCTGTCCCTTAAACGCCTCTCGCGCCAACTATCGGTAGACACTATAATTTACCCATGTTCCATAAACGGCTCACATGCAGGCTATCAGTAGATGGTACAATTTACTGATGCTCCCTAAATGCCTCACACGCAGAATATCTGGAGACTACAATTTTGAGTTGAGCTGAAGTTGGTCAGATGAACTGTTCAAAACGTGCCTGAGACTTCTTGCACTGTGTCTTGAACATACATACAAAGTTCTCGCGTGTGAGGAATGGGACTAGAGTTTAACTCTCTAAGCTTTTTCAATTCATTCTTTATAATAGTTCTCATGTGTTGCTGTCCATAATTCTGCTTGTTGAATCCATGTGCAGGAGAAGAAGTAGAGGCAACATTGTTTATGAGGTATTTTTGTATATTTCTGAACGTGCCTGAGATATCCAGCACTAAATCTTGAATGTACATGCCAACTTTCATTCACAGTATACAGTTCAACAGTAGTTAAATGTTTTCAAGTTATTAACACTATGGATGTAATCCCACCTTTGACCATAATGTGGATTGCAACGGCAGAGTGGCGCTGTCCGTATATTGACTGTCCTTTTGTTGACTACACGGGCAGAAAAAGAAGCAAACCAACGTTATTTATTAGGTATTTATATTTATATAATTCTCGAGAACAGCTCATTCAAACAACTTCACACATCAACACTGCATTTCTAGACTAGATCGGATGAATGGTTCTCGAGATATGCGAAGGACAAACCCACACACATACAGAGAGACAGAGATTCTTTACCTTATATAGGGAGACTAGTAATTGACTGGATGAACTGTATCTGATCAGTTTCAGCCTGGAACGTAATCACCTCTGACCACAATATGGGTTGCAATAGTGGTGCTGTCCGTATTTCCGCTCGTTGACCCCACGGGAAGATGAGGCAAATCGACGTTAGCAACGTTATTTATGAGGTATTTTTTATATATTTCTCGAGAACTGCTCATCGATACAACTTCACACATTGACATTGCACTTTCCCGTTTCCCCAGCAATCCACCTGCCAGGTATGAAGTAGATCGGATGAACGGTTCTTGAGATACACACATACATACAGACAGACAGACAGACAGACAGGCAGAGATTCCTTGCTTTATATAGAGAGATAGAGAGAAGTGAGATAGAGAGATATGAAGATGAACCCAATTAAAATGAGAGGTCACTTACAAACTAAACCAGCATAATTCTCATAATTAGTGCCAAATCGCACCATTAGCTCTGTAAAATTCCCTAAAAATTAACTGTTAAACACCTGCAAATTACTTGGAACATTTACAGTTAAAATTAGAACGAAATTAGAGGACCTGTAAAATAAGGTGTTACTGAAAAAATAAATAACTATAGAATTAAAATAATTTCAAGAACTTTCACAAAACTATGACAGGTATAATATTTTGTTCTAGGTTGTTGTAATGGCTTCACACATAAAATGTGAGAGAACAACGGAAATGGTTTGGGGGAGCACTTAACAGATGTGTTATCAGTTAGAGATGATGCAACCTTTACAGCACTTCCCCTAAAACACAAGTTCACTTTTTTTTAATTTCAGATTCAGACGAAGGAAGAATCCAGCTTAACACCTCATGCAACAAATACACCAACTAAATTAAACCCAGTTGCAACCAGTAATGATGTGCCATGTAAGCTAAACACACACTGAAACAAGAATACATCTCTTCCTACTCATAAATTTAACTCAGATGTTTTTCTGTTTTTCCAGGGGCATTACATTTTGCCATCCTAATTGCCATCATACTTGTTGCACTATTTGGTTTCATAATCTACATGAAGAGGAAAAGAGGTGAGCACATTGCAAGTAAAGGTTTAAATATATGGACATGGAGATAAAGACGAAGAGTCATTTTGTGGTGCATAGACTGGAAATCTGAATATACTGAAAATAATGAATGTAATGTTATAACTCTAAAGGCAGGAACACAAGCTATGGAACAAGTTTGACCAGAAGATCATCATGCATGAATGTAGGGTTCTATCCCCTCTCTGCCCTACCTGAAAGTGATCTGGAGGACATTCTGAGTGAGTTGAACTTGTCTTGCAATGAACCATGTACAGTTAAATGATTTTGTCAGTCTCCGATTTCATCTTTTTTGTTTTATGTCATGTGGCATTGTTAAGATCCAGGGCTGCCGGTAATTTTACACATCAAGTCTGTGGAACAATGGAGCTTTGAGGACCAGCTCTTTTTCTTGAAATGCTTTTAGTCCTTTATGCTGGTGTGTTGTTAAAAGTACAGGCCTCCCTGCATCTTTCTTCTGTAGGGCCTGACATCATATCAGCACCTCTACAGACTGTGTTGGACAACCTGGATGTTTTGGAGGAGCTGGTTATTTTGTTGGATCCAGAGAGCCATGGCGTCAAGAACACCAAACATCTTGCATCTCACTGCTCCTTCCCGTCCACCTGGATCACGTACACCTATTCTATGAAGGACAGTAAGAGCCCTCTTAAAGCTGTGCTGGAAGGGGTCACTAGCAGGCACCCTGACTGGACAGTGGGGCATCTGGCAAAGCTGCTCAGACATATAGAGCGCAATGATGCCATTGCCCCCCTTGCAAAACTCAGATTTAATTAGATCGCCTTGTAGCATTTCATTAAAACACAATAAAAAGAGCTGTATCGTATTTGTCCAGTATAGTAATACAATTTGGTATTGATTTGAAGTCAGTGGGTCATATGACATGGAAGCTTTTGAAAAAACTGCAATTATTTTCTATTCAAATATTTATCTAAAATAAATTAATTACACATTAGCAATCAAAATAGTTGTGCTACATGATACAAATTTAGTAAAATTCTTTAATCATAATTTTCATTGATGGGACAACCAGTCCCACCCACAGCGCTGTGTCAGTGCTTTATTATCAAATCCATCCTGCTTGCTTATTGAGAGAATGCCTAAATCAGTGAGACTCCATACCAGGTTTTCACTGCTACACCCAGACAGATTCTCACATAGCACACGCACATACACAGGAGGGCGTCGCTGACGCCAGATAGGAGGAAGAGAAACCGGACAGGAAAGAGGAAAGTAAGATGGCAAATGAGACTAAAAGAGGAGAGAAAGAAACGGATGAAATGAAGAGGTAAAGAAGGAATGAGAGGAGCAAGTAAGGAAACAAAAAGAGATGAAGGGGACAAATGAAAAAAAAAAAAACAGTGAAGGAAGTACCAAGGCAGGGAGGAGTTATAGCTGTGAGCTTTTACTTTTTATTACTTTTTATTATCTTATTATTATTAAGTTAGTTATTATTAACTCTTTTAACTTACTGCAGTGCCACCATTACATTAGTTGGTATAACTGGGTGCCTGATAATTCTGTGAAGTTATGAAATTTATTAAATAAAAAAGCAGCCAAAATCATCAACCCCTGAGGTCATATTTCATGGGATTTATGGGTTCTATGGGTTGGATTTAAGTTGCTATTTGAAATGTTAGCAAATATGTACTTTTAGCCAAAAAAAGTATATATCAGGGGGCCTGTGCCACAAAGTTATTATGATATTCTCCAGCTAATTTGATGGGTTTGCTTGCACACACTCCTCAGACCTATTCTGCTTATGAATTCAAGACTATTACTTTTCATGAAAGTTGTTAAATAGTAGCAGTGTTATGTTGTTATCTTGGTGGCTTTGTTTACACACATAATGTAGCTGTGTGACACAGGCCTCAGGTCCTGGTGATTCTTCATAGTAGTAGAAATGACTAGAAGATGAATATAGTTTATTGGAGAATCCACTTTACTCACTGATTTGATAACATTTAGGAAATTCATTTAGTGGTTATTAGAGATGGCTCTGAATTAGTCATCAAATCAGATCTGTACGTTTAGCTTTTTAATATCTTCAAATGTGATCAAATGTGACTTCCTCCAGATGATATCACAAAACGCACTCATATTTTTTCTCATGTGAGTATAATCAATATCAAACCAACTGTTAAAGGGCACAAGAATACAGGAAATTACATCTATTCTGTTAAAACTTTTCTGGGGGTGGACCCTCAGAGCTCAGCATTTAGATTGTCCCACCCACATTTTCCAATATGTGCACAAAAGCAATCAAAAATGACAGTCAGCAATTACAAATTGTTCAACTGAACTGAACAAACAATCAGCAAAGTGATTTGTAATTTCTGCCGCTGAGAGTAGGATGAGAAGACTTATCTTAGCCTGGATCTGTCCAAAGGTAAAAAAAAAAAAAAATGCCTACAAGCTCATAGTCTACAATTTTACATTTTTGCACTTCAGTTTTTGTACAGATAAAAAACAATCCCACTGTTTATGCTGAACTAAGTTAAGCTAACTGAGGGATGCTTCAATTTTGGAGGACAGATCTTCTCATCTAACTCTCAGCAAGAACACAAATATGTGTATTATAGTCTCAAATGATTTCTTTAAATGGCTAAATGCATTGGTGCACATACTGAGCTCAATTTTTTTTGTGCAAGATGTAAGACAGCATCTACATATGGATTTTTTTTTTCTATTTGTACATTAATATTGCATGTGATGAAATATAACTAATAATGAATAAAAATACTCAACTGCAACTAATTAATCACTTACTCTATTAAACATCTAAAAACAGTGAAAAATGTCCATCATGGTTTCCTTAAGTCTGGTTAAGGTGATGTCTTCAGATTACTTTTGTTTGTTGGATCAACAGTCCAGAGATACTCATTTTACTGTCACATAAAACTAAGAAAACCAGCAAATCTTCACAAATGCCTGGCTTGAACTGGGGAATGTTTGACATGTTTGCTTTGAAAATGATTGAAACAATTAAACAACTGACTAATCAAATAATGTTTGCAGCTCTATACTCAACAAAGTCATCTTGTTAGAAACCTGTTTTGTAACATCCTGGTTCATGATTACTGCTTCACACAATTATCTTATTTTCAAACCTACTCTCAATGTTTATAATAAAGAAAGTCATTTGTTCAAACATCTTAACATCTTTATTAAGCAAATAACATTATAAATAAAAAAAGTGCATAGAAAAATTAAACAGGTTTAGAAATATGTATACAAATATTTACAAACTCAGGGTTTATTTGTACATGGTAACAAAGACGTAAATTTTAAAGATCACATATTTTCTCATTTTTATGTCTTTTACACTTACTTTAAAATAACCCTACTATATATATATATATATTTATATATATATGTGTGTGTATATATAACATACAGCTTTCTGAACAGATTTTGGGAGAGATGGTCGTGACAACTTCAGGTTTTGACTAGTGCCATCCTTCATTGCAAACACACACACACACACACACACACACATGCACACACACACAAAATGACACAGACGCACCCACACACACCAGCTCTGCAGGACATTAAAACCAAGCTACTCTTAAATTATCATCCTCTGTTTTTGCATCAGTATTCCCAAACATCTGTCTAAACAGCTGAGGTAGAATCCTTGCAAGGAGTTGGGAGTGACTGCTCTTGTTGTCAGCTAGGTGATTGACACAAGTTAATCTGGGCTCCATCCCAGTGATTGGACATGCAAGAAGGAAAGGGGATTAAGATCAAGACAAAACATGATCCTATTGGAATTTTGCTCTAATACGTTAGGAGAGAGAGAGGTGAAAGAAAAAAAAAAGAAAAAAGATGATCATGGGCTTGGAGAGGCAAACAGTGCTCACTTTAACTCCTGTGGCTGATTCTAAGACCGTCAGTAATCTACCACAAAAAAAAATTAAAAATGATTCTTTAAAAATACCTGCTTTAGAACAATTTCTGTCAGAAAGGCTTAAATGCATGACACAATTGCCCCAAAAGAAAATTCAAGTAAATTAGTGAAACAAAAGGACATCATTTGTAAACAACAAAAAAAAAGGGATACAAATGGGGGGAGAGCTCCTAATACACTAGACCACCAGCATTTATACAAAGCACAACCTTTCACCATTAAAAATAGAAATCAAAACAATTAAATATAACTACCAATTTGAACAGTGTGTGAATTCGATTACCTTATTAATGACGGCACTGTACATCGACTAAGAACAACATTACACATTACTTTAAGGTGCAGAGTGCATTCTCTCCAGCTCCATTTCAGACTTGTTTGCTGCGAGCCACCGTGCAACGACAACATTTACAATGTCTTTGCACCGTGTTCACAATAACAACAAGGTGCAGGAGATGAATGCACACACTCAGTGGCGATGCTTTATGCAGTGCTCTCCCTGATTAAGAGATAAACTGTAGCAGGTTTTAACAAAATGAAGATTATCTGTATGTTCGTTGGTTATTTATGTGCGACTGTAGGGCAGCAAAGTCTTATTGCAATAGGTAATGGGCATCTGCCATGAGTAATAAAATATATATTTAAAAAAACTGATATTCACCACAACTCTTAACTTTTGGCTTGGGTAGTGTTTGCTACATACACTGTACATCAAGAAAAAAAAAACGTTCTTAAAGACATGTTTCTGTCTTTATAAATATGACACAATGTTACTGACTGAAACCGTTACGTTGGAACAATCTATCTCTACACAGGAAGAAAGGAAGTGAGAAAATATCACACCTACGATCTAGTGAGAAACTTAGCAGACACTTTATATTCCGATGATGTTAAGAGTACTGCTTGAGTGCATAAATTTAAGATACGTGGTCTCAGCAGGGTGAACATTTCCTGATTTGCAGGACATCTTAGTCCAACCAAAGATGTTGAAGACCCTTCAAAGCTTAGCACCATGGTTGTCTTGTGATTCAGGAAAAAAAAAAAAAAAAAAGTCCTAAAAGAAAAAAATATCCACAACATGAGAAGTGTTAAATGTAAGATAAAATACAAAAATAAAGGTTTGGGTGAATGTATGGCTCAAGAACTGACTTCACCACTGCACAGATGGGGCTATAATGTTCCCATCACTGGAGGATGGAGCAATCATGATTACAAGTGTACTATAGACAGACATAACCCCCCCTCCCCACCCCCACCCCCAGAAATGAATAAAACATATAAGGAATCTCTCAAAGCCTAGCTATAGGTTTTCAGCAATGATTCAAACAGATAAGGCTTGACGTGTTTATCAAAGAAATTCTATTGGTGTCGTCCATGTTGATTCAGAAACCCCCACCATTCAGTTATCTGATTCATATGTCCTGTTGGCATGAAAACCAAAACCACTTCCTACCAGAAAATATACTTCTGTGATGCTGTTGCTGGGCAAGCGGTATATCTGTACTCTTCGCAGGTAGAAGTACCTTGTGAACTTATACCAGACAAGAAATTTCTCAATATTTTCTGAACTCTCTGTGCAGGTTATCTTCCTCCTCTTCTTCTTCTTCTTGTTCTCCTATGCAGAAAATGTCTGCGTATTATCTTCTGACCAGCCAAATGTTGTTGATCAGACTCATAGTGGCTAATTCCCCTGCTGTGCTGACTGCCCACTGCCTCCCCAAACCCAATCCAGTGCCACCTTAATTTAAGGCTTACTAGTAAACAGGACCCCGCCCTTTACAGACAAAGGATCTCTCAGTTGAGGAAGCGGCGACATCGCCGGGCCCCACAGTTACAGTTGAGTTTGTTGCTGGCGTCTTCAATGGGAAACTTGTAGTCATAAGTGAGTTCCTCTCCCCTGTAGATCTTCCTAAGAGCAAAGATGACGATATGCTTCCGGCCCTCCACATTTATCACTCGTGAGTAGCAGTTCGGTTCACAGGAGTGGTTGATGAATCTTGCTGCATTACCATGCATGGTTGCATCTACCACGTCAAAGTCATCAATGCGGAACATGTAACAGCCGATACCCTGTGAAGGCGTAAATGAAACATGTTGATACATCCTCTGACCTTTTAAACTTAAACCTTCAATTATTGGCGGTAACAGAATGAAACTGATCAAAGATATGGAACCAACCTTGCCATCGTAGTACTTCTCCCTTTTGTCAGTGAGCACTGAGCGAATGACAATGCCTGCATACTCAATAACCATCTCCCCTGCTTCGATGTTCCTTTTGCAGAAAAGACCACGCCCGTGGATAGCAGACCTACAACAGATGTACAAAGGGCAGAACTGGTTAGGTCAGACAGGTTCATTCAACAGGAAGTCCGCAATAAGCCCATCAAAGTACGACTTTAAGCCAATTTTGGACCCCGAACAAACGCTATCTCCTCCGAGGGTGTTAATGGTATCGGCTTCAAACTTCAAACATACAAGACTTATGACGCTGTGCTGAACAAAAGTTGTTAAAAACTTTGTAATAACTCGAACGGTTTAGATTTTATAAGCCCTGAAAGTTTCTGTGCCACATTGCACCTTACAATGTATACCAATGGGGAGGCAATCTCTGGGCATGGACTTTGTGTCAAACAGAGGCTTCTTACATCTAAACTATAAGTCTGGCCACTTTGAAACCTGTATCAATGGATTCGGGACGAAATTTTCTACAAAAACATTTGATTTTAATGTAAGATTTGGCCAAAGTCATGGGATTTACGAGGATACTTCACAAGAAGAGTACTCTGAAATCCTGTTCTCCAGCTGCTCCTGGTGATGTCACTCCCTCAGTGGTGTGACACATGACGCAATACACACTCATTATCAAATCACAGGAGGAGCAAGAAAAGACTTTAAAACTCACACTCTAATATCTCCAAAACAGTAAAAGATAGAAAACACATGTAAATTCAAGTTTGTGTCCAAAACAGTAGTAAATGATCAAAAAAGTGTGGGTTCAATCACACTCTCCATTCAAATATATGAGTATTTTTCTGTGTCCAGCTGCAGTTACTTATTGTCTCTACACACCTGACAGTACACATGTCAATTAAACTTTGACCAGGTCATGTGGGTTAAAAGTCTTTACTTTTCTAAAAACAGACTTGATGAAAATTAGGAAATTAATTTCTTTTACAACCAAACTCATCAAGAGTTTTCAATTTACTAATTGAAATTCAAGTGAAAGGGCCAAAAACTTGCTTAATTTCTAAAATTCTCATCCTCACACTGTTGAGATTTGTTATTTCACCATGACAGAGGAAGTTGCTATAGCTTTATTGTACATGCTCCAGTCTGCATCAAACTTTACATGTTTGATAAGAGTCCCGGCCTGAACACGTCTACATGACAATATTCCATCAGTGATGCAAACTGGCTGAATAGCGCCCCCTACGAAATCGCAGCAAAGCAGCCCCAGCAGCAGGCAAAATAGTGGACAAAGAAAATGATGTTTATCTCCTTCTTGCACTGCCTGAAAACAGCCCGGGTCTGAAGACATCTACATGCCTGTGACAGAAGCCCTTCTACTGGACCGCAGCCCAACGGAGGCGCGAGGGTCCGTTCAATGCTGCTTGCAGCTTTAATTTTTACTGTAACTTTCTCTTCCCTATGATACTGCAACAGCACATCTGTCTGCCATTGTTGTTCTCAAACGACGCATATCTACCAAACAGTCTGCACAGATGTTCATTTTTTGAAATGACAATTTTTCTCCATTCCAACCTATTCCAACAGCTGAGCTAACAGGAAATGAGTCATTGGTCAGAGTAATCTGAAATTGTGCATGCCTCACTCTTGTACAAAGCCCAGAAATTCCCAGTTAAATCATAGCTAACCCTTTCATGCATCACTACAGTGGACAGCTATTCAAAAGCCGTTCTCTTATATATGCATGGGTTTTAATGATATAGTTGCACATCCAGTGGCCAGCTTTTGTGAGTGCAATACAAATTACTCAAAACCATAGACTGTAAAAGCTCAAAACCAAGATGGCCGCCTGCCGGCCGGAAATGCTCACCAGCTAAGGAATATCTTGCCAATCCTTCTATAGTAATAGACCCTTGCAGGTAAATAAAATTTTGTAACATCAAGTAACAACTAAGGAGTAATACAATTGTTAAAATTTCCAAGTATTGATTTTATGTTGGGAGAAAATGACAATTAATCATCTGTCCACTAAGTTGGACAAACTTCTTGAAAAATGCGTGTTTAAAAAAAATGAAGTTAAATTTTTTTTTTCATGCCTAAAGAGGAATAAAAACACTTAGGAAAAAAATCCTGACTGAGGTTGTCATAATTCATGCATGAAAGGGTTAATGATTCAGATTAATCCATTTTTACTTCATTTTCTCAGACCATTTTTATGGTTTTGCTTCTGAGTTGAGACACAATTGTTGCCCTGCCCTGTATTATACTCAGTCTAAGTTTTACATTTTGTTTTACCTTTACTCAGAGAACCGTAGTGACAAACATTCTTATCCTTTTATTAATTGGTTTTTGAAATAGTTTGCATTTGAGATTCATGTATATGTTGACAGGGATGCATTATTGTATTTTCTACTGACTGTTTTTCTCTATCTACAAATGTTAAACTATTTTGTAATTTTTTCCTTGTGAATATTAACATTGTATACATTTTTAAGGGGTATTAAGTGAATTTCGCTCTCTTTATTAAACTAATTGCTTAATGTGAATGCAAGCCCCTAGATGTTTCAGATTGTGTTTGTTCATTCAGAATGTGGACATGTCGATGTCGGAGGCCTTTCTTGGTAATGAATGACCTCTCTGTGGATTCTATTTCTACGTTCATATTGCCTGCCCTGTGAACTCAGTGATTTGAAACACACGTCCCTACACACTATGTATGTCAGTCAGATGTTTGCTGGCTTTTATCCTGATGATTGTGTTATGTCCCAAATTGATCTACAGAATTTTAAAAATAAAGATTGCATCAGAGTTATGAGTGTGCAGCTTTCCTCTACTTTCTTTGATTACAACTTTCTTAACATTTTCTATTATTAAAACAACAGCATGGCTCAAGCACTGACAGGTTTTGTTAAGCATTGTTTTTAAGCATTACATAGAATGATTAGATAGATTGATGGGATTGATTTGCAAATGTAAATATGCACTGACCTGTACACGCCTACAGCTTCCTTGGATGTCCTTTCCAGATGTCTGAAGCGCATGGCCATGGGCAACTCCAAACTAGTAGCCCGTCTAAGAGAAAGAGCAGACATTAGTTCACCAAAAACCTCCAGAAAACAAAATAGTCTGAATGGTACAAATATTTATAAAATGTGCAATGTGTGGACAACATTTGACTATTTTACTGAAAAGGTTATCATTTCAGATTCAAAACAAATTTGCAGAAAATAAGTCAATAGGTCAAAGTAAGTTATGAATTGAGCAAAACTTTTTTTTAGAAGCAAACAGCAAGTATTAAGACTCATTTTAACCCAGGAAAAATCTTCAACTAAATGAAGCCTGACCTTGTAGACTTCAAAAGAACCTCATCTTCCTCATCATCATAAGGCCCAATGTCAGGAAGCTGTCTGTGCTGAGAAGCCAGGAAGTTAAACATGTCAAACGTGGACTTTCTGTTAAGAGAAAAAAGAAAAGGTTTTCAGGTCAACATGAGTATGGGTCATTTCATTCAAAAATTAAATACAAAAAATAAAATATAAGTTAAAACATCACACTTTTCATATCATTTGTAAAACATCAGTATACCACAGACTGGGAACATCTTCATTAGACAGGCTACTTCGGAAAACACCGGTGGCAGCAACTTGACGATTGCGCAGTAAGTATTAAAAAGTCCACTGAAAGCGCTGCATATTCCATATATGTCACACAGACGTTTATGGGCTTAATGTATGAACGAATTGATAAATTATCTTTATTTATATTGCACTTTTTACAGCAGGGCCATCTCTAAGATGCATTTCAAACACAAACTAAAACAGGCAATGCTGTTAAAGTAACAGGCCTATGTCATATAAGGAAAATATAGGCTATGCCTCAGCCTCACACTGTAATTTTAAGGTTTATTTCATAAATAATTACATTTAAAACCAACACATAGGCTAGATAAGACATGGAATTATAAACATGTTCCCCTTGAAATAACCTTGTTTATTTTTGTTGAATGTTATTCTAGTCTACCTTACAGTGAAGGTGTCAATTAAAAAAAAAAAAAAAAAAAAAAGATTCTGGTCTAATGATTCTTAATTACAGTTCTGATCAGTCATGAATAGGTGTGGTTTTAAATAATAATAGCTATTTACAGACTGTGCAGACTGTGTGGGGTAAAACGCACAAGAAGCCTAATTCTCCTTTACAATAATTCACTACATGTTTACAATCGGGTAGGCAAATCAATTACAATATGCAATTAAAGCTGCAAGCAGCGATGATCCGGCCCTCACACCCTTGCGTACGCCGCCTATGATTTAACTGGGAATTTCTGGGCTTTGTGCAAGGGTGAGGCGCAATTTCAGATTAGTCAGACCAATAACCAATAGGTCATGTCCTGTTAGTTCAGCTGTTGAAATAGGATGAAATGGGTGGAATGGAGACTGTGTGGTAGATATGCATCATTTGAGAACAACAATGGCCGACTTACAGTCAGATGTGCTGTTGCAGTATCATAGGAAAGAGAAAGAAAAAATGGGTAAAAAAAGTACAGTAAAAATAAAAGCTGCAAGCAGCGCTGAACGGACCCTTGCGCCTCCATTGGGCCGCGGCGCAGTCGAAGGGCTTCTGTCACTTGCATGTAGATGTGTTCAGACCCGGGCTGTTTTCAGACAGTGCAAGGAGGAGATAAACATCACTTCCTTTGTCCACTATTTTGCCTGCTGTTTGGGCTGCTTCCTTGAAATTTCATAGGGGGCGCTATGGAGCCAGTTTGCATTACTGATTGAATATTGTCATGTAGACGTGTTCAGGCCGGGATTCTTATCAAACATGTAAAGTTTGGGGCAGATTGGAGCATTTACACTGAAGTTATAGCAATTTCCTCTGGAATGGCGAAACATCAAAACTTAATGCCACGCCACAGCCACACGCTTTAACGATAATTAAATCTTTTAATAACTTTTGATCACAAACTAGTCTAGATGACACACACTGATTTTGAAGTCATTATGATGAATTCTGTGGGACAAGTTCATTAATATATAAGACATGTGAAATCGCCAAAATTGACAATTAAATTCAAAATGGCCGACTTCCTGTTGGGTTTCAGCTATGGGTCCAAGAGACTTTTTTGTGCGCCCTGGCATGATACATGTGTGTACCAATTTTCATACATGTAGGTTTAACGTGGCGCGGGGGCTGCTTCGTTGAAATACTGTAGGGGGCGCTGTAGAGCCATTCTGCCACACTTATGCCAGCCACAGATACGATATTATAGACTGTAAGACCTGCCATGGGTGTGCAAAGTTTTATGAGTTTTCAAGCATGTCTTGGCCCTTAAAAACAGCTTCGTATTTTGTGGCGAACAATGTGTTGCCATGGCAACGGCTTTTGATGACAACTCAAAGGCTTCAGGAGTTATCATCATCAAGGTCTTACACCTTGGCTTACCAAATTTTATGTGTTTCTGACTAACCTGCTAGGAGTAGTTTGCAAAAGAGTGGCGCTTAATACTTCCTGTTGCCAGTAGGTGGCGCTATGACTGTCACTTAATATGGGCCTTTACATGTCTTCAGACCAGGACTCTTAACAAGCACATGAAATTTGGAAAAGATCAGACCATGTGGAGTCAAGTTATATGGCTTTGAAATTTCATGGCGAGACATCGAAATTCACCGCGTCATCATGGCAACACCTTTCGACGAAAAGTCACCAACTTCATAATATACGATCTCCAAGGTCTTGAGGCTATTCTGAGTAAATTTGAGGTGGATCCAATCACCGTGCTACCCACAGGGCGTCAAAGTGTAAAACATGTAACTTCCTGTTGCCAGTAGGTGGCGCTATGACTCAGATCCAATATTGACACATGGATGTGTTCAGGGCGGGACTCTTTTCAAGCACAAAAGGTTTGGGTCTCTTAGGATCCTGTATGCCGGAGTTATGGCCGTTTCAATTTCCACGGTGAAGGATCGAAATTCACTATCAGGCCAACGCAGCAGAGGAGAGACAGCTAACCAGGTGAAGTACTCGAGTTTACATTACTGTAAGTGCAATAAAAGCTTTGCGAGTAAAAAGACAATAAGAGTCATTTATTAATGTAATCCGCGCAGAAGATGGATAGTCTCCAAATGATGCAAAATATTATTGTAAAGAGTGTGATTTGCAACAACGAAATGAACGATAGAGCATAATATGAAATGATAGACATTCTTCTATCGTCACATGATATACATCGTCATATCGTACAGCCCTATGCCAGAGGCCACCAAATTTGGGCTTTTACGGACAAAATATTTCTCTGAGAGGGGGAACTCCATATCCTGATCCTCATTGGATCAGTTCACTTCAGTGTGGTCATTAGGGATCATACTAATGTTTAAATTACTATTAATCACCACTATCATCAAAGACGTTAACTAGAACAACTTGACAGGCTTACAGTCCATTGCTTGATGTTTGTTTGTGCGTCTATCCGCCTCCTACAGCATGGTCACTGGGAAACATACCTAAGGTACAGCTCAGATCGGGCACAGCCACTGGGATTGACAGGCAGATCGTCCTCCTGGGTGAACTGTTTGAAGAAACGGAAGCTATGGCGTTGACAACGGTGTGCTCCCTGAAGTTGCTCCAGCAAGAAAACCACTGCATCATGGACCAGACCCAGCATACGGGCACCAGTGATCCTCTGAAAAGTCAAAGGTCTCAACCTTGCAATTGCTCGTGCTTCCTGCACCCCATCTATCACTGCTTTCCAAGCCACTGAAGGGAGAGTTGATAAAAAATAAGTGTCATTAAGTAAATAAAATGAACATAAAATGATTAAGAATTGCCAAATTAAGAAATTCATATTATTTTGAGAACATGTTAGATAGTATGGAAGCTTTTAAAGGAAATATTTCTTATGCAGAATCAGACTCACCCTCAATACTGTCTGCCTCTGCACTGAAACCATCATCGCTGGTTATCTCAAATCGCAAGTGTGGCTGGTCTCTGCTGGTCTGACATTCTTCATCCTCATCAGATGGTGATGGTTCATCATCTGAGGTGGAAGCAGCGCCTAATAGAAACAATTTACTTGGTCAACTTTCAGACTATTCTGATGCGTTGTTTGCACCATTTTATCAGGGTGAAAAGAGCTATCACTAAATTAGAGACATCACTGAACTTAGCTGGAAATATTGTGTCATAGCTGACTCAAAGTAATGATTCAATTTAACGTCAAAAATACCAGAGTATTTTTTCCAGTCAGTCAGGGTGCTGTGTCCAACTGGTTCCCAAGCATGTTGTTTGCCTTGTTCACCTCGAGACATGTAATCCCAAGGCTCTGACCTGAGGAGGATAAGATTGACCAAACTGTTATTGGCTGTAATGGGCAATATGACACAAAAAAGGCATACATTTTTCAACACTATTTTACGTTTTAATTTACGTTTTTTGTGCAAAAAACGTAAATTTCATACACAGATATTGATGTCTTCAGTGTAAACAATGGTGATGGATTTTGCTTTATGGAGAATTTTCCATTCATAAGAAAATAGTCCTCCCTCTGCATTTTTACACAAAATGAAATCTTTTAATAGCCAGTACAAACAGGAGGAATGATTACAGCAAGGAAAACCTCTTTCAGTGTTCATATGGGAACCTGACTGTTAATTAAGAACCAATCCTTCCTATCCTGTCAAGTCTTGCATTTTTCCATCGCTTATTTTAATTTCTTCATTTCAAAAACTATATACAGTACAAGTCAAAAGTTTAGACACACCTTACCATTCCCTTGAATGAGTGAGTGTGTCCAAACATCTGACTGGTATTGTATATAAAACAAAAACTATAAAACTATATTTTATAAATGAGTAATATCTTACCCTGAGCTGTCAGAATTGCTTAAATGCTCCTCATTTAACTCATCCAGGTTCAGTACTCCTTTCACTGTTGGAGTCTTGATGCGAACTCCCGAAGCCCTGCTGGAGATGCTTGGAAAATTAGGTCTGTGGCGCTCCTCCTCCTCACTGATGGGCTCTGGTTGTAGGAAGTCAACTTTAGACTTCTTTGTGACAATACGGTCTGAAAGTGAAGATACTCTCTTCATGCGGACATGAGTGCGAGGGCGGGGGGCAGGAGTTGGTGTGGCAGTTGGTGTTGGTGAACGACGCAACGCTGGAGTCTCCGGTTCAATTAACAGGCCAGGTGGCAAAACCAGGGAAGAAGGGCTAAGTGTTCGAAGCCCACTCCATTTGGGGGTGTAGTTACTTGCCATTGCTTGATTGAGAATTGCTTGGGCGCTTTCAGCAGGAGTCATGGGAGGATTCTCAGTTGACAGAGGAGGCTGCCAACTAGCCTTGGATGACTTGGATCTTTTAGATGCACTGGAGTCCTTCTTTTTCTTTGGTTTTTTCAACTCTGGGACAGTTTCATCTTTTGATGTTTTTGTATTCTTTCTTGGCTTCTTCACATTAACTGGTGCCACTGCACCGTTGCTATTGTGAGTTAGCAGCTGTGTGATTGTGGTTGGATTCTGCACTGCAGGTGTGACCGCTGGAGGGGCTGCTGTTGTCATGGTGGCCCCGGGGGGTGGAGTAGACATGTTACCAGCTGCTGCTAGTGTGGCTGACAGTGCATTGCTTTGCAAAAGGCTGGCAATCTGAGTGACACAGTTATAGGAAGGGGAGTTGGGAGTGGGCAGCTGGAATGTGTTGCTCTCTGGGTTCTTCACAAAGATCTGCCCGAGGCGGTTCACCAGTAGGACATGTGGTGTTGGATCCACATTTGGACCTCCCACTTCCTTCACAGTAAGAATGGCATGACCAGGTAAGGCCTGGGGTACCACTGGCTGTTGAGGTTCTATAGTCGTCCTGGGTGTAGAAAAGTTGATGGAGATTGTGTGCCCAGATGAAGCTTCCTTCTGCATAGATGAAGAGTTGTAGCCATTTAAAATCACAGGGGCTGATGTGGTTTGGAGTGATGTTGGAGCAGTTGAACACAGTCCAGAAAGAGATGATATTGAAGCAGAGGAAGAAACGATGGTGACAGCTGTAGAACCCAATGGCTGTGTTTGTGTGGAGTAAATAGGCACTGAGACAGTACCACAGGTTGCTGCTTGGGGACAAATGCCTGACATTGCTGATAACACTGGATCGTTTTGAGGGGCAACATTTAGCAGTGTTTGTGTCAGGTCTCCAACAGGACTGAGGGTGGTTAGTTTAGTAGACAAAGGCTCCATGTGCTGAAAGGTTGACTCTTGTGAGGACGTTACTGGCTGAAGTGTAATACTCGTTAGAGGAGGCTGACTGAAACCTGGTAAACAGGAATACATCTGCAGAGAGTCGACAAGGCCTTGAGAAGGGTTTTGTACATCTGTAGACATTAAAGGGGAGGGCTGAAGAAGATCCAGCAGGGCACCCTGACTACTATCTGCAGACTCTGCTAATGAGGGTTCCATTGCACTACTTGTTAAGTGATTCATCAACACAGCAGACCCCTCAGTTGATGAGACAAAGTGGCTGCTGTCAGGCTCAGAGTTAAGGGGTTTACAAGGTCCAGACTGTTGGGTCTCAAGTGGTGTGCTGTCTAGCAAAGGAACCATCTCAGTTAAGGGCCCAGTTCTTTCAAGAACGAGAGGTGTTCCTGAGGCAAATCCGAGACTGGAACTCTGGAGTAATTCCTCTGAATATGAGATCTCAGGCACCTTTGTGAGTAAGTTAGGCAGAGGGTCATGAACTTGGATAGGAAGCACAGACTCCTGATTAACTAAAGGAGTTTCAGAGCTTTGCTCTTTGAGTGCAGAGGCTCCAGCAATTTGTGGAGAGAGAAATCCCATATTGTCCTCTTTTGAGGATTTTGGTGGATCTTGAGGTGAACTATCTGTCAGACTTTTGCTGACAGCTGAGATGGTGAGTGATGAAGAATCTGTGTGTTTATCACTGGATGATGCTTTAGGGGTCAGACTTTGAACAGCCTGTGTGCCGTTTGTAGTTTCTGATTCAGGGACATTGTTTTTATTTATGTTTTTGGCTTGTCTGGGAGCTTGACTAGAACCCTCACTTTTCTGAGCATCATCGTTGGTAGCTATACTTGCATCACTCTCTGTACCGTCATCTACACCATCCAGCTGAGCCATAGTCCTGGAGGAAGGGGAAGAAGGAGACTTGGAATGATCTTTTGATCCAGGACAGCTGACTATTGTCCGTGAGAAGTCAAAATAGTGCTCCATATCATCATCAGAGGAGGTGTTGCCCAAGTCATCCCTGGCTGAGGCTGCAGACCGTGGCAGGTTGGCAACAAGGGTCTTTCTCTTGTGTACATCTTGGGGTCTTCCCCAAAATTCCTCATGATCATCACCTTCCACCACAATTTGCCCCCCACAGTTCATTGCCACACCTTCATTCAAGAGTGTCTCTTCAATCTCCAGTTCTGTCCTCATCTCTTGGCCCAGAGTCATGCTGGGATCCTTGTGGAATGAACTGTAGGGAAATTCTTCTTCATCTTTCTGTTGGTGTAAGTCCCCCTGGGGTGATGTACCATTTGCTGGAGAGACATCTTCAGGCTCTGGTGAAGCTAAGAAGTTGTGTGGCACCTCGACTGAATCTGATTGGCTCAGATCAAATGATAATCGAGTTCTGGGTAAATGCTGTATAGATGAGGAGAAAGACAGACTTGGAGAAAGAAAGCTTCCTGCACTGTCCTGCCAGGGAGACTGAGGAAAGAAAGATGAGGTACAATGGGTCATTGTATTCCCAGGGCATCTGACTGAGGAAGCACTTCTACCTCCAACTGGGCGGGCTGAAGGAGAATTTATCAGGTTTTCTGTAGCACCAATTGGAAACAGTGGGGAAGTAGGAAGGGAAGATTTCCCAGCACGGAGTGTGATGGGCCCAGTCAGAGGGCTCAGAGGAGGTGGGGACATGTGACTGCGGAGGCCTGTTGTCTGTGAGTGTGGGCTGTGGCGACGGACCCTTCGAGTCTCCTCCAGATCACTTATGGTTAATATGTGATGAGGTTTCAACTGGGTTACTCCTAAAAAGAAAACATAATTGATCAAAAGTTCGAAACTTGTGTGTTCTTGATTGAGTCAACTTATGTTGCTGAATTTCAATTATTCTCTCCATAAAAGTTCAGAATTTCTATTTTACCTGGGGATGGCAGTGGTCGGGACATTCCTCCAGCTGGTCTCCTGGTTTGGGGATAGCTGGGAATCTTTGGCCTTGCTCCATGATCTGACTTGCTGGATGGGACTGACACAAGGGTTTCCTCAGTTGGGGGTTGGGATTCTGCTGTATCAATCTCTTGGGCTTCAGGTTCTGGAAAAAAAGGTTTATGAAACAATTATTATCTGTATCTTTCACTTTACAGTGGTAACTCCATTCCTAATATACTCATATATATATACTTAAGTAGCAAGATACGAACCAGGTGGTGGACAGGGGTTGTGAGAAATGGTGTGATTTTCTCCTTGGTCAGGCATCTCCTCAACAGGCTTCTCAGGAACTAGGGGTCGGACCTCACGGACTGTGCATGTATATTTGCACTGGCGCAATGGATTAACTGTACTCCAGTACCAACGAGAACACCTTAGGAAAGAAAATCAAAGTCTTAAAAGTGCTGTTCATTCAGTGTTCCCAATTTATCTTTTATATAATGAAATTTGAAAAGGTAAATGCAACTTACTGAAAACCCACAGGAAACAGTTTTCCTTTGCTAGCTGAAAGTTCTGACAACACACCGAGTTTATCAATCTGTAGGGAACCTGTGTAGTGACAATTATCAATTAAACAAAAGTTAATGTTGGTAAATGTAAGAAGTCAAAAGAAGTGAAACAGGCTATCGATTTACTAAAGCCGCACACTTACCAATCATCACATTGATTAATTCTGGTTCCAGTCCAGTCAAGAACTTTCTGCGGAGGCTGATCCCCTCAAAATCCACATATACCCTGCGGTTTACCTCAAATTCTTGACCAGTTATTACCTTTACAACAAAGAAAAATACAGAAGCTCAGAATCAAACTCCAAACATTTAAACTGTTACAACATTTGGTAGGTGACAAGTTGGAGGAACAGAACATACCCTGCCAGTGATCAGATGTCTGTGTTTGTGGCAATAGACTTTCTTATCGTCCTGGAAGACACAGTGTCGGGAGCGGGCACACATAAAGTGATAGTTGCTTTGACAAGAAGTCAGGCAACAGCCCACTGTGGCACCTGTCTGGTTACAGCGTTCACATCGCTAACAGGGATTGATGGGGATGAAGGGTGAAATGTAAAGTTTGAGTCAGAGTAATGAAGAAACAGCAATCAATTATAAAATGCCTATTTGTTTACAAACAGAGCCTGACTGTTATGTTGTTAGCAGATTTCAAATATCAATATCAGTACAGGCCGGTCAGGCTCCATTTACAAATTTGAAAGGAATTAAATAGATATTCCTAGGAATACTGTGAATGAAAATGCATTATTAAACTATTAAACACGTAAATCAATATATAAGGTAGATGATTACCATCAAGCGGCCCCTTGTGACAGCACTATGTACATGTAGTAGAGAGCCATTGTCTTCTTCAAACACCTCAGCTGACCACAGACAGCAGTTGACATGTGCCCACTCATTCTGGCCCAAGTACAGCAACCTGCCGGCTTCCTACAGAACATAACAAAAAACGATCTCTTAAGTAACCAAGCAAAGCTGTAAGTACAGTGTTTACAGGCAGTTTACTCTTTAAGTTGGGCATTTACACTAGGTGTCACAAATTACTGTTCATTTTCTAATGCATTACTTACATTGGGTTTAAGGTCTCCATATTTTTGGCACAAAGAGCACTGTCTCTCATCCTCCTTAGACCATCCAGTGTCCAGATCAGCTTTTGAAAGTCGGCCCCTTTTCCCTATAAAAATGTATAAAGGTAAAGACTTCAAGGCATGGACACTGCTTGATATCAATGGAAACAATTCAATCAATTACAAGTAGCCAATTTTTTTGCATTTTTTCTTGTACCTTTGAATTTGAGCCTGACAGCCCTGCTGGTTTTGAAGTGGTTCCGGCTTGTTGGCTCCCCAGACGTTGGAGAAGCCACCTCCTCTTCCTTTACATCCAAGTTTTGTCCATTATCCTCCTGTAGGAGACCCAGCGGAGCCCTAGACGGGAGCTCCTCCCTCACCTGCCACTGAGCATAAACATGCTCAGTTGTGGGAGGGTGAACAGCATGGGACAGCATCCCCCTATAAAAGAAAGAAAAAATTCTTTTGATGCCATAGAAAAAAGGAACAGTACTTTTCCCAGTACTACTTTCATAATAATTAACCACCTGGAGAAATAGGTTTGCTGTACACAAAATACATAATTATGATTAAGGACTTACTTTAAAATAATCACAAATATTCCTATACCAAATTGTACAGACTTTATTATTTTTAGCATGGGTCATGTATGTCAAGAACAATTAACAAACTAATGCACATAAACGAATGAATGGAAACCATTACTCACATGGGCAAGTCTTTGGTACAAGAGTTCCACACCTTTGGGTCTTGGCTGTTAAACCAGTTAAATACCTCTTCAAGGAGCTGAAGAGAAAAATAATTTCAGTCAATGATTAATTGTTATTCACCCAAATTCTATAACTACTGCATAACTTAACCCTAACCATCATCATTTAGGTAACGTGTTTTTATTACTTCCAAAGTATGATAAACCCATCCAACCATGACCTGAAAGAGACTGAGAAGTTCTGTAAAGCTAAAACCCCTTTTACAGAAACATTTGATCCAATGTTAATATCAAATAAAAAATAAAGTTCAACTATGAGAGAGAAGTCATGTCTTGATGTTGAAAGAATAGTCTTTTTTGATGTAGTACCTTTAAATAGTAGGAGCGTGCCAAAGCAGTGGGTCTTTGCTCCTCTGGAAGATCCTCCTCTTGCTCAAGCCTCTTTCGCACCACTTGAACCACATCTTCATGGAACATTTTCTATAAAAAATAAATATTATTTTAGTACCCCACTATAAGTATTTGTTTGAGCTCCCTTCAGCCCTCTTTCTTCATTGTTTAAACAACTCATTCTTTCACTATTTGTGTGCACAAGCATGTGCAGCACTGTGAAAGCCTTCCAGGATGTCACAACACATTTAAATTCTGGCTTGGTCAAACACTTTGTACGAGCCAGTTCTTTTCCAGCATAACCCCACCCCACATTGTGGTGTGGACTCACCAACGTAGTGTAAAGGCCTTTGTCAAACTTCTTGCCCACAGCGCGGAGGTCACAGGCTGGCTGTCCTTCTATTCCACTATCAGGATCAACCAACTTTTCACACTGCAGTAGAAACAGTATTCCACAAGTTTTACACAACAATCACTACTAATACAGACGATACAAAAGTACCAGTAAGAGTACAACATTTTGATCTATAAAAAGAAGGGCTCTTACCTGGGTGCAGGTAACAAGGTGCTGGGTGAGGGTGGAGGAAAGCAAGCAAGCTAGCACTTTCTCCACCCCAGCTCTGAGCTCAATGTATAGCAGCTCTCTCCAGGCACTGGGCTGGGTCACACTGCATGGCCGACATGAATACACTACACTTTCTGGCAAGCTGGACAGGATCTCATACAATTCATCTGAAATTATTTTACAGGAGAGAAGAATTGAATGAAAATGATTTAGCTAGATCATGGTTGCACTGTGCACCTACTGTATTCAGGTCACTCAATAAGAAGCACAGCACACATGCTCAGCAAATAATATGGAATAATCCCTTTTTATACTTCACTATATTATTTTCACAATATTCTGTTATTCTGATGTCCTTTGTTTTATTTGATCTTAACTTGTAATAAACCTAAAACTGACCTGACATTGCTATCCCTAGAGCCATGCCACTAGCATAGCTAAAACTTACCTGTTAGATCCTCACACTTAGCATGTACCCAGTGGTTACAGGTGCCACACTGCATCATCTGACTGTCATAGTCATTGTCCTCATAGCACTTGAAGCAGATTGGACAGTAGTTGCCTTATAAGAGAAAAAGCCATTCAGTGAATATTATCCCTAACACAGATCAGTAATGTTGGTAAACAATGCTGGAGCTTACAGATTACCAAATGATAAACAAATGTACTGTCAAGGTTAAGTTCTCTCCTCACCTTGTTCATAGAGTTTTGAACAGTCTGGACAGAGTCCTTTGTCGTGGTTCCACTCAGTGTCCCAACTCTTCCCTGGTGTGACTCCACAACTTTTACACCTGATGCATGTCATACAAACCTGCACAGAAACCATTATATCAGTACCAGCCATCAATGTATTACAAACTCAGCATGCTTATAGTAAACATGTATGATTGTGTTTTTTTAAGAAGCATGCTGCAAACCTACCCAAGCTTTCCTCTTCTTGTTATGTTTTGGATAATTAGGTCCCAGACAGGAACCGTGATAACAGTTCTGGCATCGTTCACATTCCAACAAAGGCTGAGGGAGAAAAATGTAATACTTGCTATCTGGATTACATTTACAATGATTAGTAGAATATAGCAAAACAAAAAATGTAACAGTCTGTACCTTTGAGTACTTGTTTTTCCTGCCACACACATGGCAAAATTTGCATCGACGACAGCACCAGTTTTCCTTGTTCTCCTCAGAGGGGCGCTCCGCTGGTTCAAGGCAAAACTGGTGGAAGGGCTCACAGCATACTTGGCAATACAGCATCTGCAAAAAGAAATTCACAAACACAAAAATGACTTTTTAGGTTCAAAATGGTCCAGAAATGATATAAACCTTCCAATATGATGAGATAATTTTGTCAGTGTCTGGTATTATATGTATAACTACAACACAACTATCAGAACCTTATCAGCCACTAGTTTACAAATCTAAGTTGATGGGAAAGGCAGATATATCAATTTACACAGGGCAAAAAGCATGAAGCAGTTACCTCATGTTGGCCTTTACTGGCACAAAGGAAGCAGACATAGGGTGGCATGAGTGGCGCAGAGGTCAATATACTTAAACCACCCATATTCCAGACATTCTCCAGAGTGCAGTCCTCCTGAAAACCAAGATAACACGTGCATCACAATAACGTCTGAGGAAAGACCTGCTTAAACTAGTTATTATCATAATACTGTCGGGTGACCAATATACATAACAAAAATAAGATACACATACTGTATATTTTTTACTTCATATTGCACAGTTATAACAGTGGGGTAACTATTTAGGTTTTCACAGGAGTGGTAAGATCAACTTAAAGATTTTTTACACATTTTTGTTCTCAGGTTAAAATGTGATTTGGAAGGGATCAGATGAAACGCACTTCTCATGTGCCACTAAATTAGATGCACAGTATATTCATTCTGGAATTAAACATTAAACACTGACCTCTAGTGGACAAATATAATTATGTTATGTGAACTAGTGAGTTGCAATGGCTTCAACTTAATACATGTGACTTGTAGCAATCTGAGATTAATACACATTCTGTGGAATAAATAATATTTAAAGAAAACAAATATATAAAAGATGTTAAAAAGTTTAACCTCAATCACACAGCTGTGTTTATTTTTAGAATGGAGGCAGGAATTCTCTGCCTGGTTGCATCCACTGAACAACATCATATATGAAGTGTGTTCATTCTACAGTATATGTAATGTACTGTAACAAGTGACCTACCTTGAAATCAACCCTGATTTTGTGAGTAGGTTTAGAAGGCTCAACGTCTCTCTGCTCAAATCCATGGGCAAGGGCAGCCAGGACACTGGGAGGAGTCTGTTCCAAAGGACCTTGAGATGAGAGACCCTGAGAGACAACCATAACTTGAGTGAGGACAGTGATGGACATCCTCAAAGTGCTGCTTAACTTTCAACTACACATTCTCATGGGCATCATGGATACCCTGTGTATCAGGCCTTCCTCAGAAATTAACATGTCTGTGAGATGCAATTAAGAACAAGAATGGTGGGACCAGTAAGTTAGGATGTGAAGGTAGGTCAGGAGTAGACTGTTGTTGCAGCTGCTGCTTTGTCTACTGTGATCTAATTAACAACAGCTAATTCCTCAAATGTCACCATATTAAGTTATGTTTACATCGTGCAAAATTGGCAGATCTCAAAAAAGATATTCCGGTGTGGGCCAGAGATCATTACGCCTTCATCTACTGCCAAGTGCATATACTTTTTAATCCTCCAAGTAAACATACAGTTTGCAGTCAAATATGTGAACATTGCCACTCGCTACTTGTCTACATGTACATGTGGGTAAAATGCATATCACAAGCCTTAAAACTGCAATACTAGGTGATGTATCATGTGATCAGGCTGTATTGTGCTTTCATTGTATCCCCCACAGTAACAATTAACAATATTCTCTCATTCACTTTGTGATATTGAGCAACGGTGAGCTACGACATACTTATAAAACTGGGGTTACATTCAGGTAATTTCTTTTATGCCTTGTCTCATTACTAAATAGGTGATTACTGCAGTGCAATCGTTGGGTTTATGTTCATTCACATCATTGTGATAGTGGATTACGATCAGATAGTTTGCAGTGGATACTGCTTTACTAGATGAGTTACTTACAAGAAGAATAATGCTGAGTCTTCAGGGTTTTCCCTGGATTTTTTTGAGACAAAGGTGGTAAAGGTTTGAGAACGTGTGTGGTGCAACGTACACAGATTGTGCGTGCACCTTTATGTGGTGCGCCTAGTCAAAAAAATCATGATTTGACAGTCAAAAGTTTCCATGGGGATTTAAATTTTATACCAAGATGGAACAAGAAGATGAAAAATAAAGGTTGTGACAAATGAAGCTGTTGATTTCATAAGCCTGGGACAATATGCTTATCTCCCGACTTGACACTATCACAGTACTTGGGTGCCGATTCGATTCAGTATTGATTCTCAATTCAAAACCGATTCTCGATTGAATGAATAGAAAAGGGGGCACTATTTTCAATCTCTTGCTCCAGTATACTGTGTGCCAAACCATTGACTGGTGTCCTTAGTCCACTGAAATACAATATGAAACGTAACTTGTAGATAAGCTAAATGGTCCACAGCCTTTTTATTTTAAAAAATGAACTACATTTATTCATATATGAATTTATTTGAAAGCATCTTACAGTCTCCTGCCTCTGTGAGAATAACAAAATGAGGGGGAGGCGGAGTGCTCCGCTGTGTTTTTATTAGCTCAGAGGACAGCCATCGCTGTTTGGTTGAAGTTGTTTAATGCTGCAGTGTGTGTTGATCAGCCAGTCACGTTTGTTACTGCTGGAGTTTGTTGCTATGCTCCACTAACGTTAGTCTCTGAGTGACAGCGTAGAAAATTCACAATATACTTCACGTTCGTCTCGCACAGGTAATTATTTAGTCATTAAATCAAAAGATGTTTGCCACCACTGCGCTGTTGACTGAGTGCTGCACTGCCCTCACAGTTTTTTCATTCCATCGACATCACATGCTGGTATTTTCAACAAAGGCGGTGACCTGTATTACAAAGGCAGCCCGCCTTTGAGTTAGATACGCGGGGAAAACCCTGGTCTTTCCTCAACTTCCTTAATTTTGTCTTCACTATCCATCGTCACCATAGCCCTCATGTGTAGCTACATTTTATAGAAGGCACAGTTTGGTTGGGTGGGGACTGCATAGGGCTCAGCAAAAAACCACAGTGGTTGTCCTGCAAAAAGTTGAACCGGATCAACTATTGCTGGAACGCAACCGAACGTCACACTGCTTTGGCCAATCACGTAAGCTGGCAATCAGACCGAAGACTGATGTTTGTTGTATGACAGTGCAATCAAACATAAATGCAAGTTGTGTAGTCCAACCTTAGCACTGATCAAACTCCGAATTACCCACCTTTTCAGGCTTACGACGAGCAGGTGGTACACGGTGTGAGCTGGACTTTCGATGCCTGACCTCCTCATCTGAAATGTCTCCTAGGAATCCATCCAGTGACACAAAGTCTTTGAAGGACAGGAAAAAAAACAGGGCTTATTATTAAGAGGGACACCACAAGGCTTGGTACTCTTACTCGCAAAAGAAAAAGACTATGGTAAAAGTTTAAGGTAATATGTGTATAAACATAGCTCTAAATCATGTGTGAGCAGACACTTAACTGTGATGTTAAAAATAAAAATACTTAACTAGCTTAACCAGAAGATTGTTGACATAATTACATTAAGTGTGCAGCACAAAAAACTGCACACGTACCACATATGAGATTTGTCAAAAGCAAAGCAGCTCCACTGGTGACTCCTCTTGTCTAAGCCAGGCTGATCACGAATGAAGCACAAATCTAGTCTTGTTTCTGAGTGTTAATATACCTTGACTGAAACGAGGTCCATGTCCCCTTCTCCTGGCTGGTGAGGCTGAGCTTGAGATAGCTTTGTCATCGAGATCGGAGTCGTAGTCCACCAGGTCAAAGTAGACACGAGGTTTCACGATGCGCTTCGGCTGCTTCCTTACTGACGGACTGTTGCCATCACCCTGGGGACCAGATGGTGAGTCTGCAGCACCTTCGTTCCCTTCATCATTGCTTGAATGTCCCCCGCTGAGAGAGGATCGCCGTCGCTTAGAAGGACCTTTAAAGAAAGAATAGACAAGTCTCTGTCACACTGAATGTTACAGAGGTATTACAGGAACATGAAGCTTGCACGCTCGAGTGAGAAATTACCTTTGGGTGCTGTTCTTCCACTTAGTCGCCGAGCTTTCCTCTCTTCAATCTGATCACATCTCTTATACCTTGTGGAAAAATACAGAATCCTTTTATACTGTGTTGTGCTCCACTATAACAAAAAAATTAAATATGCGTCAACTTACACACAACACTGGCGTTTAGTATTGGGACCACCAAACTTGGGTTTGTCAAGGCAGTTCATGCACTTGCCACAGTCCTCCTCGTGGTTGCAGCCTTTGCAAACTCCACACCTCCGAGAGCGGTACCCAAATGGCCCGAGTCCTTTTCGTTTCACAAAATTCGTTGGCTTCTTGACCTTGGCCACCTTTGGATCCGACAGCCCAGGACTATCCGATTCTGAGGGAGAGCCAATATCTGTAATAACACACATTCAAGAAGAAAGGGAAACTAACACCAGCCACATGTTGCTTAGTTTTAACCAAGCGGGTAGCTCCCAGTCTGAAAAGTGAAGCCAATGTGGAAGTGCCTTAAACCTGCATTCTTAAAAATGGCCAGCAGGGGGCGACTCCACTGGCTGCAAAAAGAAGTCTGATTGTATAGAAGTCTAGGAGAAAATGACCCCACTTCTCACTTTCCTAATGAGTGTATGGTCTCAATCGTTTCAATTCTTCTTCAATACAGTATGATGTTCACTTTGTAAATTATGGTCCTATTTAGAGTAAAATAAATGATAAAACAGCGTATTCTTTATGGGCATGGCTACCTTGTGAGTGACAAGTTGCTACCATGGCGACAACATTGACAATGTAACGTAACCATGGCGTAACCCCAGATGCACAGAGTATAGGCGTAGGTACTGTGATTTCGCAGTGTGTTATCAGTTCATGAAAGTTAATTGTAACATTTTGGTCACCTAAAAAAAAGTCTTCGTTTGGTTGTACTAAAAGACCCTCGAAATATTAGGCTGTTCCCTTTTTCCAGTGAGTACATTTAGTTTAAATGTTTTTAGGTCTGTTTTTCCCCAGTGGAAATTAGCATTAGCTTTAGCATTAACACAGTTAACCGTAGACTGTAAAGGCACTGTGCTAACCAAGCTAGCACCTAGCGCTAGGGTTAGCTCCACCCTCTCATCCAAATATGGTCAGTTCTGGCTCCAAAAATCAAAGATGGCAATGGTCAAATCCAAGATAGTGACAGTAAAATCACTAAACTTGAGGCTTCAAAACGGCAGTCCACAAACTAATGGGTGACATCATGGTGAGTACAGCGATATTTTCTTTTACAGTCTATGGTTTTCACTCCTGTGTGTTTCAGATAAATAGTCAATTGATCATAATTTGGTGTCACTAATTTTGGTTTGGAGATTGACTCAACTGTAAACTTGAAAATTTAGTATATCCTGAAGAGCTGAGTCATTGACTGAGAAATTAAGCTGTTAAAAATCAATTTTTGGAATATGGCTAAATTTATGTTGCAGTGAATTTTTTTGTATTTTACAAATAAACTGATCAAATTACAAATTCAGAAACATCAAAATGATGGACTGCTGGGAACACATACCTAAATAGTACAGGTCTAATGATTCATATATTACACTGATGCATTAAGCATTAATCCAATTAAATCCATTTGTGTTCTAATATGAAAGATCAAATCACTCAGGTTTCAGTAAAAACATTATAAATCAATATCACAAAATCTAATTGAAACTACTTCATCCTCTGCCGGGATTGAGAGGCTGGAGCTTGTACTGTCACTATTACTACTGCTGCCATCAATTTATCATATTGAAGTCACAAGAAATTTTATGGGAATACTTCAAGAGAGCAAGATCCAGATACGACTGTCAATCAGTTCACACCTACCTTTTGTGATGGCGGAAGGGGAAATGCCACTTCTTTCATGCAGCGGTAAGGCGCTAAGCCTGGGAATGTCATCTGGTATCAAGGCTCGAGGCTGCCCAAGCACCACAGATGCAGCACGGCAAACATGCTTGATGCGTGGACCTCCTGCTCTACGGAACTCCTGACACGGAGGGGAGATGAGCTGTGGCTGGAAGAAAAAACATAACAAAACAAACATTAAACTTTGAAAGTGATATTAAGAGGCTAGAATTGCTAGGGGCCTCGATTTCATATAGCCACTGGTCATAAATTAAATATCAGCACATTTCTGTACAGTACACTGACAAAAGTAAATTCTCTTTTGACAACTTTTGACTATAGCGGAAGGTTAAATACAAAATCACTCAACACATCAAACACAGACAGACAGAATCAAGATTTTTAGTAGGATCGATTCCTGCTCCAGGCCTATTGATTTGGACACTTACTTGTCCTTGAGGTGGCTCTGTCTTGACTGCAACATCAGAATCAAGCTGCACCCTCTGTTTCCTCCTTTGTCTCTTGGAGGTCAAATCTCTCGACCTGGCGCCAGCTGGGCCAGATAACAGCTAGAGGGTTGATGGGCAAAAACAAGGCATCAATATGAGCTTCAGAAAACTAGAAAAAGCATTATTCAAAACACTTGTGTTTTTTGAGGTTTTCCTCATTTATGGCAGTTCATATTACATAGAACCTATCTAATAATAAACAATTTAAGTCTATAAGGACTGAAAATGTGCTGGAGGTGAACATGACCTTACCCCAGATGACTTAAGCTGTTTCTGCTGGTCAATTTTAATGAGCTGGACCTTGGCTTTCCTGAGGAGATTGAACATTCTTTTATTTGCACCAGTGAGGCGGGCTCTTTGTGAAGCTCCCTTCTCCACAGATCCAGGATAATCACCTTCACCTGCGCCTGAATTCTGCAGCTCTCCTGTGGAAATGAGGTAATAAATGCCAGTTTCTGGTCCATTATAGTAGTAAGTATTTTCTTCAAGTAAATGCTGTTTGTTAAACATGAACTTGTTGCTTTTGAATTATTTTGCTTACCTGAGTGACGTTGGGCAGTGTCTTTCCCAGCTAAATCCTCCTCTTTACCCTGATGAAATACATGGGACTTGGAGTTCATAGTCCTTACGCACACAGAAACTTTCCTGACAACTCCAGGACTGTCAAGATCTTCTATCTTGAGCTTGGATTTGTCCTTATCTGCGTTTGTGTTGCGTTGCCTCAGGCTAATGCTCATGGCCTCATCATCAAGCCCTTCAGCTAAATCAACGGGAGGCTGAGGAGGTTTACTAACGCTTTCCATCTCTGTTGCGTTTTTGCTTTTGGGAAGTCCTGTGTGCAGCTTCTTTAGCCTTTGATAAATCTTGAGGTGAGCTGTTTGTTTATTAAACTTAGGGGACATTTTCTTTTTCTGAGCATCCAGGAGGTCAATAGATAGTTCTGCAGGCTTATCAACTGGTGGTGATAAAAAGAGATCCTCACATTTGCTCTCTGGAGTTTTGTCCAGTGTATACATTTCCTCACTAGACTCTTCAGGCACATGCCATTTGAAACTAGAGTTCTTCAGAAGAGGCCGCTTTTTCTCAATTTTGCCACTTTTTGTCTCAGAAAATAGGCTGTCAGCTATATCAGTGCTGTCATCTAGGTCCTGAGCTGAGAACAGATCAACATCCAACTGAGCTTCACTCAATATGTCCTCCTCATCAACTGGCAAGATAGGGGATATTGCTCTGCCATTCCCATCATCTCGTCTCTTTCCCGGACGTATTTGCAAGCCCAGTTGAAAACCCTTCTTTGGGGAGTTTCTTCGAGGCAGTACCGACATTCCAGCATCATCCATAAATCTTTGTGGGGTCTTGATCACTCGTGAGGATCTGGCACTTACAACAGGCATAATGAAGTGCTTGATGTTCTTTACAAACTTTGATTTACCAGGCTGAGCATCTACCACATCTGCTCGTGCCCCATCGACTAACGTGTCGGTTTCCTCCTGCTTCAAACTGTCTTTGTCGATCCCTATTTCTATCAGCTTAGAAATTATTTTAGATTGTGGGTTTGGTCTTTTAGACCCAATAAATGGAAGGCTAGATGGTCTCTTCTTGTACTTTTTATGTACTCCAATAAGTTTAGAGCTCAGGGCTGGTGTGGTAGCTGCCAACTGGGTGGAAATGTCATCATCTCCCTCAACAATTTTCCGACTTTCAGATAATTTAAGTGGAGCAAACTTCCCATCTCTGCTCCTGTGCCTGTGTTTCTGGCGCTGCCCAATCAAATTTTTACGCCTCTTTTTTACCTTTTTGAGGGATTTCTTTTGTAGGCACAATGTTTTTGGATCACTCACTTGACTTTCCGATGCCAAAGATTGTTGACTATCTATCAACTGAATGTCTGTTTCCTCTTTTACGGGTGGTTGTATCTGCTCTTCTTCAACTGATACAGTGTCCTGTTTTGCCTCAGGCTGGGTGCAATCTTTTGTTTCTGACTGACTTGCCTCTGTTACTAAAGGCAAACTATCTTCCTTTAGCACAGACTCCGTGTTAGTCGCTTCAACTGTAGCCAACTCTACGCTGACAGCAGTTTCAGGAGAAACAACAGCCTTCTTCCTTTGAACAGACCTCTTCTTTACCAATTTACTATTTCTACATCTTCTAGGTTTAGAAGGCACAGGCAATGGTTTGGCCTCTTCAATTTGCGGTTCTACCTCATTCTCGATCTTCTGTGGAGAAACTTCACCTGGCACCTGTGAGGGATCGTCAGCGATCTGTGAAGAATCCTTATCAGGCGCTTCAGAGGAGTTTACACTGGTTACCTCTGAGGAGTCTACAGCCAAAACCTGACAGGAATTTTCAGGAAGAACATGTGAGCTGGAGTCTTCTGTTAAAACCTGAGAAGAATCTTCAGTGTGCACCTGCGGGGTATCCTCATCCTGCGGACTCATTCTCAACTTCCGTTTCTGAGTCGTCACAGCTTTACGACCGTCAGACTTTTTTTGCGGTGAATCAAGGCTTGATGTTCTCCTTCTCAGTCTCCTGGTTGGCAAGTCTTCAGCATCCGGACATGATGATTTATCCTCTTTAATTTCACTTAGGTCTTTCGGAACATCATCCTCTTTCTTTTCAGGCACAGGACTAACTTGCTGAATTAAAAAGGATGGCTTTGAGCTTTTATGATTACCAGGAGAGGATACCTTTTTGATCTGAAGAGGTGGGACAACTTTCCCGCAATCCATTTTAGTGATTTCTTGCGGAGGCGTTTCACTTATGTCTTCCACTTCAATGTCCACCTGTAAAGTAGACTTTTCCTCAAATGACATGTCAGCCTTGTTTTGGGAACCCTTTTCATTATTGTCTGTGTTATTACTCTCTTGTGGGGTAGGGTTATCCAGTTTTGATATTTTATCCATCGCCTTCAAGCTCATGTTGACACTGGTGTCACAAAAAGTGGACTGATCCGTTTCGCTCACGGTTGTCTCTGTTACTTTGACAGTGTTTTCAGCACCCTGTGTCTGAATGCCTCCCTTTACCAATGTTAAAGTCCAGACAAATTTTCTCCGTTTTTTCTTTCGCGTTGAATTCTTCCCACTTGACTGTGCATCATATTTTGGGTTTCTGATCTTTTTCAACTTTAAACTTGGGACCCTCAGTTCATCCTTTATCAAAGGCAAAGTGTCACTGGGTTGTACTGCTAAATTATCCGTCTCTGTGGAGGATGGACTGTGGTTTTCTGGCACTGTAGCATCCTTATTTAGCCTCTTGCTTTGCCTTCGTCCATCACTTCTCATCGATGGTTTGGCCTCAACTGTTTTAGAAACTTTTGACTTGGACTCTGCAACAATGGCATCACTTTTACTTAGACTTTCCGGTTCAGCTGCACTGTCCGAGACTCTTTTCGTGAGTGGGTTGGTGACTCTGTTGCTCCTACGAATCAGTTGTTGATTACCTTCAGACCCTTGCTCTGTCACAATTTCCTTATGCTTTAATTGCTTTGCATTTGTTTTTGGCTCTACAGTTGCGCTTTCCTTTACAGTGTCAAGTTGATCGGCTGATTTTCTCTCTTTTGGTTTTTGGTCATCAGCCACAACTTTGGCACTAGTCTGGCAAACAGACTCTGTTGTCTTTGAAGCAGATCTTCCACGCCGTCTTGCAGGTAAAGTCCCCCCTCCTTTATCTTCTGTGCCATGTTTATCATCATGTGGTTCAGTTTTTAATTTGACATGAGCACTTGAAATCTGGTCACCCTGAATGTCCTTGGCTTTAGGCTGATCCTGAATTCCTTTTATCTTCAACTTCTTCATGGATTTTTTATGAGGCTCCTTTACGGTTTTCATTTTCTTTTTGGCCACCAACTTTATAGTAATCCTCGGTGCTGCTGATGACGCTCCGCTTTTAGTGGACTGTCGATCCATAGTGTTTTTTCCTTTCGAGCCTTTCCTGCAATCCTTTGCAGGCTCCGCTTCAGGAGATAAGGTGTGTATCTCCTCCATGGATTTTACATCCTTTACAGGATCGGGTGGACTAATAGCTGCCTCCACTGCTGGCGTATTAAGCGGTAGCTTCTCGCTTTGTCGTTTAGATTTTGTGTTGACAGCATCACCTACAAAACAAAAAAATAAAACATTACAAAACCTAAAACACCTTCAGTGAATACAAAACTGTGATATAAAAGAACCCTCTTTTATATTGCATTTCATTTTCAGTTCAAACTTCAACTTGTGTTCATCATTAATTACACTGTTCATGTTGTGTGGTGCAGCAATATATTTTTCTTTACCTTTGGAAGGGTTTTGTCGAGACCATATACGTCCTTTGGAGCCTTTTCTTTCAGCTTCAAATCCTGTGAAGTCATCTCCCTAAAAGTAAGAACAGATAATTAACACCTGAAGCAACAGCACCCTGCTGACGGTTACTAAACTATCAACAAATGTTTAGCAAATAGCATTCAGACTGTGGCATAAATGTCCACTGTGCAGTGTCCAATTGGTCAAAGCCACCAGATGTTGTAAACAATCAAGAAAGAAGTGGAACAAAATACATTTAAATGTTCATCATGAAGAATGGATTAATGACCGGCATAATGGTGATTTACACAATACACTAAACAAAACTATATACGTTTATCTTTCATATTGGACTAAAGGCTATGTCTAATAATAAAACAATTATTATTTTCATAAGACTTTAAATCAATAATTTCAATGACAGACAATGGACAATTGTTTTCATCCGTTTCACATTCAACCAAAATCTTTTCATTAATCTCATCTGAGTTGTAAGACATAACCCTTGACTAGGCACCACATTAGTTACAAACAACTGCATTCATTTAGCTGTTTGGGAAAACTTTCTTTAACTTCTGATCATGCAGTTACATGTTATCTAGATTACGCTTTGAATGACGGACACCTGCGCAGCCTCCAAAAAAACTGCAGGGAACGGTGGGTCTGTAATTACGATTCCCTCCAAGTAACTTTACTGTACATCTAACTGAAGCTTGCAGTTGTGACCTCAGCGCCAACAAGCAGCTCCGCTCTCATGAATAACGATTAGACGCTAACGACTACATGTGTGTTCGTAGAGAGCTTTCAATTCTAACAACAAGGGTGCAACTGGCTTTGGCACACTTCTGCACCACCATTTAAACATGTCGTGTTTGGTGACATTGGCTAGCAATTAGCCGTACCCTTCTCTTGAAGGCATTTACACACATGCTACTTAGCCATAATTAAAACTTAGTTAACTGAGTGTTCATATCGCAGTTACGTTTGGCAAGACACGTAGTATCCCTAGCATGCAGGAGTTGTGTTTTCTATCTCTTTTAAACAAGCTTAGCATCTGGACAGCGTATGAAAACAGATCAGTTAGCAGTAGCCGCTGTGCAGGATACAGAGGCGCTAGCCTTCCCGTTCTTTGTGTTCGCTACTATTAGCTCGCTGCTACTCTGGCCCGATAACGAGCGGGCCATACATGAAATAATAGCGATGCCTGTTTACAAACTGGCGTACTCACTCACGGGCTTTTCAAATATATTCTATTCATGGTATCGCCTTTTATATCATTAACCCTCGTGATAGCAGTTAAGGGAAACAGTGCTAATGTAACTTAAACTGCTCTGTTGCCTTGTTGAAGTGGTAGTTTGTGTTGCGACTCAATAAATGTCATGGAAAGCTGCACTGTGCTAACATTAGTTAGCATGTAATGTTAGCTTACCAAGGTAACGTTAGCCTAGCAAAAGGGATGTTGACATTTCTCCATGGCACTAACCAGTCACACTGCTGTAGATAGCACTCATTCTTAACACATTTAACGATCACACAAAATGTGAGAAGATGAAATAAAGATACTAACTCCTGGGTCGGTTTGGGGCCTCACCTCTTCACTCCCACTAGAGCTGTATCCAGCCTGGCCAAGGATCTTGTGGCTCGCCTCTATCCCAAGTAAGCGCAAGTGAGACTGGTCTTCGTTTAACGATAGAGCCAGGTTTGTGGGCCTTGGCCCTCCGTTAGTCACATCATCAGCTTCTAAACCAGATCGTCCGAGTTGCCATCGCTTCTCAGAGCGCAAACGACTGCGAGAAGACCAAGGCCGACCGGGGAAACGACCTCTGGCCGTAGCGGTTCCACCTTGGCCTCCTCCGGCAGCCGCGGTTGCTGATCCGCATCCCGCTGCCGCCATCATTGCTTCAACAACAACACACACAGCGACGGCTAGTAGCTCGAGGAGAGACAAGAGGGAAGGCGCGAGATGGGAGGGGGGAGCCGCAATGCTGCAAGGGAAAGTGAGTTTTTTTTCCTCTGTATGACTCTTAACGGGAGACGAAAGTGGGTCGACCTCTGGTGGTGATTGTAGCCTATTCAATCTCATTTAATGTCACCTCGAATCAAACCGTATTGATTGCATTAACTTTTAACCCACTGATGACAATTTCATTCACTTTATTTACTTATACACTTATGAACAGTTAACTCAGGCACTGTGCAATAACTCTGTAACACTATAATACCCACTGCACCTACATATTATACATATTTACTTAGTTTAAAATACAAAACATGCAATATATTTCACTCATTATTGTATATTTGAACAGGCTGTATATACTGTACATAAACACATACTATATTCAAAAGAAACGTCATTTTTTTTTATCATTTAATATTTTCTCAGCACTCCTTGCACTCTTCACTTCTTTGCACCATTTGTATCCTGTTTACAGTCCAGAAACGGTTTCACCTATATATAGTCATCCCTTGTGTATATTTCTGAAGATTGTTGTGTTGTTATTCTGTGTAAGCACACTGGGAGCCATTAAACCAGAGACAAATTCTTTGTATGTGTAAACACATTTGGCCAATAAAGATAATTTTGATTCCTTCAATGATCATTTCTATTCATGTTATTTGCTGTTTAGGTGTATCCTACATATTAAAATTCCAAGACTGCCTTGTATGCTGTTTAAAAATGTTCAGCCAAATTTTATATCCAACATGTTCGTTAAATATTCATTGAATAAATAAGATGTTGCAAGACTTTCCAGGCATGTTCTCCTAATACACAATAAACAGGCAATGGGCAATTAAAGAGGAAAACTGGAATTAGAAAAGACTGTTGAAAACATTGATCATTAATATTAATAATAACATTGGTATTATGTAAGTTTTTGTAGTTTAACCAGCTTTAAGGTAATTTTTTCATTCCTTCATGGGAGGATTTATTGCAGAGCTGACAAGAATGCATATAAGTCATAATTGGGAATAGGAGAGTTTTAATATTCTTGACTTACGTAAACAGATCAATTCAGTTGATCAGAGAGGGTCTTTATCTTATCTTATCTTTATCTTTATCTTATCTTATATTAAGTCTTTATCACCAATCAAAACAGCCACAAATAACATCTTGAAGAAGGAATTGGTTTTAGAGGTAAATAATGAATAAATACAGTACTACAGAATTTACAGTCAAGTGTTTTTATGATTTAGTGCATTAGGCTACATTCATCATTTTATGATCTGTTGTACACATTACAACACAGCAGATGGCAGTATGCATCTTTAATGTCATCAGAAGAAACTGATGATGAAGAAGGAGGGGGACAGCGAAATCCTGAGTATGGACATAAATGTAATGATCACATCCTCACATCCATAGTGTTGCTGCCAATGTAATAATAGAAGAAAATAATGTTGCAGAGTAACTTGGCAAAGAAAGCATATAAAATAAAAGTACAAATGAAGCAAAATATCTTCTTCAATAATAAATTGATTGGTAGAGTATATAAGATAAAGCCAAATGTGAGGTTTACAGCAAGAAAACAATGTAAAACGTTGATAATCAACTTAGGGAACATTCAATCTTCTTCAGAGATTTCGACGAAAACAAACAAACAAACAAAAACGTGTTTAGGTGGACGTTTTAATTGAGAGTGTTTTGTTACACATGGTGTAAAATGTGTGGAAAGGGACAGACTCGGGGCTTTAGATCGGAATGGCGTTAATTATTGAAAGATTGATAAAAAAAATAAAGATTGGGTTCAGACACGAAGAAGGAGGAATGACTTTCTTTATCATCAAGGTACTGTCGCATCCATAAATTTATTCTTTCAACTTCAAAAAGATGAAGGCATAATTTCACACTTCAGTACGATAGGTGGCGGTATGCAGCACAGATTGGTGTGTACCTGCGATCAAAAAAAAAAAAAAAAAAAAAGAGACGAAGAAGAGGGAGGAGTATGGTTCTGGAGAAGAAGAAGTAGGAAGTGTTGTATCCATTTAATTTGCGACGACTCTCTTGATTCTTGGCTTTCTAAATATCAGGTAAATTTTCACATTATGTGTAAGTTAGTATTTTTCCCCTCAGAAACACTATAAATGGCTTCGCCCAGTAAAATGAGACCGATGTAAGTTACTGCCACGGCTGTTTATATTCAAATTAGTCGGAAGCTAACGAAGTGCTAATGTTAGCCTGACGTGATTTTTTTGTGTCATCTGACTGTGCAAACTAGGTCAACAAGCATTAAAAGCCTGCTTTATATTGCTTGAATTCTGTATAATTTTCTTATCGTTACTTTTCAGTCATATCTAGGCCAGAGGGCAAGTCGCAATCTTTTCCCATTCTTAGATATGACTAGCCTAGCAGCAGCATCTTTTACCAGAAGTCCCAATGTCTTTTAGGTTGGTGTGTCCAGTTTGTTATGTTCCTTAATCTTTTTCTTTTTTTCTCTGTCCCCAGGATCCCCCCAAAAAGTCACCATGAACCTGGAACGACTGCCCAATGAGGAGAAACTTAGCCTATGCAGAAAATATTATTTAGGTGAGAGCACTTAAAAAATGTATCCTGCAGATACATAGGGCAGTAACGTATATTGCTGCCATCAGTTTTCCACAAAATCAACGTATCTAATTAAAACAAGCATTTCTCGTTATGATTTGTTTAATTGCCATGTTGTTATTACAAGGGTAGGGGTAGTATGTTCTTGTTTGATTAAAATCTTGACAAGTGTCAAGTCGTAGTAAATCACCAGTCTAATTTGATACCAAACCTACACACAATAATTTTTACACATATGCTCAAAAAACAATAATGAAAGCAGCCCACAGCCATGATACACAAACACAAAGGATCCTTTTTTCACGATAAGAACAAACTGCTCACATTAGAGAAAAAAGTTCCTTGTTTTAATCAGATAAGTCAGTATGTTATTATTATGAAATACAATGATTTTATGAAATATTAACTTTTTCTTATATATCAAGATAGAGTGACATGTTTTTAAAACAAAAAAGTTTCTTATTCAAATGGAATAATCTGGTATCTAGTAATAATGAGAAAATATGTCATACTATGAAAAATATCTTGTTTTAACGTTTTTACATTATAGCCTACAAGAAACATACAGCACCAGTCAACAGCTTGGACACGCCTACTCGTTCTAGGGGGGTTTTTTTCTTTTAATTTTTTTTTTTTTTTTTGTCATGGTGGCAGCAATATGCTGACACAGATACAAACACTGTGATACTGAATTTTACCTCCATGTTGGTTCATAAATTCTGCGTATAGGCAAGTAATGTTACACTTGCCTCTATAATTTGAATGTCCTGATGTAGTCCCATTTAGGAGAGGGGGAGGATAGTTTACCAATATTCCAGTCACTGGGCGCATTATGTAAAATAAAGCATGGACTCCTGAATGTTGACTAAATTTGCCTAAATATTAATTCAGCAGTAGTACAGGTTACAGTGTTGTGTTTTTCCTCTGTCTCTCTTAGGTGGCTTTGCATTTCTCCCATTCCTGTGGCTCGTCAACGTTGTTTGGTTTTTTCGGGAGGCTTTTGTTAAGCCAGCCTACACTGAACAGCTCCAGATAAAAACCTGTGAGTGTTAAAACCGCTAATTTAACACCTGATGTTTTGAATATTCATGTAGCACTTATCCTACTTAGTTTTAATAGCAAATACAATGCCTTACAATACATAAGTTAAACATTTTCCACTTGTTGTTTTCCTCAAGTATAATGCGTATTTATCACAATATGTAATATGTTATCACAATACAATTTATCTAGGCTCCTGTGATTACTAGTTTCACCAGTATTGTTACCATTTGGTAAAAATGCTTGTGACTTTCAACAGAGGCATGGCAGTAAATGTTTGGAAACCACTGGTTTACCTGCTTGGAAGAAGTTACAACAGCTATGCAGTTTTCCTAAATACTAGTTGGCACTTGTGCATTTACAATTTGATGGGCTGTATTCTGTAATGAAAGTTTCATGCCAAGAACATAATGTAGGTGAATGACACACCAGTGTAACAATTGTTTTAACAACATGCCAACTAAATTTGTGTGTGTGTGTGTTTTTTTTTTTATCTAGATGTGAAGCGTTCAGCGCTGGGGTTGCTGTTATGGGTAGCAGTACTCACCACGTGGATTACAATTTTCCAGCACTTCCGAGCAGAATGGGGGGAGGTGGGAGATTACCTCTCCTTTACAATTCCACTCGGCATTCCTTGAGACATTTTTTGATGATAGGTCTTGAAAGTAACTATAAGGGGCCAAAGAATATTTCTTGAACTGTAGATGAAGATTTTGATGGATTTATTGATCTCTGGAGCTAAATTCAATGGCTGAATAATGCATTATCAGAGTAATTCCCTATGTCTTTAAAAGGTAAATGCTGTAGGACTGGAAAACTCAATTTTCATGTTTTTTTTGTGCTTGACAAGGCATTTGAGAAAGTTCTTTGGTCTTAGTGTAGGCTAATTAATCTTGTGTAGCAGACTATGTTAACTGTCATGTACAGTATCTAACAGTATCTAATGACAAAGCTGGATGTGCAGGCTATAGGTTTGTTCAAAACATTCAACTAAAGATACAGCAAACTGTTTTTTTCCCCCTTGATTTTAAAGAGTTGTAAATGACACTGCTTTTCGTAAAATGTTCATCTTGGATGTTAAAGTCTGTGTTTGATTGTGTACCCAAAACTATTTTTACTCTTGTATGAATGACAAATAAAAAAACAACATAAAGCTTCCAAATTACAATGTGAAGGACATTTTGTTTGGTGACACATCAGTGAGCTATTTTCTCCACATATATACTCCAAATATTCTGAATTACAACAGAAGTCTCAGAGTCTGGACAATCACTGGCGCCTGTTGTGAAACCCAGTAACTTAATCCCACCAAATGCCCCCACTTCCCTATCATCCTATATGAGTCATAACATAATTGGTTGCCATTTTTAGTTACTCCAGTCAAAGCTTAAGTGACAGGTTTTACATTACTAACAGGGAGAACATGTTCCCGTACATATCTGCTGACTTCTCTATAGTGTGCCAAGAACAAGTCAGAAATATCATCACGTACAGCGCTTGTCAGGATGCGAGGTCTCACTTAATAAAACTGATTTATAGGGAGAGAATTATGAAGTGAGGTCCTTTTATGGACGCATATTGTTTCCACGTGTTGTGTTATGTGTCTTGTGTGTGTGTGTGTGTGTGTGTGTTACTCAAGTATCTAGATACAATTACTTGTATTTGCAAACCTACTAAACCTTTTTCTGTTTCTGATTTTGAGGCACTTAAGCCACTTCATACGTCACTACATATAAGACAGCATTGTACTTTTTACTTCCCTATATTTACATGATAACTAGACTTGTTTATTATTTTATTAATAAAGATTTTACACTCACAACATTCAATCATTATGAAATACAATGTATTGTCATAGATTAAACTACCCTGCAAAACATAAAGTTAAAAGTTAAAATTGGCTGCCGCAACATTAAAATACTACACATAGGCTGCACATTAATGCATCAGTAATAATCCAATAATGTAATAATAATAATGTTACTCACAGACTCAAATTTTTGGCATTATGACTTTTACTTATGATACTTTATATACATTGTGCTGATAATTCTTAAGTAGTTAAGGTTTTGAAAGCCGGATTTTATACTTGTAATTAAGTATTTTCACATTGTAGTATTACTACAGTTACTTAATTCAGGATCTCGAATGTTCTTCCACCACTGTTATGGGTGAGTGATGAGGGGAAGGTCTCTTTTTGGTACTACACGTGCACCGCCATGTGCTCGGGATGTCCCCGCTGTCACTGTCTGTCTGACATCAGCTCACGAGGGTCAACAACCGTCTTTTGAACTTATTTTTGGATAGACCTTCCTTGACAACCTAAGTTGTTAACAGATCTGATGACTAAACCTGAGCAGTTCCTTCATAAAGGTGCCATCAACCCCAGGAATAAACTGTTGACAACATTCATGTTAATAGCAGCCAATAAACACGTTAATTTGCCAAATCCTGCAACAGCTGCGTCACTTCCAAAACAAAACACTCTTTATCCGATACGGCCCTAGCTGCCTGAACACCCAAGGGTACGCCTAAGTCTAGAACATAACAGGGGCAAGGTGCCCCCACTATGAATTCCCAGCTTATTATGCAACCCCAGTATAAAACACAGATCATAACAGTCACGTCCAGCACCCAGAGGGAGAGGAACGCGGAGTCAGACAGACTGACGCACCAGTATATCTCTACTTCTCACTGTGCCTCATTCAGGACTTAACAAGGAACGCAAGCACTTAAATAGGGGCTGTCCCTTGCTTTGCACACTAGTTTGGTCAGGGAATTCAACCAGAGGTAAGCTGTGGCCGCTGTTAATTTGAAGTGTGACTTGCTGTGGTCTCAACTGCCGTTTTATCAATTCTCCTTTTTTTTAAAAAAAGAAAAAATTCCTCTTATCAGATCTGAAATGGACTTCATCCTGGCACCCACTCTCCCAGTTGGTGGCATCCCATGGGAGAAGGTTTTACCACCTCTTATTCCTCGGCTGAACGGGACTTACGGACAATGCAACTGGTATCCGAAATTACTAGTTCCAGAGACTGATAATACCAGCTCTGCAGAGGTGAGTCACTTTAATTCACTAAGCTAAGTCCTGCACACGTTAGAATGAGAACAGTTTATTGCAATTATTTTAATTGACTTGCATGAAGACACACACAAAAAGAACAATGATAGCATCCCATTTTTTTCTACAATGGTATTCTTTTCTTTCTTTGAGAATCCACGCTTTCTGACTTAAAAGTAGTCCCTTTATTTTTCAGATTTGAAAACCGTATTTATTTTGTCTCAAAGTTCATTAAGGTAGCGTTCTAAGTAGCATTTTATGGATGAACACCATTAGGGGTAGTTAAAAGCTCTGAAAAAGCTTGCAAGTGGATTTGTTTTCTCTAACTACTGTTTTCAAGATCAATAATGAACTTTCAGACTCAAATATATATGTATACTGTGAAGGAAATCACAATTAAGAGCATAGTGGCCATTAGCTGTGCTTGGGTTTTCTTTTAATATCTCCATAATAATGTAATTTGCCTTGTGTTGGTAGGTAACCTGTGATGACAGCGGATTTACAGTCCAAGTTGATGTTAAGCACTTTAACCCAGAGGACCTACTGGTCAAAGTGACAGGAGATTTTGTGGAGGTGCAGGGAAAGCATGAAGAAAAAAAGGTTGGTATTCTGTGAGGAACATCACTGTTTTTTGAGGTTATTTATAATAACTATGAACTATCTCATAAACATGTATTCCTCTCTATGTTTTGTTAGAAGGACGGTCCTGGGTTGTCAACACGGCAGTTTAACCGGCGCTACCGAATCCCAAAGGGAGTAGATACCATGGCTTTGGAATCTGCAGTTTCTCCAGAAGGCATCCTTATCATATCTGCACCCATGCTGCAAACTGAGAACTCAGGATCCCTGACCTAATCACATTAACACCCAATTCATCATGTATGAAAACAAATGCAAAACACCAGTAAGAGCACATAGACACAGACAGAAATAATTTCAGGATCATCCAGTCACAGCAACACTCACCATGTGCCAATACACACATTTGATATGTTCCTGGCACTGTTCTAATATTCCCTGCTCTTTGAGGTTTGTATATACTGCTCTGCTATTACTCATGACTGTTACATAATGTTTCAAGGAACCAGTCTCTGTAAATATTCTGTGTTCACAATTCAAACTGCTGCTTCATTTTGTGCAACTTTTGTAAAATGCACTGTATTGTGATTGTGATTAATTATGCACACAAACGTAACTCCGAAGTTTTTAATGTGGAAATATATCTTCAAAAAAGTAAAAATAAACCATGTCTTTATAAAGTAAAAAATCTACTGCCTCCAGTGTCTGTTGCCAAAGTTCAAGTAACTTGTTGCTTGTCCAGGAACTCATCCAACAAAGAGTCCACTTCACTGAAAGGAAAAATACAGTAGATTAATTTTCTGGAGTTGAGAGGCTTTATTTAGCTACAAGAGCTACATTCCACATCATCCTAAGATAATCAGCCTTCAAAAGCTACATAATATTCCATAAATCTTGAGTAAGGTATTACATAATTGTCAGATGTTACCTGATCTGCTCCTTCACCCATTTTCTCTGTTTGCGAAGGACTTGTAGTAAAGGGTCATCTTCAAACTCTTTTTCATCCGAATCTGACAATAAAAAAGTAATGTAGGTGGAAATTAGCAGACAAGAAAGCAGATATTGAAATATAATCAGCACACATTTATAGAGGGCAAGAAAACATGTTATTGTTTTGTTCTAATTTGAACCCCAAAAATGTAGTAATGACTATGGCATCTAACAGTGGTCAAACTTCAACATGGATAACAAATGTTAGTGGTTCACATACAAACAGTATGCATGAAAAAGAAAGTTCTAGGGGTTTTGACATGGACTGCTTTGGAATGTAGGGAGTGGCAGCTATTCATAGGTCCGAATATATTGTCCGCAATTAACCACAGGTTAAAGGTTGGTGCTCTTTGCTGCCATAAACTCACCTTCAGCCTCTTGCAGCAGCTGTGAAATGACCTCCATAGAGTTGTATGCATTGCATGGAGGAATTGAGGACTGCGGAGGTGCGGAGGAGGCTGCGCACAGAGGAGAAACCAACGAGACAGGAGTCCTTTGTGCAGGAGATGAATCCACCGTAGGGAACAATACCTCTGAAACAACCTGTCAAGACCCAATGAGAACACCCTACTGGTTAATGCAGATATCGATTATCATAATGATAAATGGGCTGTTGAATTTTATAATCATCCCAATTGACTAAGCATGAACCCAAATCACAAATGCTGCTGGCATAGTTAATGCTATTCACAAACCCCCAACAAAAGCACTGCTTCCCAATGCTGTCACATCACTGAAACCAGGTTTGTTTCCATTTTTTGCAACCTTTTTTGTAATTTGAGGGAAATACAAAACATATAAGCTCATAAAATGTGACTTGTTTCTATATTTAAATATACTCAACAGTATATGAAAGTAGTTGAAATGACCCCCACCTGGACCAAAAAAAAGGGGCATTCCTTATAAGTCATTTTACTTTTGATAATAAAATACATTTTGCCACTAACATTCTCTCACTTTTGCTTAAAATTTCAATGCTCGACTTATATTGCATCATAGTATTGCTGCTTTTTTTATTGCTGCAAAGAAAATTATCAGAGTACCAGTGCTACTTCTACTTGTCAGTGCATCAATTTAGTCAAAACTACATAAACAGAAAAGGAACCTAACTTTTGTGCCAAAGATATGTGACACAAAATCCTTCCTCATTTAGGCAGCAAACCAGATACCCTTGCAAGTGTGCAACTTACACATCCTCATTTTTCAAACCTGGTATTAATGTACGCAATGAAGTACGATGGATGGTTGAGCATGTGGCGGCAAGGTTGAAATATGAAACAACACTGGTGGTGCCAGAGATATAACAAGAACTACTACGATTCAGAAATGTGATTGTGTCAGTAAATAAAAAGAATTTGCCAGCAAATAGTTCTTTTTTTCCAATCTTGTTTTTGTCCATCATTCCAATTCCTAATTACCTAACAATTTACTCTCCAACTATATAGCAGAAAATAATTATTTGCACTTCCCTGTTGTGATCACTTAACAAAAATTAGGACCACTTGTAAATTTATGGAATCTGGACTATCAAGTTATTAAGATAGCAGTAAAAAAAAAAACATTAAGACAGGAATACACAGGCTGTCTCCCTGGGTTTATAGTGCATGTGAATGAGTCAAACTACATACTGACCTGTCCTAATGCACTATGGATTGGAGACGGTGGTGGTGCATGATCACCAGTACAGCTCTCACTGGGAAACTCCTGTTGATGCTGTTCTGCCCATGACATGACCTTTTTGGAAACTCTTTGATGTGAAGAACTTCTGTTTGTGGAGCTAGGCCCGTCAGCGTGTTCACTATCCACAATGCATCTGCAGAAAAATGTATATTAAGCATTCAGACTTGAAATTTGTACACTCTGTGCATGTTTTAATACTTTACCTTGATAATTTCTTCTGCTTTCTGATGGCCACTGCTGTCTTCTTCTCATTCTTCTCCAAATCCTTTGTTGGAGTTTTCTCTTTCTTATTCCTCTCAGTTTTTTTGTAATGATGACTAGGCCACTCTGCTTGTATAGCTCCAGATGAAGCAGGTGGTGGGGATGGAATATGTTTACAAATGGGCTCATCAGCTGAGGTGTCTTTTAGCTTTCCAGGGTTTGGGGTCTTTTTAGGGACAACTTTGGGCAGAGAATCATCTAACCTCTGTGAAATTCTTTGCTGCTCGCTAGCATGAGATGACTGGATGGGACAGGGTAAAACATCACAGAGTAAATGCATGTGGGCAGGAACATGGGCAATAGAATGAGGCTGAGAGACTGAAGAGCCAGAGGCAGCAAAGGAAGGTGGACCTGAGGCTGGTGGACAGGGTCCGTGGGCTTCTTTGTTTTCTGGCTGGGGAGCAGTGATGTGTGAGTGAGAGGCTCTTTGTGAGGGTTCAGGAGGTTGAATAGTTTGCTGTTGTTGTAGATGAAGAAAGGACAAAGAAAGTAGAAATTATTCTGTAAATCTGGAATAAATATCATAAAAAGAAAATGGTGTAAATATCAAACACTATGACTCCAACCTTGTAAGCCTGTCCATTGGCTGACGGATAGCATAGACTGGGGCCCTGCCAGCTAAATGTGGAACCATGAAGACTGGAGTGTTGCTGGGACTGGGACCACTCCCTGGCCTGCTCCATCTTTCTCCTTAAACGCCACTGGAACAGGATGTCCTCTTCTGGGCGCGCAGGGGGCACCAAAGAAGGAAAGCCAGGAGATTTTTGGGAGGACACTGCTTGAACAGAATCTGATCTGGCTTTCGCTGTAAATATAAACAAACACATTGCACAATAACACTGACACAGCAGTACAGTTGCAAAAGATGAGTCACTTGCTGGAGGTTGCACAAGAGGGCACAGCACTGTGAAAGTTCTCATGGGAAGAAAACAAAAAACAGTATTCTACCCCACACTCTTGCCTCACCAGTAGTAGATTTTATCAAACTGGGAATCAAAGGTCTTCGCACTGGCTCATCTACGCTGACTGGAGAAGAGAAATCTGAGCATGCCAGGCCTTCTGAGCTGACAGGGATAGATCCGTCACTGAGAGTACATTCACTGTTAGAAAGACAACAGGTTATATACAGCTGAAGGAATGAATTAATCTATGATTGGTGTAACTAGCTGGTATTCATACCCTCTCTGCAGAAGTCTGCTGGCCCTCTCTTGAAGGTGTATTATCTCTGTGTCATCACATTCACCTTGTGAGGTGTCTGACAAAATCTGAGACACAAAGAGAAAAGGCAGAACACTGAATAAGTCACAACTTTGCAACTTTGATATTTTAATATAAAGAACATTAACAATACTGTGTAAATAAATAAAACTAGGATAACTAGTTACATTTGCAGCATTTGAGCAAAAAAAATCGAATCAGTCACACTCATTTGTTTGGCCTTATCTTGCTAACAAACATACTGAGGTTCTTTTATAATTTAGCGAGGATGATGCATTTGACAGGAGCTGGTAGAAGGAGCCATAAATGTAGCAAGCATGGTGACATAAATAATGGCTTCCCAGGTATTTAGTAAACACAGAGGCTTCCAAATGGACTTGTGGTGTGGGGTTGAAATATAAATATTTATATGTCAGAATAAGGGGTCTGTTCTGCAGACACTGGTTTCTGGGCATTCAGACAAACCTGGCACAAACCAGAGCAGCATGTAGACCCAATAATCCAAAGTAAGAGCATAAGTAAGGATGTAAAAAGGTTGTGTTTTTAAATACTTTTCTATGGAATAAATATATACTTGGGTACATTTTGAAAGTTTCCTCAAACAATACACCTATCGTTATTGTTTAGTTAAGAAAGACAACACAATAACACTATATTGTGCACTCAATATGTTTTTTCAACAAATGCACTCACACTATGGGCTCCTCTGCATTGGGAAGGTGTTCTGTCAAGTCGACGTTGTCCAGCTGGGCTGAAAATGGAGGGAATATGGTCATCTCTTCGAGGCAGGGTTGCATCTGTTCAGGGGAAGAGATTCCACAGAAAGATTTTACCAGAAAAGTTGCCTTTTCACCAGAATGTAGGAGCTGATAACACTTACTATAACCCCCTACACTGAAAAACAGTATGTTTGCAATAAGTAACAATGTATCTTTGCCTGTGGTTTTAGTTGGTGTTGAACTGGGGGGTAAAGATGAGGGTGACATCCACCAGAAAGGCAGCTCCTCTCCAACGGCAGAAGACATTTGCTGGCGCTCCTCTCGGCTCTGTGGCTGACCGTGGCGAAAACGTTCCATGTATCTGGCGGAGCAAAGATCAATGCTGGTTATAGGAGGTGATTCAAACAGAAACATAAAGGAACTACTGACAGGCTCTATATCTTCTAGTCTTTACCTCATAGTCACCACAACATTGTCTCGTTAAGACGTGAATTACAATGTACAACTTTTCATGTTTTTTCTGCAAAAAAAAGTTATAGGAGGATAGGGCATGAACACTGTTACATTTGAGGGCTAAGGTCTAAACTAAAGCATACTTTGCCAGTACTGAATCCTGTTGAACTCCTAGTTCAGAGGACACAGTGGATTTCCCTGCTCTTGTAGACTGTTTGGCCGTCTCTATGCCAGATGAGGCTACTGTAGTGCTAGTGGGAGAGGATCTGCTGTCAGTGGAGGGCCAAGACTCTGCAAAAGTAGGTTGCCCATCTGTGGCGTCCAAATGGCAGTGAGGCTTCTCAAACGTGTGTACTTTTGGACTGTCGTGCGGGTTTGAACGCACAGGACTCAGAGTCTACAAAAGAGCAGAAAAATGACTGAGGTGTTGGTGATGATTTAGTAACATGTGAATATGATGTGCAGAATCAAACATGTCTTGCAGTGTATGTATAAAGTTTCCTTTAAAACATACCGTTTTTTTCTTTTTCTTTGACAGGGAATGGGTCCGGGAGGGGTGGTAATTTGTCTTCCCCACTGAAGTCTGCCTTGTGAACACAGCACTAATGTAAAACATACACATATTATCAATTGTGACTGTTGCTTCTAGTACTATAAAAATGTGTTCTTCAGATCTTACCTGGATTTTATAGATTTCATAACAGCTTTAGAATGACAGAGATGATTCACAATAGCACTAAGGTCAGGATGGTGGTTTTTAGTTGTGGGTTTGATTTATGCCTGGTCCTAACAAAGCCCACTGACCCAAAAACTGAAGCTGGATCAGGGTGTGTGGCTGACAGGGTTACATATGTCTTACTGTAATATCACTTGAAAGATGAAGACCACGTTATCCTCCGGTCTTCCGAGTGGACTTGGATGTTCACAAAAGAAAGTTACCATGGAATCAAACGCTTGTACGCCACAAACAGTCCATATGAAAGCATATTAAGTTGCTACCGTTGGCTGTTTGATGACTTGTCTATCCTACAAGTCCGACTGTTTTGACTAAACACAACATTACTTCGCTATTTTTGACAAACACGACATTGTAAAGTCGGTGAAGTCAAAAAGAGCGTCACTGTTTATGCCAATCGTTATTTACTAAAACACACATAGCCAATAGGTAACAAGCTTAATATGATAGACATGACATTCCCCCAATCACGTAGAAGGATCGTGATCCGTAAACACCAATCAGCTAATAGGAAACCAACAGCGCGCGGAAGAGGAAAGTCTGCTGTGAAGGCTATGGTCAAAAGCTAAGTTAGCAAGCTAACGTCACGGCACTTTATAGTAAATAAAACGGCCAGTCTGTGTTATATTTGAACTAAATGCACGGAGATCGCTAGGGCTAACTACTAGTTAGATAGCCGTGCTATTAGGTAACTGTAGATAACGTTGGGTCAGCGAACTAGTGTTATCCAATGGTTAAGGCTAACGTAGAAGGTGGCTAACGTTAACCATTTGTAAACGGTCGTAACCTAACCGCAGACAGCAACCAAACATCCTGCAACAGCTAGTTGTCCTTAGTTAATGGTGTTTAGTAGCGTCAGTTACAAGTCAGTTTTAGGCTAAAGACACTGTGCTTTTCGGTCACCGACGGCGAACTTCTGAGTTTTTTTATTTATTTAAAAGTTTGTTCATTTAACGTGCGGAATTTACTGAAAGGCGGAGATAATGCACCACGTCAAGATCAAGACCGAAAGGCCAGGTGAGCGGTTCCCCTCTAACAAGCTTTCAGGTTATATTTTCTATATTACTAATAAAAAAAAGTCTCCCAACCCAAAATTAATTTGATATAAAAGTCCTCTTGACTCAGCCATTGCATGTGGCGTTATAGTCACGACTCAAAATCAGTAATTAAAGATGAAGATGTAACCTGCCTGCAATATAAACACTTCATTTGTATCTGTGAGTAACTAATGTTTCACAAAGCACCCTCTGTTTACAACTATTATTATTACTTTTGCAGATTTAGAGGGGACTGGTGCACGCAGCAGACTGGATGCGGTTTTAAAGGGACTGGTAGAGAAGAGTGAAAATGAAAAGTCAGTAGAATACTTACTATTAATATTTGAAGCCCCTGTAATTTTTGTGATTTCTTTCCAGTCAAACTAGTTTTATTGTATTTTGAACAGGGAGCAAAATGAGGGTGATACTGGAAAAATATCAGTGGACTCTTTAAACAAGTAAGGATCAATGATTTTTGAATTTGATATGCCATAGTAAAATTTTATAGATTGTATTATACACTGTAGTTGATGCTGTGAAGTTGATGAATGGCTTAGGTTTATTTCAACATGAAACAAATGACCAAGGTCTATTTTTGGTAAGATTTCTTATTTCACTTGCTCTCTTCAGGGATTTGTCTCCATCATCTGCTGGGAAAAGGCAAGTGTCTGTATTTTTCAACCAGGGCTAACAGTAACTGTTCATTGCCTTTTTATGTAAGAAAAAAAAGTTGTATGTCTGCATGCAATAATAGATAAAAAATGTACAAGAAGCAATGTGAATTTGATTTTTTTTGTACATGTTTCAAAGTCCTCATCCTTGTTTTGATTTTTTTTTTTCAGGGCATCAGCACGATTTCCACAACACCGGCGGAAGAAGAGAAAAGAAATGGATGAAGGCATACCAGAAAGCAATCAGCATAAACAAAGTAAACTTGGTGGAAGTTTTGGCCCTTAAAATTATACAGTGAGAAATCACATTCTAATATTTGTCCTCATTGTTACTCAGTTAATGTGTGATTACTTTCCTGTTCATTGTGAAAGTTCTTACATTTTTTTTTCTTTTATCTTGTCATCTTCTTTCTTTCTCCATTTGTCAGATGCTTACATTATCAAGTTGTTTGATCGCAGTGTAGATCTGGCTCAGTTTAATAACAGCACCCCTCTGTATCCTATCTGCCGTGCCTGGATGAGAAACAATCCTTCTGTTCGAGAGCCAGCTACTTCCCCAAGCCCTCCACACAGCATTGTAGAGGAAGAGGTGAGGCCATTCAGTTATGTTGAATAAATTCAGCTTTATTCAAAATTGGCAAAAATCACCAAACAGTACAAATATAAATCCTGTATGACAATCTGTCATGTGAGTGTCAAACTCTCATCCACTGTAGACTCGAAAGGTGGCTTTTAAAAAGATTGTAGCTTCTTCCTCTGCAGAGTGCAGCATGGGTTTACAGTAGATACAGTTGACTCCAATGCTGACCTACTTATTCTTATTACATTGCGTTGATTTGTGTCCTTGCGTTTTAGCTTGCAAGGAAGTATGTGTTTGTTATTTGAGGAAAGACAAGTTTCTGTCAAGTTTTTCAGTGTTAATTTTTCAATGCTTTGAGTACCATAAACAAAATTCCATCCACACCTTTTGTGAATGGGGATGGCAGATTTCTCAGCAGTAGATACTATATCTCAGAACCCCTGCAGATAAGACAGAAAATGCAAGTACGTAGTGGAGAAAGTAGTGGTAAGTGGAGAAATGGTTTCTGATTTTTTTTTTTGTAAACACAAGCTTTAAGGAAAGTATTTATGAGAGTATTGTAGTACTTACTAGAAAATACAAGTATTTTCCCTAAAGATGTCATTACAACATTGTCTTAGGGCACCATAACATCAGGAAATTTTGTTTTAAATGACTGTTCCACTGAATTCCTCCTTTTTGTATTTCTTTCTTTTGCCAGGTCACAGACATGATGAATGGTAAAGGTCAGAATGTGTACAGACTCCCTCCTCCAACCTCCTGTCCAATCAACAACTCTGGTGAACCCATCAATCTAAGGATCCCACAGACTGAAAAACCCACTGTTACCAAGGTTCTGTATAATTTGCACATGTGAATTGTTCTTTTACTTTCATTGTGACAGTAAATTGCACATTTCTATTATCATACCAGTGTACGTTAAACTGAACATTTTCTCTCTCTCCACAGTCAGCAGATTCAGTTCCTATATCAGGTTCCCTCATATGTGACCACATGGAACGTTGGAAAAAGATACGACAGAAGTATGTTACTCATGAAAAGTAATTTGGGACACTCTTAAGTTCTTCATTTGTTGATGAGAAGTGACTGAATGACTTTTATTGTGCTTGTTCTGAACAGAAACAGAATGTAAAAGTTGTTGCATGCATTTCAGCCCATGCCACATAACCAGGAGCAAACTTGATTTCAGTCAGCATTCCATTCATCCAAGCTAGACTTGCTGAATGGTAAAAATAGAACTTTTATAAAAGCTCACATTTTCCTACAACCTTTACATCTGCCAGTTTACTCTATATGGTCTCTGTAGTGGTTGTTAAATTTAATTTCCTTGTGCATAAGAAGCTTGACATGGTGCTGTCATGGGTCATGTAAGGGTCCGACCTGGCTCATACTATCACTGGGAAAGATGGGTTATTAGTATTAAACTTGTCATATAACTCTCAAATATATTTTGCTTCATACACCAGACATGTTTGTGTGCTACTTTGGAGCATGGTAGAAGAGTTGAAAGGAAGAGTTGTTTGGCGATGAGTAATTTAATTTTGGTAGCCTTGTACTGCACCTCACTGTGTGCATTCTCAGAGTTAGAAACTGGGAAAAGTGGTTTAAAACAACACTAAATCGCATTGAAACTTGCCTCTTGGTTGAACAAAGGGTCATTTTCATTTGCACATCAAAATCAAATCAAATTAATTTATAAAGCACATTTAAAAACAACAGCAGTGGACCAAAGTGCTGTACAACCATGATAACAAAGGCAATGAAAACACAATTAAGACGCAAAGACCGGTTTAACAGAGAAAGAGACATTTCTTGGTTTTAACACACCGAGTTAAAAGTCAAGGAATAAAAATGAATTTTAAGGTAGGATTTAAAAACCGGCAGTGTGGAACCAGTCTAATATGCAGAGGCAACTCGTTCCAGAGTTTGGGAGCTATAACAGCAAAGGCACGGTCACCCCTGTGTTTCAACCTTCCATACGTGTGATATGGGTATTTGAAGCCGCTACTGCATATTCATAGGAGTCCTCAGTGAGGGAGAAGGATATCATTTTAAGAATTAATTAGTTCATTGAACTTATTTTTTTCTCCAGGAAAAAACATGAGACAAATTATTTAAAGCAGAGTATTTTCATATGTCTGGAAGGGGCCTTCACTTTTGTGGAAGAAAAAAAGACACTGAAACATTAAAGTTTGGAATGAGCTAAGCTGAACCATGTTTTTTTTTTTTTTTTCTTTTTTTTTTTCAGATGGAAGGAGTGCTCCAACAAGAACCAGTTAAGATACAGCGAGAGCATCAAGGTCCTTAAGGAGATGAAGGAGCTCTATGATCGCTAGCTGGATACTTTGCAGCAACACAGAATGGACTCTATGCAGTTGGAAAGGAGCCATGCTGTAGCAGTCAATGTTGAAATAAACCTGCCATCTGCACAATAAGACTTATAGGAAAGCATTAATAGAACCTTGAGCCTTAAATAGACCATATTTCCTATGCATTGCAGAAAAAAAATAGTTTGAAGGATGTTTAAGTTTTTAGCAATTTCTTGAGCGGGAAAGTGTTCCAGTGTGATGTGGGAATGTTTTTATTCACATGCATTCTGTGTAGATGTCTGAATAAATGAACTTGCTCATCAGTGATATTTTTCTAGACACACTGTGACTTGTGCATCCTCGACATTAAGTTCATTGTTCTATTTCACTTTCACGCTTGTTTCCTTAATTTCAACACACAAGTGAGAACACAGCAACTAAGACACACTAAAAGATCTTTATCTTAGAGAATTTATTTAGTCCATAATAATAGCCTATAAATAACATTTGATATTCATAAGACTCAGTCTTTTGACATGCATACCAGTCAACTATCTAAGTGTGTGGTAAAGCCCCAATAACTGCAGATGTAAATGAGATTACAGTTTGCATTTGTCTGTTATTGAACATATCTTTTATATATGTTCCCTGATCTAATGTTGCCAACTTGATGGTTAAAGGAATTACAATGCAGTCAGAAAGTGTTAGAACAATGATCTCTTTACTCCAGCAAATTGGATTTACAATTAAGCTGTAGTGACTGCAGACTGTAGTGTGAGTAGCTGACCTCTATACCAGACCAACAGGAATTCTAGCCCATTTAATTCATAATTTTACTCTTATCATATACCAGGCATCAGCTAATGTCCATTGAGTGATGCTTGTGATTCTCCTTCAACATGTGAATGGCATCATCAGTTGGACTGAGGTCGGATGGCTGACTTGGATAGTGACAGACATTCCATATTTGGTCATAAAAGCTCATTGGATACCTTCTTTGCATGTCCTGCTGCATTGTCTGATTACTTTCTAACTGCTCTGTAGTATGTGCATTATAGGTTTGCAAAGAAATGAAGACTTAGTAAGGTAGCAAGACTTAAACTGTGAATTTAAAATTGGGGAAGTTGCGAAGACTAAATGTATAAGGACTTTTCTATCTATTCTATTCTGCTGTCTTCTAATGCTTACCACGTTTTAGTTCAGAACGCACATAAAGGAAGTGCTTTTGAGATAACAATCTTGCAAGTTGTAAGCTGAGCAATACAGAGAACTGTGTGCAACAATATAGTGTGTGCACTTATGCGATTTGTAAGATAAGGACTAATGTATGAATAAGTGTTTCTAAGAGCTGTGGTTTGTCTGTCTGTGCTCTCAAATCATCTGAGTAGTCTTATTTATGGGGTACTTTCCATTTTGCAAACAAAAGCAGTCAAGCATATACCACATATGTGGTATCCTGTATGATAACATACTGTATGGTGAGTAGTGAGTCATGTTTGTTGCGTTAAAGGAAGAGAAAGAGAACAGCTCATTAATGTTTGTATTTACTGTATTGAAATCTGTAAAGCTCAATTATTGAAGCTCAATGTTTTGTGACAAATTCAGTGAACAGGTAAAAATGCTGGTGCATCAAAATCTTACAAACAAAACAAACATACAGGTGGTATTTTTATCAACTGAATTACAAGCAAATCTTTATCTAATGTCTTCAAAGTTACAGTTTGCAGATACAAAGAAAGCTTTAAATGTTTTACATTAATTGTTACACAAAGAACTTAATATTTACATACTAAACCAACAGTATACCCACAGAGATGTTTTCAGTGCTTCTGGCTAATTAGACCCGTGTTCAGGCTGAAGTTGATCTGGTAGCTATATGATGTAATCAAATTGCATGTTCTATGAAGGTGGAAGGTTCAACAAAAGTAACAGATAGGCAGAGTAACATCTTACTAGTCATAGGCGCTTCAAAATTAAAATAAAAACATTAAAATCACACATACTGTAGGCATTACATTCTAGTATTTTTTTTTTCTTTTTTACTGTGAAAAGATGTACTGTCTGAATCAGTTTCAGATACCATTTTCCGCTTGTTCCCTACTTTTCCTATTCAGTGCTCAGTGTCTCTCTCTCCTCAGCGTTGACGATTCTGCCTTCTGTGAAGGTTAAGGAAGTGAGTGTGCCCTTCCTCTCCACGGGTAAGGAAGAGTCAGACTTCCGGGAAATCCGTGACAAGTGTGATGAAAGGGAGCGAGATGACATAAATGACAGGTGATCCTCTGCCAGGGCACTCTCAAGGACAAGGCATATAGACTGCTTAAGCTTCTTCTGGAATTCATCACACATGAAAACATAGAGAATGGGGTTCAGGCAGCTGTTCAGAAAAGCCAGACTCAGAGACAAAGTCCCTCCAATTTTTATGATGCGGATGTGTTCTTGGTTATTAGTGTTTAATTCTATAAGAGAAAAAACATGAAAGGGCAACCAGCAGAAGAAGAATGCAAGAATGACAGAGATAATGATTCTGCAAGATCTACGTCGCCTTGTCCTCTGCAGGCGTCTTGCACGAACACCTATGGCCACATAACAGGCCGTTATTACCAGGAATGGGATGAGGAAGGCCATAACAAAACGAAAAATGCCAAGAATCCATTGTTGTGTGTTGGTTTTTACAGGATAAGCACAGTAAATCTTCCCCCTGCCCCCATCTAAAAGGGTGCGAAAAGTGGCATAAGGGGTGCTGCAGACTATAGCCATCAACCAGATAGCAGCACATATGAGCTGAGCTTTGCGAACAGTACGCTTGTTTTGTGCCCAAACCACCACACAGGTGGACAGGCAACGATCCAGACTTATGGCAGTCAGAAGAAAGATGCTGGCAAACATATTGACAACAACCACAAAGCTGTTGAGCTTGCACATGACAAGTCCAAATTGCCAGTGGTGACCTTTAGAGACAGCAATGATTGAGAAAATCAGGAAGGCCGTAAAAAGGAAGTCAGCCAGTGCCAAGTTGAGGAACCAAACAGAGTTGACTGTTGTCTTCATCCTGAAGCCTGTCACGTAGACGACCAGACCATTGCCAACCGTCCCAACCACGAAGATCACACAGTAGATGACTACAGAGACTGTACACACAATTCTGACAGTCATATCCTCATTAGCTGGTTCAGATACAGTGATGTTATCTGATGAACAAAGAAGAAATGCGTATTAATGACAACCTCAGTCCATTCTGCAACATGTAGTGAGAAAACGAGAATTTGACTGCTTTTATAACCAGATAACACAAGTAATCAGATTTTAATTAACTGTATACTTTTTGTATTTTTAGCATTGTATATTCAAATGCTTCTTTAATTTTTTTAAGCAACATTTTCTAATTTTGTGTAATTTTAAGTTAAATGCCCTACAAATTAATTTAACTTTATTATTACAATAATATTTTTAATAATTTAATTTCTAAAGGGGATCAGTATTGCACATCATAGATCATTTTTGTCCTAGCTTTCCAGACCATTTAGTAGATGATAACTACATTGTGCAACTGTTCTCCTTTATAAAAGGACATTCTATGTAACACTGACCTCTGCTGCACAGTACTAGATTAGATTGGAAGTCACAGAATACTCTCTAATACTTGTAAATTGACTTTCTCACCCATTCCACTCAATTTTGCTTGTGATCAGAAAACACCATATATTAAAAGTCTGACTGAAAATAAGGTTTATGCATACCTTTTTAAAATCGGTTTAGCAAGAAATAATGTCAGAACAACTCTCTGTTATTGCAGAAAGATGCAATGCAATATTTTTTTAAAGTATCTTACCAGTCCCCATTTTTCTGTTGCAGCGAGGGTCAGTCTCAATTCTAAGCTTATCGGTATCCTGTATAGCCTTTAGTCATTCTCTCTCACTGATTACTCCTCCTTCTCAGTGCATGCAGCTGCCAATGAAATAGTACTTCTGCTGCAATGTCACTGCACTACAGTCTGAACAAAAAATGAAATAAGTTTGTCAAGGTTAGTATATATTGGCGGGTACTTATGTTGTATATTTCATTATATTGGAAAGTATTTGTTATTGTGTAAAAGCCCTTGTGGTTAATTTGTCCTCTATTCTACCAAGTTGAATTCATTCAGACCTTTTTAAACTTGGCTACTTTTTATTTGCATTTTGACAAGTATCTTAAAATACTTTTTTGTCATATGTTTCACAATACCCCTTGTCAGCCCCCTGTCCCCCTATAAAACACACATCCCTCCAACACATACACACACACACACACACACACACACACACACACACACACACACACACACACATACACACACACAACTTCAGAGGAAATTCCTGGAGACTTACCCTCACTATAACCACTACTTTCCTTAACCTAGCCTTAAACTAACCCTAACCTTACCTTAACTTTAAACTAAGTCTCTACCCTAAAATTGAGAATGATTTACCTTATGAGGACTTGCTTTTTGTCCCCAAATGGGAAGCAAGTCCCCACATGTGAATGTGTAAACAGATTTACAGTATGTCCCCTATAACATGAGGAATACCTGGTACCCTCCAACAAGTCTTCCAAATTAAATGACCACATAGATCATTTGTACCTGCGCCCCAGAACCAGAAAAACAGAAATAGGACTATTGATTTGTGTATATAAAAATTTCCAAGAATAATAATGTTGTAACCAGAAAGTCATCTTTTCTATTGTCTATGACAAGTCCATATACAATATCCTTTTGAGAAAAGTTTTCAAGTTGAAAAACCTTTGAGTAAAGCCCATCATGTACATCAAGCCATAATGCTTCAGAATGTATTGGAAGAATAGATGATCAGTAGTTTAAGTGTCATCACAAAATACACAGTTGTTTGTTTTAATTCCAAGTCATTGTTGTAACAATTCACCGGATGGATACACTCTATTTAAAATTATAAAATGGACTTCTTTTGCCTTGAGAGTTATGGGGAATTTTAGATATTTTGTTTGTAACATGTTAGAAGGACTTTTTGAATAGATTTGTGAGATTGAGTTTCTAAAAGTTGTAGGAGACAAGGGGTGATAGGAGAAGAATTTGTTACAATTCCTTTAATTAAACATATAATAGAGTTGGGGATTGGCTTTAGTTGTATATTTAAATATTTTATGGTTGCCAGTTAAATCATATCCAAGGCAGAAATTTTCATATGACATGATACAGCCACTACTATCAACTGAGTGAATCACCAACCAAATTCCTTTCTCCATCCAATCCTTGTGATTTGTTTTTAATTGTGATATATCTATTATTCCATATTGGTGTATTTTGTGGGGTGAAATTGTGACTATATAAGAGTTTCCAATATAAAAGGACCTGCTTGTGAAAAAGGGATAATTTAACAATTTAACCGGGAGTCTTTGAATAGTGAAATCACCCAATCTTTTGAATATTTCACTGGGAATATGGTACCAAAAGTTATTGTTGTTCAGAAAAGATTTTAACCAACTGATTTTAAAGGTTCCATTTATGACATCAAAGTTTAGGCCTCCATCTTTGAAATCTTTGGTCATCTCTGCTCTCTTGACGGTGAATTTTCCTTTTACAGATATAATCAAAATTAACCCGATTGATTTTTTTAATAGCACCATTTGGAATAGCCATTGACTATGTTGGATAGATACACCTTGAAATGCTTTCCATTATAGTCAAAAAGATTCAACTCAGTAAGCTTATGTCTCTCAGTAACCATGAGTTAAGTCTAGTTCAGCATTCATCAATTACCTTCCACGCATCTATATTTTCACTGTCAGTTGAATTTTTAGATATATGCCTACCCAAGTATTTAACGGCGGATTTTATAGGAATGTTGTATGCCTCAGTTAAATGACCTTGATGGATTGGCATTGACTCACATTTGTTCAAATTTAGCTTTAGATCAGAGGCTTTGGAGAAAGTATGAATCAAATGTAGTATCTTGGGGACTTCAATTAGCTGCTTCAAAGATGATTGTATCATCTGCTAACTGGCTGATGATAACTGGTTTCCCAAGTACATCTAAATGGAGCAATATCTGAATTTTTAATAAAGATAGAAAGCATTTTTGTAGCTATTATAAAAAGAAATAGAGAAATAGGACAGCCCTGTTTAACCCCACATTTGATTGTCATTTGGTGTCAAGGTGATTACCTCCCGGTTGAGAGATTTGTATTTCTATTTGTATTTCCATAAAGAGATTCTATTATGTTTCAAAATGTATCCCCAAAACCAAGTAACCTTAAACAATGGAATATTAAATCTTCTATTAAATATCTATAATCTAAGAGATCAAGTGCTAGGTGAATATTGTTGTGAATAGATCTACCCCTCATGAATCCAGATTGGAAACAAATGGTTTCTGCTTCCTTAAAGTTGCAACCTTTGTCATCATAGCAACAGTAAACACCATGTTAAGATTTTTTTTAAAAATGTACCAACTCGCCATTGAAAACATGACAATCCTGGTTGGTAGTGGGAAGCGAAAAGCAGTTGAAACAGGAAGTGAACAGTGGTTGAAATGGGAAGCAAACAGTGGTCAACAAAGTTGACTTTTTGCCATCTAACTAACTATCTAGCCATCCACCCAACCTAGCCAACCACCCAAGTCACCTTATATTGATGTCATCTGAACTGTGTCATAATTACGATGGCCCTTAGCTAGCGTCTGTCACTCAAACGTAACTATAGGTCGTTTTTGGTGACTAAATTTATGACCTATAGTGTTGTTTAAAAAACATGAGAGCCAACACAAGTGGTCTTGAGAGTTATATTTTATGCATGATTTCTCACAAATGTACCAAGCATGGCAGTACAGTGAGTGGTTGCTACCAATCGAACTCAATAGAATTAGTAGCCGAACATCCCTGTGACAGCTGGTATTAATGCTGCATTCAACCTGTTAACCCGACACTCATTGATCACACTGAGGAGGAGGATGATGAAGTGTGGGGATACATGTAAGCACAAGTATATTGCAGATTTTCTGTGTTTGCACTTTGCACGTTAGTTGGAAGCAACAATCTGGTCAATCCATCTCCGCAGGTAGGACACACGGGCGTACACGGCAGGGGTGCGCACGTTGCAGTTAGAGGTGCCCCAGGACACAATACCCACAAGTGACCACACTCCACTGTTCTCACAGACCAGAGGGCCACCAGAGTCACCCTAAAATGAGACAAATATGTTTTCATATTAACTTTTAAGAGAATGCATTGGGACATAGTTTAGGATCCCTTGTTAAAGCCTTAGATCAAACTCTTGATATTGCTTGATAGTGATGTATTAAGGGGGCCTTGTATTCTGTGCAGCAGCTTTATACAGGAAGTGGGCTGGCCATTAGTTTCAAATGTAATCAAAAACAGGAAAACAGATATGCAGCAAGAACATCAGTCTTGAGTAAGAATAACTTACACTGAACAAAAATATGAAAGCAATGAAATCCATAGTCATGTGAAATCTATAATTCAGTGCCTAATAAATGTCTTTTTTCAAGATAAAACTGCACATTTTAGAGTGGCCTTTTATTGTGACCAGTCCAATGCACACCTGGCCAATAATCATGCTGTGTAATCAGCATCTTGGTATGTTACAACTGTCAGGTGGATGGAATATCTTGGCAAAGTAGAAGTGCTTACTAACACAGATTTAATCAAAATTTGTGAACAAAATTTGAGAGAAAGAAGTCTTTTGTGTGTATAGAAAAAGTCTTAAATTTTTTATTTCAACTCATGAAAAATAGGAGCAAAAACAAAAGTGTTACATATATTTTGGTAAAACTTTCATAATCAAGTCATTTAAGTTAATGATGAGGTAATTTTTTGCCTTACTGGTTGCTTGTTTCCAAAATATTCCAAACAGCTGAGACAGTAACAACTGCTTTTATGTATTCTTAAAAACATTTGCATATATTGACCTATCCTTTAACGAATTGGATAGTATGTATTTACTGTACAGTTGTCACTGTATATCATTCACCGTTATGTACATGTTCATGTAGGGGTTAATTAATAATTCTCACCTCTAATGGTTTACTGTTGAAATATCGATACTTTATAATTTGCAAATAAACATAAATAATTGCTAATTTATTTGTATATTACTAACACATTCTTGAAGATATTGTTATGAAATATCAGCAAATTATTTACTATTTGCAATTCACAAACATATTAAAAATATATTCATTATTGGCTTATTATGAACAATAGGTTAAAAACTGACTTGCAGCTAATTGCTGTTTTGAAAGAAATGCTTTTTTTCTCACAGATCTCTGTTTCAGGCCTTAAAATGTTTTTTTTTACCTGACAGGAGGAGACTCCAGAAGCGCCAGCACAGATCATGGCATCAGTGATTCTGTTAGTACCCCAGTACTGCTTGCACTGAGCAGGGCTGAGCAGAGGCAGTGCAGTCTGTTGGAGGTAGCGGGGGCTTGCTGGGAATAGAGAGGTAAATGAGATGAGGCTAGCTGCACAAATCAATCTCTTACATCTATCTTTGAGGTATTGTGTATATTTTGTTGTGCCTTTTATATTTCTCCTTTGTGGAAATGGAACTGTTCATACCTTTGTAAGCTTAAGTGTGTTTGTAAATGTACCCTGCCTGTAAGGATTCGAAAGCAGTTTCTCACTCACAGGTTTGGCCAGTCCTGCCCCACCCAGTGGTGACACACTGGGTTCCAGAGGGGATGCTGGTGCTAGAGGAGGCCAGGCACACAGGAGACACACGAGATGTCATCTGTACTGGGGAAGACAGCCTCAGAAGGGTGATGTCATTGTTGAAGTTATTGGAGTTGTAGTAGGGGTGAGTGATGGCCTGTTTGGAAAGGTGAGAATAAATCATAAGCAAATATAGTGTGGTTTTGCATCTTTGACACATATACCCAGGAACTGACTGAGGAAAAGGTTTATTTTTTATCAAAAAAAGAAAACAATGTGTTATTGAGCTGCTTACCCTGGAAATGGTCTTGACTTGAATTGGCTCACTGTTGTACTGACGATCATGTTCTCCCAGGATTACCCGGTGGTTTCTAGGTCTGGAGAAAAAAATAACAAAGACGAGTAATTACAGTGACGGCAGTGTTGGGATTTTTCTCGTGTGGATGCTAGACACAGTGGAGAGTTACTTACGACACACGGCAGTGAGCAGCAGTAACAACCCAGTACTCGTTGATCAGGGATCCACCACAGAAGTGGAATCCCCTGCCATCCTAGGAGTGAGAAGATGCAAACTTGCATTCATTGATTCATGAAACGGCGTCATTTAAATGACACAAAGTGTTGAGAGTGTATCAAAACTATAGTGGGGATGGAGAGGGCATTTCTTAGGCTACCTGAAGTGAAACCTGCCAGGGCCAGGACCCAGACACAGCGGTCTGTCCATTTACAATCTTGTTGTATCCGCTCACTTGGGGCTTGATAGCAGGTATTCCACACCCTTTGGCCCAAGCATAAAATAAATTAAGTATCTGCTTTCCCCAAAATATGGCATCTATATACCATCAAGTGTCAGACTGCAAGTGTTTACAATCTTATAAATGTGCAAACAATCAAACATTTTGAATAATGCCTGCAATTGCTACCACACAATCACAGACAAATCTTTCACAGAAAAATACATCATTTGGTGGTAAAATGCCAGTGACTTACCCAACGCAGTGGCCACAAAGGCAAAAAAACTGACGAACAAGAACATGGCTATGTCTAGGTCGTGATTCACGTCCCTGGGTCTCAGCTGTGTGGGAAACTGGCTTTTATATGTGTGTATGTAACAGACTTGACCCTGAGTTCCATGTGTAGCACTCCATACTATAGGTACTCGCTCTGAACAAGTGTGATAAGACTGGGAAAAGAACATCTGGTGATAAGCACTTGAAATTACTTATAGCTAAAACTGTCATTCACTAAGTCTTATGCATTTGTTTGCACTGCTCTTGTACACATGGGTCATGGCTTTTAGCAAACAAATTGTTGTGTAATTATTCCATCAGTAAGAAGCAACAACACCGCCTCTTGTTATTACTATTATTGCTCTTGAAATAATGTTTAGGATGTATTTGCACCACAGTCAGTGTGTTAAGCTGTATTTGCCCTTGTTTGCATTCTTGTTTCAAACCCTTTTCACTTGTTTCAACATATGGCCACAACATCAGCAACATCTTTTGGTAACACGTATTTTTAAAATGTGGCAATATTTCCTGTAAGCTAATGTACAGGAAACATGATTATTATCAGTACTTTTACGGTCTGTTCACAGGAAGAAGTTTTATCTTCACAAAATCACACAAAACACACAGTGTATACTGCAAATCAGAATCCCATTGGTGATCTTTATTCATTTTATGTATAAAAATCACAGGTAAAAACAGATGATTTATTGATGTCATGTAACTCATCAGTGGAGAAATAAATATAAAGACAACAAACTTTTGAATTTGACTACCTTTTATTTGACTAAATATTGTTACTGTGTGTAAGTGTCAGATTTAGTTGCTTAGATTTGTCACATACTGAACTGAGGTTTTGAACAAATATTATAGAAAGAATTTAGGTCCACATGAGCCTCTGATCTTGTTTTCATTGAATGCATATTCTGGCTAAGAAAATAGCTTTAAGACAGCATTTGTATGTTGGGATATGAAATCACAATACTGTCAACACAGTGTTTAGTCGACCTCCTCGATAGTTGGGCCAGAGGAGGAGCCTCCTCCAGCTCCACCAGGGAAGCCACCAGGCATTCCTCCTGGCATTCCTCCAGGCATCCCTCCTGGCATACCACCCTGGTAAAGCTTGGAGATGATGGGGTTGCACACCTTCTCTAGTTCCTTCTGGTGGTGATCGTACTCTTCCTTCTCTGCCATCTGGATAACAGAAATAACAAAGAATTAATATGACAGAAAAATGTTTGAGTTGTTACATATTGTAGTTGCTGACTGTATAAAAATGATGTAAACGGAAGTGAAGAAATTGTTAGCATACTGTAGTAACATCTCCATTTTCACAATTTGAGCCAAAGAGGAACTTTTGTCTCTTATAAACATTCATGGTCCATTCCATGAATATTTACCTGGTTCCTGTCCAGCCAGGCAATGACTTCGTTGCACTTGTCCACGATGGTCTTTTTGTCCTCAGGGCTGATCTTGTCTTGAAGCTTCTCATCCTCCACAGTGCTCTTCATATTGAAGGCCAGAGATTCAAGGGAGTTCTTGGCAGTGACCTTTTCTCTCTGGGCCTCGTCCTCAGTCCTGAACTGCTCTGCCTCCTGCACCATGCGCTCAATGTCCTCCTTGCTCAGTCGCCCTACAGGAGGAAGAAATACAAAGCTCAGTACACCTTGTTCAATATTTATTCAATTATTCTCTCTGTTCACATGCAGCTTCCTTTCAACCTTTGAGCTACATGGGCCTTTTAAGGCTCTTAGTCTGATAAATATTTTATATGGTCATGTACCTTTGTCATTGGTGATGGTGATCTTGTTCTCCTTTCCAGTGCTTTTGTCCACTGCAGACACATTGAGAATGCCATTGGCATCAATGTCAAAGGTCACTTCAATCTGAGGGACCCCTCTGGGAGCAGGTGGAATACCGGTAAGCTCAAACTTGCCAAGGATATTATTGTCCTTGGTCATGGCTCTTTCACCTTCATAAACCTGAAAAAAAATGCTAAAGTCAAATTCTGATGCAGGGAATACATTCAGTAATTGTAATATACTGGAGAAATGGGGAGTGAACAGTTATCTGTCCAGAAATATACTTTGAGGTTTCTCTACCTGAATGAGCACACCAGGCTGGTTATCTGAATAGGTGGTAAAGGTCTGGGTTTGCTTGGTGGGAATGGTGGTGTTCCTTTTGATAAGGACAGTCATTACTCCTCCAGCGGTCTCAATTCCCAGGGACAGGGGTGTGACATCCAGCAGGAGCAGGTCCTGTACATTCTCAGACTTATCACCAGCCAAGATGGCTGCCTGCACAGCTGTGAAGATTTTCCAAATTGTGAAACTAATGCCATGACGAGTAGAACATTCTAACATTAACACTTTATGATCTTTGTGCAACTGAATTTATACAAAAATAGTAATACAACTAGGCAATAAACATCAGACTAATTGCAATAGAGATATCCACCTGCACCGTAGGCCACAGCCTCATCTGGGTTGATGCTCTTATTGAGGTCACGGCCATTGAAGAAGTCCTGCAGCAGCTTTTGAATCTTGGGAATACGTGTGGAGCCACCCACCAGGACAATGTCATGGATCTGGGACTTGTCCATCTTGGCATCCCTCAGGGCCTTCTCCACAGGCTCGAGGGTTCCACGGAACAGGTCTGCATTAAGCTCTTCAAAACGGGCTCTGGTGATTGAAGTGTAGAAGTCTGTTCCTTCGAAGAGTGAATCGATCTCAATGCTGGCCTGAGTGCTGCTGGAGAGGGTGCGCTTAGCACGCTCACAGGCTGTGCGCAGACGACGCACAGCTCGCTTGTTGTTGTTGATTTCTTTTTTGAACTTGCGCTTGAACTCAGTAATGAAGTGGTTAACCATGCGGTTGTCAAAGTCCTCACCACCCAAGTGGGTGTCACCAGCTGTGGACTTGACCTCAAAGATGCCATCCTCAATGGTCAGAATTGACACGTCAAAAGTACCACCTCCAAGGTCAAAGATGAGGACATTACGTTCACCGCCAACCTGAAATAAATGATGGAAAGCATTACAAATATAAAAATAAAAATAGATTAAAGGGGAACTTGTGGTTTGTGGCTCTAGAGGGAGCTGTGTTGCATCTGTTGGGACTGAAAACTACAAGTTTGAAAACTAAAAAAGTCTGAGGTGTGGCGATAAAAAGAAGTAGTTACCAGACCTCTGTAGCCCTCTCCTCATCTGTGCTTTAGGCTGGCAGCTTGAGGCTACATTAGCTGCTAGTAGCATAACACACCCAAATCTCCCACTAAACAGTCCGCAGTCTAGTAACAATGTGGGTAATGTAGGCGACAAGTTTTGACAAAGAGGAAGAATGTGTGGAATAAAAAATATGATATCTCTGGTTCTGCCGTATCAATTTTTAAAAAAACTGACTATTGTGGGTTTACAATGTTATAGGAGTGCAATGCTAAATTGGTGGAGTATTCCTTTAAGGTTTGAAAGTTACCTTTTTGTCTAGGCCATATGCAATGGCTGCAGCAGTGGGCTCGTTGATGATGCGCAACACATTTAGCCCAGAAATGGTCCCAGCATCTTTGGTGGCTTGACGCTGAGAGTCGTTGAAGTAAGCAGGAACAGTGATAACTGCATTGTTCACAGGCTGTAAGATATTAAGATCTTGTATCAACAAATAGCATTTGTGGGTTCGTATTAATCTATTTTTTAAAACTGTTAGTTTGTTGCCAACTTGAAAAACCTCAATTAGAGGCAGCAAAGGCACTTTGAGAGACTTTTTCTCACAATGTCTTTTGAGGCAGCAGAAAGTACTTGTTATAAATACAGCTTACAGTTAATAATAGGTACAGTTGCAGATTCTTCATAAGTGTGCATATGCATAAAACCAAACTGTCCTAGGTCATTTCAAATTTAGTATTATACATTTATTTATTAGCTACCTTGCCAAGATATGCTTCAGAGATCTCCTTCATCTTGGTGAGGACCATTGAGGAAATCTCCTCAGGGAAGAAGGTTTTGATCTCACCCTTGTATTCAACCTCCATCTTGGGTTTAGATGAGTCATTCACAACCTTGAAGGGCCAGTGCTTCATGTCTGACTGCACCACAGAATCGTCAAACTTACGACCAATCAGACGCTTAGCATCTGAAGTAGATTTTAGAGAACAAATAAGACAGCACAAGTCATATATTAAGTTTGAAGTATATATAAATACACAGAGTTAAATAAATAGTGTAGAACTTTTTTTCCCTTCAAAAATATTAGTTATAAACACACTGAGCAGAATAATAAATATTTTTTGTTCTTGAGGCTGATGTGTGGTGGTGTTGCAGTCCTTACCAAATACAGTGTTGGTGGGGTTCATTGCCACCTGGTTCTTGGCAGCATCTCCAATCAGTCTCTCAGTGTCTGTAAAGGCCACATAGCTGGGTGTGGTCCTGTTTCCTTGGTCATTGGCAATGATCTCCACTTTGCCATGCTGGAAGATGCCCACACAGGAATATGTGGTGCCCAGATCAATGCCTACTGCTGGTCCTTTAGACATCTGAGATAAACAAAAGAAACATGGCAAAAATGGTAGCCCTGTTTTGTTATTTTGTTGTATGTACCAGTGGCATACAGATGTTTTGACAAGGATTTTTTTCAAAACATGTGAGCACCCACATATGTACAGCCCACATATAGCATATATACAAAGATGTACCTGTCTCTGTTATTTACATAAGTCCAGATGCACGGCCATGTGAGGCTCAGCTACGTTTAGGGGCGTCATTGGTGTAGCAGCTTAAACCACCTCCTGACACTTGAAACCAAATGACCGGGCTATGTTACATTGCCCTTCAATTCACTCTCCACACCACCTCTTCCCAGTCCTCCCTCGGCAACATAACACTGTCACAGTCTGGCTTGTGAAATGTGATGTACTGATCCTGGAGCAGTGATCAGTGTGTCTATTTTCCGACAGCTGGCTCCAAATAGCTTACAGTAACTATATTAAGTATCAGCGTATCCTCATGGAAATGAATGGAAGGTGGCTAAAAAGGCAGGGATCATCTATCAATGACTAATGAGCATAACCTGCCATGTTTCTATAGAAATAAAGGGCTTAAAAACAAAAATAACCACAGAAAACTACAGCTTTGAGGTGGAGTTACAAATATATATAATATTTATAAATACTTGTAAATATAAGTCAACATATTTGCTGCACTCTGATAACACCAGCAGACTGAGGCAGGGAAAAAAAAAACTTTTTCGAAGCAGAAGTTTAGATACTTTTTAGATTGTATGTTTCAGGAGTGACAGTAGAACGTTTGTTCCTTTACTGTCCCAGAACTGCTGGATCCAGAGCAGGTTATTGAATTATCACTTGTTATACAGTTGTGTAACACAGAACAGGAAATGCTGATGTGGTGCTGTTGCTTCATCTATTGGTCTACACCCAAGTCTGAAACTTGCCATGTGCAATACCAAAATAATATGTTGGAAGATGTGCATACCATTACAAGCAGCGGGTGTTTGTATTATACCCTAGCTGTATTGTGTAACTCACTAATTTCTGCTGATAAAGAGGAACCTGCAGAAGCAAACTGACACTATTGTGACAAATCATTCACGTAGACGTTTTGTTTTCCGGACAATCACTCACATGAACTTTGTGGTTTTTCATAGGATTTTGTCTCAGCCTGTCATGCCATTGTTTGACAGGCACCATGCAAACCTCATGTATTTTGAAATGTCTCTCACATTTGGCAGTTAGGATCTTAAAGCAGCAAGCAAGACAGACTATGAAGCCAGGCTGAGTGCAATGCTCCTTTTAGAGGGGGTTACCTTGAGCTGTCAGATGTTCAACACTTGAGATTTTACTGAGTTAAAGTGGTCCTTTGTGTTCACCCAGCACACAACACCAGCGCCTGAGCTCCTCTCCAGCACTCCTTTCCCTCTCCTGGTAGGTGGACTAAGAGGACGAGTGTATCTGCTTCCCAGTCTATATAGAGCACAGTCCATCAGGGTGTCAGGTGACCCACCACAGAAAGTTCTAGGCCCATGTGTCTGCCTATTGACTGTTTGAATTCCCAGAAAGAAAGGTGATATTTGAGCAAAATGAAAATGCTAGACTAAAATAGGAATGAAGCTTTGATTTGACATCCAAACCAAACCTGGGTTTGCATTATTATGTGAGCATTGCTCTTTTATGGAAAAGTAGTTCCTGAACATGGATAATGTTCATATGCTCACAGTGTGATCAAGTGTTGGGACCTGGAACAATACAGTGTTACTGATGAACCTTAAAAAAAAAAAAATCAAAACAAAACATGTTAATACTTCACTATTATATTCTGAAAAACTCTTGATAGCCTTAAACCTCTGGAATCATGTACATAAACACTCAGTGTGCACTTTGTCTTATATAAATGTTTGAGAATAGTAAAAAAAAACCCTCAAATCTCAGTCAGATGTTAATACCATCTGCAGTGTAGGGACTGAAATTTGAGGTAGCTCATATTATTAGCTCACTAGAAATACAACTTGGTAGCAGTGTACATTAATTTATGTACTTGCACAAAAGACACATTTGAAGTTTTTCAGAGGTGGAGATTAAATCAGTAGTTGTAGAAAAACATTGTTTTTTATGTTTCTGTGAAGGATGTTGGAATTTTTTCTAGCACCACATAAAAAACGATCTTCAGTAATTTTATTGAGGTATAATTTTCAATGGAAGACCATTAATAGTGCAGCATTAACATTTTAAGGTTATTTACATTGTGAGTCAAGTAAAACACATGTGCTTCATTCTCTTAGCTGTGCAGTAATAACCAGCCAAACTTTTCCTTTCCCTTACTGCACACTCCCTCTGCCAGAGCTCAAAAAGCGGATATCTATTCTCGTTACATAGGCCTCTTTGACACATACGCCATCTGGCATTAAATATAACTTCAGTTTGTTAGAACACCGCCTGTTGCACCACACCAGATCTTAGTTATCACATGTGGCAGTCTTGTAGCTGTTTTCTTCCGGTAGCTGAATATTGCATAACCTGCAAAAAATAATCATTTAAGATCTGATTCTGTGGTACTGAGGTATTTGTCGAAGCTTTTCATATTATGACAGTTTAAGAGAGCAACTGAAACTCACAGTATGTGTTGTTCTACTGTCATACAATAAATACTATACATTTATAATAAACAGCAATAACTCATGAAAAAGTAAGCAGCCATCAGTACATCAGTGTGTTTCCCTCGGTAGTGTAAAGAATATATGCCATCAAAACTCAAAATAGGGATTATCAGTCCCTTGTTCCAAATTACAGTTTCAAAAGGCGTCAGGTATTTAAATAGTAGCTATCACTTTAAAACAAATAAACTACGGAGCTGATAAAGAAAATCTTCTTCTTTGCTCTTGTGTGCACTACAGCGCCCATTCATGTAGTCCCAAGCACAGCGCTTGCAGTAGTTGTAGAAATGGTGCTCTGCCTTCTTTAGTGTGCTGTTCAGGTCCAGTGTTCCCTGAAGGCTGCACAAAAAGCAAAGTTTTTACCAACACATTCAAAGAGCACAGAGCATTCACAAATGCACAACAATTTGTACGTCTCAGCATACAGACAAACCTGCTTGTAAACTGGATGAGCTGTACATCATCTCGGCACCGCAGCAGAGACTCTCTGTTGTCTAACAGAATGGCTGCACAGATGAAGAGCTCAAAGGTGAAGTCAGTGTTGATGGCCTGCAGTTCCGACTGTGAATTGTCCTCTGCAAACATCAACATCAAGGCAGACATATCACTAAATAAATTAAGACATTTAACAGAGGTAAGTGTTAGTACTTTTCCACATACAGCCTCATTTATTCTGTCAACTTGAACTCTGGATTTCACCTGTGCTGTATTTCCGTGCCAGCCTTTCCTGATAACGGGCTCGGTCTACTTGTTGGGAAATGAGCTCCAGGTGGTCACAGCTCAGGATCTCGAACAAACGTAGAGCGTCACTGTGTTCAAACTCTCTCTGGAAACCCAGCAGTAGCCATCTAGAGGGAGGAGCAACACATTGCACAAACCAAATGTGCATATGTTATATGAACACATACAACCATATGCATATGTAGAGAATTAAAATACAGAATGGTGCCAAAGATGTATACTGCTGTGCTCACGCAATACCTGTGGCAGAAGGTGAAGCTCTCCATGTTGTCTGTGACTAAGTGAGTGTAAAGCTGTGGGTCCAGTTCTTTTAACAGGGCTGCCTCCAACTCTAGAGGACACAAGTCTTTCAATTGCTTGTACATTATACAACATAATCTAAACAATCTATCACTTTCTTATACTTATTTGCAGACAAAAACTTTTGCTCTAGACAGATTTCATTTTTTGAGTCCAAGAACTGTTCAATGTCCTTGTTTTACCACTAGAGGTCCTGAAACTTTTTTGCAATTACAATAGCAGACAATTCTCATTTTCACAACATATTGTGTATATCTTGAGAATATAACTTCTAATAAATAATGTTTTTTCTTTCTTTCTTTCTTTTTGTTCTCTTTGCTGATCTCACCTATTTTTCTGTGCAGACCATCAGCCCTGAAGTCCTTAGAGAACTTCTCCATGTAGCAGGAGAAACTCCAGAAAGTGTCGACCTCAGAGTCGAGGACCTCCAGGAACCGGCTGCACAGGTCATTCATTCCCTGGGCATAACTGACCTCTGGGTCCACAATCAAGGGGTGCACAAAACAAAAGAGTCAGTGTAACAAATACAGGCTATCACTGCTGTCTCATCTGGTCAGTGTCAATAAAACTGAGATGGGTTGCTTACCTGGATGAAAAGCAGCATAAGTGATGAGGATATCTCTCAAAACCAACAGATTGCCTGAACCCTCACCCCTGCAGACACATAAAATATTAGTGTGGCATAAGTGAGCGAGATTAGTTGAAAACCTCAACCTTAATCACTGATACAAAGCCTAAAAGGATATGACAATATTTATAGAGCAGATAACAACAAAGTTAGATTTCCCCAAACATCCTAACATTTAGGAAAGGCAGGAGCAAAACAGTAAGGTTGGCTCTGGAGCCCTGGGGGGCAGGAGAAACAAATATCTCGGTAGCTACAAATCAAGTTAGGTTAGTTTTTTTTCCTATGTTTATCTAAATTCAGAACACATGCATGAAGCATTAAAGTCTGATCCAAAGAGGAACTGCTTGACTCAGCAAGGTCTGAGTGCTTGTGCTGAGTGCTGTGCAATACTATGATTTGTCTTGTGTAAATATTAAAAAGTTGACATGGCTGTAAGTGTTACATAAGAAACTTGTTTTAAAAGCAAATTAAACCTGACATAACACAGTCTATTGCTCTCTTTGTTTGGCTTGTTTCTGTGTCAGCCCAGGGGAGCAGAAAGTCAGTAATCTCTTTTAGCTGCTCAAAACCTCTTGTCCGGATGTTTGCTCCTGCTAACTTCTTGTTAAGGTTCAGCAATCGAACTTCATACATTACTCCATGACACATATCTTAAATCTACTTTGTAATGGGCAAAAAAACACAATAATGGCTACCACTCACTGGTAATAGCTCAGGTCTCTGTTAGTTCTTGGGACATCTTTGTCAATGATTCGTATGGCTTCCCGCAGCTCTTCATGGTCAAAAGTGTCCCGCTCAAACAATATCTGTTAACAGAAAAGAAATGTAGATAATGGAGTAAAAAAAACCTTTTATTCTATCTTGTTTTATTAGAAAAGGGAGTAAAATGTATTGGCTGTAAATTAGTGTCACTAGTTCCTTGTTTTCTAAGTGCTGAACACTTCAGTCTCGCTAGTGCAAGAAGGTCAACTGATACCATAGGTAAATAAATGACAAACAGTGTGTTTAACAAAATTAGATCCTGCTGAGTAATTACCCTGAACATACTCCTCCCAAGTTAAACAGTTTCTTTTCCACCAAACAATGCCAAAGAAAATACATTCACTGGAACCACAGAGATGTAATTAACAGAACCAAAGCAGAAATGTACTGCATAGAAAACAGAAATACATAGAAAATATAAAATACAAATATATAGATTAGAATTATACTAACATATATTTAACATATCAAACCTGTGCCTGCAGCTCTAAGAAAGTCAGCCTGTCCCTGACCTCACTCTGGTCCAGGGCCTGTTGCTGGACCTGTGCTTGCCTCTGGTCGAAGTACCTGACTGCTGCCACCAACTCAGCTGGCATGGAGATGGATGAAGTAGAAGAGAAAGAGAAATCGAGAATGATTAGGTGGACACACTTGAGAGCCAGGTTGACCAAGCCAACTTCCGTCAAGACGACAGAGTTTGTGCATGCTTGGGTGTTTACCATCAGTGCCATTGAGGTGCATCCGCACGGCTGAAGGAAGGAATTGCTGCCACTTTCTCTTCATGACCTGGTAGCGTATGGCCAACTGCTCCTGCAGCAGAGGGCGCTCCAAAGCTGTTGAGCTGCACGGGTACATCCCAAACAGGAAGCGCCACGCCAGGCCACGCTCAGAGGGTGACACGCCACCTTGACAGGGATTGAAAACCTCTGGATCATTTACAGTGGACAAATATATAATTGACTCTTGTGTTTTCAAGCTTGGAGGTTAGACATGTAACAAAGACCATCAGACCAAAACAAATCCTAAATGGGTAACATGTAAGAATCAGAGCTTTGCAGCTAAGAAAAGAAAAGAAATAGAAAACAATAGCTGCTCCTAAATTTGCTGAACTTTCCTCAGTTCTCAGGGGGATTTGAGACAATATCTTATGTAATGTCTTGCTCTGTGGGTTTTTTAATCTTTGGTTTCTTTGTAGGGATGGAATGTGTATAAAGGTCAGAGGGCCACAGAAAAGGAGGCTGAGCTTCCACATTCCTGCTCACAGTTGATAGATTCAGTGTGATGTTTTACCCCAGCGACGACTCCTCTGGTTAGATGTTTATTACCCTGTGACCCAATGTTGCTGAAACCTTGAACATTTGCAGCAAGGAATTACCTTTTATGTACTGGAGACGCCTCTGAAACACTAATCCAGTGCTATCCTCATTTCTTAGCTTCACACACTTCACCAGATATCTTTGTCTGACTGTGGAATCTCATGTGATTTTATTCTGCTTCTTAGAAATCTTGCCAACTCTATAAATGGTATTTGTTGTTTTATCAAAGTGGTCACGCTGGGGTTCTTTGCTCGAGGGGGTTCAATGCACACGTAAATGTTAGATTTTAGTGAATGGCTTGACTGTGGCTGAGATAATATCCTGAAGCAAAGCATCACTTGACTTCCTCTTGGTTTGTAGGAATGACTATGATAACAATTCAGCATGTTGGGGCTGACCCCTCATGCATGTGATCATAAAAGGTCCTTCTTGTGTTATTTACTTAAAAGCAATGCTTGTGTGGGCATAGTTTTTATTTGTTTTTTTGCATTTATACAAATTTGCTAAATGCAATGTAAGTCAAAAAGTTTGAAATAAATCAGAATTATCAGTCCTTTCACCTTGTTATGTCCTGTTTAGAATAATATACTGTATGTGCAAGATTACACATGTACATATACATTTCTGTAGATGCAACTATTCAACAGCCTGTGCTGCATGCCAAGCACAATCTCTTGGCTCTTTCCTGTCATTGCACACCCTACTAATACAGAAATGTAAATGTAACAGGATTATCGAAGACTTTATATTTCTAAATGGGCATTATGAGATTACTGAAGATTTCCCTTTGCCCTGGTGTGACCTCATAATACTATACTCTACTGTATCTGACAATTAAGTTAAAACTGAGCCTCTGTCAAATACTCAGCCTATGTTGTATACAAACAGTTCTTGCATATGAATGAAGGTTTTCATTATTTTGTATTTAGGAAAACCACTTATTTAGATAGATAGATAGATAGATAGATAGATAGATAGATAGATAGATAGATAGATCTACCGTTTTTGAAAATGTGCATCCTCAGTCTTGACTCGTCCACCCTCCCCTCAGCGTCCATGACTCCGGGTAAGGTGAGACGTGCAGCGGACAGAGCAGGAGAGCTGACCATGGCTACTCGCCTTTGGAAACAGTGTGAGCTGTCCTCCTCTCCTGCTGTCTGCCGGGGACTCCCGTTAGTCAGATATTCCATCTGTGCCTGCGGTATTCGCAATCACACCGTGCACAGGTGAAGAAAAGTTTGTCTGACGCAGCGCATCCACGGAGCCACAACGGACAAGAAACTGTCATCCTCTTATACTGCCTGAACAACACCTCTCTTCACGACACCCATCTCCCTGCGTGACCTGGAGGCTGAAACCAGCCAGGACGGATTTCTTCTAACAGAGTCGGATCCTTCAAGAACACGAAACTTGTTGAGTTAGTTTCAGAAAACCATTTCCAGCTTTGTTGACTCGCATTCAGCCATCTGGGAGTCATATGACTGCACCTTGAGATCCGAGTTTGGCCCACATTCCAGGTGGAGTCCGGACTTCAGTGCCAAAGTTCACTTTGGATTTGCGAGCATGTCTCGCTCCACCTAGTGGTTTTATTTAAGAGCATCAAGCACCAATAGCTTTCCACAACAGTTTTACTCATCAATGGCCCCGACTAATATAAAGTGTTCTTGAATATAGCAGACAGGCATCTCAACATAGTTACCTTGCCTTTCTGAGTTTGAAATGCTCTATATGACAAATTAATGCTGATCAGGGTAATATTGTTTTTTCAATTAAGGTTAACTAGAGAATTATGTTATTACACCATACTTACAAAATAAAAACAGAGGCTGTTATAAGAAAATTTGATCACCACTCCTCTTTTTAGAAGTGAAAGCAGAATTGAAATGTTATTCATTGTCTACAGTCCTGCATGGCTTTGCTCAACAGTACCAATGACTTTAAGAAATGCTTTAAGAAATGGGCCTCTCAGAGCTAATAGGTCATCTGGTCCAGAGAGCAATCTGGTGGCTCCAAGGTTGACTCAAAATTTGTGAACCAGCTTTCGGTTATGATGGTTAAAACTGCTGGAATACGCTGCCAGATGCCAGTTGTGTACTAATATTGACATTTAAGTAAAAAAATCTACCTGATCATTCCTTTTCCCCTGCAGCATTAGATTCACTTTTGTTGTTTCCATTTTTAAACAGTATTTAATTGTTTGAATTGCTTCTTTAAACTGCATGGCCAGATTAACCTGTTAGGGGGCCTTGGGGCAACAATTTGCTGATGGGTCCCTTTTGACACCCCACATACCACTCTGTGCATTGTGTATATTTGTACCAGAATGCTACTATTAGCATGGCCCCAGCTTTTCTATGTATTAGTTAATTTGCTGTAATTTGATTAAGTTCAACTCTATTTAGGAATATGCACCATGTGAGCGCAATATAACCTAAAATAATAAAGGTATTAAAACTGTATTTTGACTCAGGGCCCTTCTACAACACAGGGGCAAAACATTAGCTGATAATGCAGGACCTATCTTAGTTGAATTGTACTCAAGTGGTGCAAATTTACTAACCAATATGGAGTTATCAACATAGACTGACGTGTGCTTGAGGTCAGGGAAGTTGCCCACTTTGCCCAGTTGTTTGCGCATGTATGAATGTTCTTTGTATTTCTCTCAGAATGACATGCGGCAATAAATAAAGTTATCCTGCTCACCTTTGCTGATAGAGAAACACAGGAATATGCAGGAAATGCAGGAATAGCAGATTGACAAGCTTTTAAATTATCTCATAAATGAATTGCGGTGTACAAGTACAAAAAATATTACATGAGGAAAATAAAGTATCAAAAGTAGGCAACTGGATTAATTTATTTAGTGGCCAAGCAGTTTATGGCCTTTAGATAACATGGTAGAAGGTGACAACCTTTTCACTCTCTTGTTCTCTGTTGCTGTGAATGGATGCATATACCCTTTTTCAGTCCTGATACTACTTTTCTTTTCTTTATCACATCTATTCAATGTCTGTGCGTACTGGAAGAGGAATCCCTGCTGTGTTGTGAGAACAGATGTATAATGTCTTATGTGGTTCTGGAAGCAGCTGTCTAAAGATAAAAATCATTGGAGAATTATGGCACTTGATCAATAATACTCATGCATGAAAACAATCAAAACAGTCTGTGGAGCCAGCATCAACTAAAGGGTCACTGCACAGTCAAACTGCTGAGTAAATGTTGCATTGGAACAAATACACTGTTGTCAATGTTTGACTCAAACATCTGGTCACATCCTCTTCCACAAAGGCAATGTGTTAAAACATTTAAAGAATTCACTGAAAGGTCAAAGGTCAAGATTTAAGATACTGTAAGGGTTGCCATCACCACTCTCCAATAAAACAGAAGAACTAATACTCTGGCCGTCACATTACATGTCATACTGAAAAATAAATGTCGGCCTCACATAGTGTCTGAGTAGTTTTAGGTCTCTACGTTTCTGTTGATGTGAAATCTCACACATATTATACACTCATGTGATACTGATATCTCTGTCACCTTGAAATGACTTCCTCAGTATCTTTACACTTATGAGTCTTTGTTGTTTTGACGAATGTCAGTAATTGCAAGAGATGTAAAAATACACTTTAGCTTCAAGTGGATATTATCATTTATATCCAGCACACTGTACAGTGTTTGTATTTTTAAATGACATGACAGGTACAGACTATAAGGAGCAGCCTTACTGTTTTCTTTCATTATTCTTGATACACTTCTGTATAATGTTTGCCTTCACACTCATCAGGAAAGTTATGCAATGGTCAAAGTTCCCCTGTTTCCCCCAACTTCCCTTTAAAAAAGAAATTCATCACTGCTATAGCAACACGAAACACATCGAAGAATTTCACATCAATATTAAGATCTAAGACATGTTGCTCATGTCAAATGACAAAGCACCACAACCTCTTCTGGGTCACTCTCACAGTGAGTATTTACTTTTACACAGTGAATGGTGTTTAACTCCAGATTGTTGTAGTTTATGGGCAACCAGATGTGATTGATACAGTTGTAAAAGTGAACTAACTTGTCAGGATTTGAGGATTATGTTGGTTAACCTCAGAATGTCTTCCTTGGATCAGATGAAGCTGCAGCCCCTGGTTGAGCTTAGTCTCATTTTGATCCTGGCCTCTTATGCAAAAGGTGGGTGACGTATTTCAGTGTTTGTTTTGAGGTTTTGCTCATGAAGTATGTACCTAAAGTAAATATCAATTCTGCTTTTGAACACAGGTGAAGGCTGGATAGTTCATGTCAACAAAACAATTCATGCAAAATTGGGTGATAATGTGACCATACCATGTACGTTTACATATCCGAAAAAGAACCACACAAAAGAGCCTGAGCTTCACTGGAAATTGCGTAGGATAAGTAGCATTAATACCTACGACAAGCAGAACAATTCCATATACCTTTATCACCCAAATGAAACAATGTGGAAGAGAAGTACAGAGGAAGGACCAAGCTCATCAGAAACAGCGGTAATGGAAACTGCTCCCTCAAGATCTTCAACATCACGGATAATGAGCCATATATCTATTTAAGAATTTTAACATATGACAACTATAGTTTCGTAAAGACCCCTGTCTCCATTTATGTGTCTGGTAAGAATTTCATTTTAGTTGTGATTTAAAATTATATTTACATGCTTGAGTAAAGTGAAATGTAACTAATACTTCATATGTTTCTCCCACTTGGCCAGGTGCTACACCAGTCCCCATTAACCCAGGTATAATTTTTACCTTTTTATCATCTCATCTTATGTTGTTTCCTTCTTCACAGAGACTGCACCCCAGCCGCCTTCAGGACCAATGTATGCCACCATCTTTGTACCCGTCACTGCAGCTCTGATCATTATTTTTGTCATTGGATTTGTTGTTTTCAGACACAGAATGTGACTTCCCTTTAAGATCAACCAGCATTTATTTCTGCTGGATGTATGATTTGCTTGTGTTACATACAGACATGTTGAATTTGATAAATATCTTTAAGGCAGACATACTATGCTAGAACAAGGCCACGATAAACTGTCATGCTCTATATTACAAATTAATGCTGATTAGGGTAGACTTATTGTTTAATTAAGGTTAATTAGGGAATTATGTTATTACACTGTACTTACAAAATATAAACAGGGGTCGTTATAAGAAATTTTGATTACCACTCCTCATCTCTGCCTTGGACTCCAGTTAGTTTTAGAATTGAATTTGGAATAGAAATGTTATTCATTGTCTACAGTCCTGTATGACTTTGCTGCAATGACGTGCTTTAAAAAATGGCCCTCTCAGAGCTAATAGGTAATCTGGTCCAGAGAGCCATCTAGTGGCTCCAAGGTTGACTCAAAATTTGTAAACCAGCTTTTGGTTTGATGCTTGTAGCTGCTGGAATACGCTGCCAGATGCCAGTTGTGTACTAATATTGACATTTAAGTAAAAAAACCTACCTGATCATTCCTTTTCCCCTGCAGCATTAGATTCACTTTTATTGTTTCCATTTTTAAACAGTATTTAATTGTTTGAATTGCTTCTTTAAACTGCATGGCCAGATTAACCTGTTAGGGGGCCTTGGGGCAACAATTTGCTGATGGGTCCCTTTTGAAACCCCACATACCACTCTGTGCATTGTGTATATTTGTACCAGAATGCTACTATTAGCATGGCCCCAGCTTTTCTATGTATTAGTTAATTTGCTGTAATTTGATTAAGTTCAACTCTATTTAGGAATATGCACCGTGTGAGCGCAATATAACCTAAAATAATAAAGGTATTAAAACTGTATTTTGACTCAGGATCCTTCTACAACACAGGGGCAAAACATTAGCTGATAATGCAGGACCTATCTTAGTTGAATTGTACTCAAGTGGTGCAAATTTACTAACCAATATGGAGTTATCAACATAGACTGACGTGTGCTTGAGGTCAGGGAAGTTGCCCACTTTGCCCAGTTGTTTGCGCATGTATGAATGTTCTTTGTATTTCTCTCAGAATGACATGCGGCAATAAATAAAGTTATCCTGCTCACCTTTGCTGATAGAGAAACACAGGAATATGCAGGAAATGCAGGAATAGCAGATTGACAAGCTTTTAAATGATCTCATAAATGAATTGCGGTGTACAAGTACAAAAAATATTACATGAGGAAAATAAAGTATCAAAAGTAGGCAACTGGATTAATTTATTTAGTGCAGAATGTCTTCCTTGGATCAGATGAAGCTGCAGCCCCTGGTTGAGCTTAGTCTCATTTTGATCCTGGCCTCTTATGCAAAAGGTGGGTGACATATTTCAGTGTTTGTTTTGAGGTTTTGCTCATGAAGTATGCACCTAAAGTAAATATCAATTCTGCTTTTGAACACAGGTGAAGGCTGGATAGTTCATGTCACCAAAACAATTCATGCAAAATTGGGTGATAATGTGACCATACCATGTACGTTTACATATCCGAAAGAGAAACACACAAAAGAGCCTGAGCTTTACTGGAAATTGCGTAGGGAAAGTAACAAAAAAACCTATGACACGAAGAACAATTCCATATACCTTTATCACCCAAATGAAACACATGTGGAAGAGAAGTACAGAGGAAGGACCAAGCTCATCGGAAACAGCAGTAATGGAAACTGCTCCCTCAAGATCTTCAACATCACGGATAATGAGCCATATATCTATTCAAGAATTGTTGCACATGACAAGCGTAGTTTCATAAAGAACCCTGTCTCCATTTATGTGTCTGGTAAGAATTTCATTTTAGTTGTGATTTAAAATTATATTTACATGCTTGAGTAAAGTGAAATGTAACTAATACTTCATATGTTTCTCCCACTTGGCCAGGTGCTACACCAGTCACCATTAACCCAGGTATAACTTTTACATTTCTATTATCTCATTATTACATGGTTTGTTTCTGTACCCAATAGTTGTAACAAAAATGTGTTGCAGGGTAATACATAATCATAATGAAAGCTTTCCCAAACTACTTAATTTATTGTAGATATTACAAATATCACCACTCCATCAAATTGTTAAGTTTGATGTTTGCATAGTTAGTCTTAAAGCTAAAAACTGACACTCAGTTTCCTTTATTAAAAAATTCACTGTTTACAGCAATGTTAATCTTCTTCACAGAGACTACACCCGAACCGCCTTCAGGACCAATGTATGCCGCCATCTTTGTGCAAGTCACTGCAGCTCTGATCATTATTTTTGTCATTGGATTTGTTGTTTTCAGACACAGAATGTGACTTCCCTTTAAGATCAACCAGCATTTATGTCTGCTGGATGTATGATTTGCTTGTGTTACATACAGACATGTTGAATTTGATAAATATCTTTAAGGCAGACATACTATGCTAGAACAAGGCCACGATAAACTGTCATGCTCTATATTACAAATTAATGCTGATTAGGGTAGACTTATTGTTTAATTAAGGTTAATTAGGGAATTATGTTATTACACTGTACTTACAAAATATAAACAGGGGTCGTTATAAGAAATTTTGATTACCACTCCTCATCTCTGCCTTGGCTTCCAGTTAGTTTTAGAATTGAATTTGGAATAGAAATGTTATTCATTGTCTACAGTCCTGTATGACTTTGCTGCAATGACGTGCTTTAAAAAATGGGCCTCTCAGAGCTAATAGGTAATCTGGTCCAGAGAGCCATCTAGTGGCTCCAAGGTTGACTCAAAATTTGTAAACCAGCTTTTGGTTTTATGTTTGTAGCTGCTGGAATACTTTGCTAGACAGCAGATGTATACAAATATGGACATTTAAGTCAAAGACAACCAACCTGATGATTCCTTTTCCCCTGCAGCATTAGATTCACTTTTGTTGTTTCCATTTTTAAACAGTATTTAATTGTTTGAATTGCTTCTTTAAACTGCATGGCCAGATTAACCTGTTAGGGGGCCTTGGGGCAACAATTTGCTGATGGGTCCCTTTTGAAACCCCACATACCACTCTGTGCATTGTGTATATTTGTACCAGAATGCTACTATTAGCATGGCCACAGCTTTTCTATGTATTAGTTAATTTGCTGTAATTTGATTAAGTTCAACTTTATTTAGGAATATGCACCGTGTGAGCGCAATATAACCTAAAATAATAAAGGTATTAAAACTGTATTTTGACTCAGGGCCCTTCTACAAGACAGGGGCAAAACATTAGCTGATAATGCAGGACCTATCTTAGTTGAACTGTACTCAAGTGGTGCAAATTTACTAACCAATATGGAGTTATCAACATAGACTGACATGTGCTTGAGGTCAGGGAAGTTGCCCACTTTGCCCAGTTGTTTGCGCATGTATGAATGTTCTTTGTATTTCTCTCAGAATGAAATGTGGCAATAAATAAAGTTATCCTGCTCACCTTTGCTGATAGAGAAACACAGGAATATGCAGGAAATGCAGGAATAGCAGATTGACAAGCTTTTAAATGATCTCATAAATGAATTGCGGTGTACAAGTACAAAAAATATTACATGAGGAAAATAAAGTATCAAAAGTAGGCAACTGGATTAATTTATTTAGTGGCCAAGCAGTTTATGGCCTTTAGATAACATGGTAGAAGGTGACAACCTTTTCACTCTCTTGCTCTCTGTTGCTGTGAATGGATGCATATAACATTTTTCAGTCCTGATACTACTTTTCTTTTCTTTATCACATCTATTCAATGTCTGTGCGTACTGGAAGAGGAATCCCTGCTGTGTTGTGAGAACAGATGTAAAATGTCTTATGTGGTTCTGGAAGCAGCTGTCTAAAGATAAAAATCATTGGAGAATTATGGCACTTGATCAATAATACTCATGCATGAAAAATGTTAAAAACAGTCTGTGGAGCCAGCATCAACTATGGGGTCAAACTGCTAAATAAATGTTGCATTGGAACAAATACACTGTTGTCAATGTTTGACTCAAACATCTGGTCACATCCTCTTCCACAAAGGCAATGTGTTAAAACATTTAAACAATTTACTGAAAGGTCAAAGGTCAATATTTAATATACAGTAAGGTTTGCCATCACAACTCTGGCCTCACATAGTGTCTGAATAGTTGCAGGTCTCTCTACGTTTCTGTTGATGTGAAATCTCACACATATTATACACTCATGTGATACTGATATCTCTGTCACCTTGCAAAGACTTCCTCAGTATCTTTACACTTATGAGTCTTTGTTGTCTTGACAGTGATTGCAAGAAATGTAAAAATACACTTATATAATCGTTTATTTACATTTAATCATTTAATACACTAATAATATCATTTATATCCAGCACACTGTACAGTGTTTGAATTTTTAAATGACATGACAGGTACAGACTATAACGAATGGCCTTACTGTTTTCTTTCATTATTCTTGATACATTTCTGTATAATGTTTGCCTTCACACTCAATGAGAATGTTATACGAAAGTCAAAGTTCACTTTTTTGTCCCAACTTCCTTTTTTAAAAAAGAAATTCGTCACAGTTATAGCAACAGGAAACACACCCAAGAATTTCACACCGTGTTAAGATCTAAGACATGTTGCTCATGTCAAATGACAAAGCACCACAACCTCTTCTGGGTCACTCTCACAGTGAGTATTTACTTTTACACAGCGAATGGTGTTTAACTCCAGATTGTTGTACTTTATAGGCAACCAGATGTGATTGATACAGTTGTAAAAGTGAACTAACTTGTCAGGATTTGAGGATTATGTTGGTTAACCTCAGAATGTCTTCCTTGGATCAGATGAAGCTGCAGCCGCTGGTTGAGCTTAGTCTCATTTTGATCCTGGCCTCTTATGCAAAAGGTGGGTGACATATTTCAGTGTTTGTTTTGAAGTTTTGCTCATGAAGTATGCACCTAAAGTAAATATCAATTCTGCTTTTGAACACAGGTGAAGGCTGGATAGTTCATGTCAACCAAAAAATTCATGCAAAATTGGGTGATAATGTGACCATACCATGTACATTTACATATCCGAAAAAGAACCACACAAAAGAGCCTGAGCTTCACTGGAAATTGCGTAGGGAAAGTAACAAAAATAACTACGACAAGCAGAACAATTCCATATACCTTTATCACCCAAATGAAACACATGTGGAAGAGAAGTACAGAGGAAGGACCAAGCTCATTGGAAACAGCAGTAATGGAAACTGCTCCCTCAAGATCTTCAACATCACGGATAATGAGCCAGAGATCTATTTAAGAATTTTAACATATGACAAGTATAGTTTCATAAAGAACCCTGTCTCCATTAATGTGTCCGGTAAGAATTTCATTTTAGTTGTGATTTAAAATTATATTTACATGCTTGAGTAAAGTGAAATGTAACTAATACTTCATATGTTTCTCCCACTTGGCCAGGTGCTACACCAGTCCCCACTACCCCAGGTATAACTTTTACATTTCTATTATCTCATTATTACATGGTTTGTTTCTGTACCCAATAGTTGTAACAAAAATGTGTCACAGGGTAATATATAATCATAATGAAAACAAATGGTAAGTTTGATGTTTGCATTGTTGATTTTAAAGTGAAAAATTTGAAATTCAGTTTCTTTTATTAAAAAGATCACTGTTCACAGCAATCTTCACGGAGACCACACCCCAGCCGCCTTCAGGACCAATGTATGCCGCCATCTTTGTATCAGCTGCTGCAGCTCTGATCATTATTTTTGTCATTGGATTTTTTTTATTCAGACACAAAAGGTGACTTCCCTTTAAGATCAACCAGCATTTATTTCTGCTGGATGTATGATTTCCTTGTGTTACATACAGACATGTTGAATTTGATAAATATCTTTAAGGCAGACATACTATGCTAGAATATGGCTATAATAAACTGATAGTCCTATATCTTTTTTCACAGTTATTTTATAACTTCCAGTAATATACATGCCTCATAGCAATAACCTATCTTCACAGAGAACAATCTTTAACCAGGGAGGATTCTGGATATTATGCAAATTTTAGCAGAGCGTCGTCAAACCAGGCCACAAGGTTTGTGTCATGATACAGCTGCAAACATGTATGTGATGTGTGTGTGTGAGCAATACAGGAAACATTGAAGATGTTTATGGATACCTTTGACACTATAGGGAACAGTTATTCCACCAGAACAAGTGAATTACAGGCATTTCTAGTGTTCTGTTTCTCAAAACTAGAATTATCTTTTGTCTTTTTTAGAAAAGAATTGTGCAAAAAACAAGACAACAAAGAACTACCTGACCTGAAGACATTCGATGACCCTGTCTACATCAACATGGAGGTACAATACCCCCACTCCATTGGGTTTTCAATAGTAGCTCAGACATGCTCCTTTAATAACTAAAGCTAAACCAACTTCTGTCTTTGCAGGCCCCAGCAGGTCAGATGGACCAACATGTGGATCAAAGTGTGGATCATACAGACAATATATATGCAAATATGGATTATCATAAATAGTTGAAAAGCTGCATCTCACAACTCTATTTGGACTTTATTTTAAATGCTATCTTTGTATTCTGCAATGTTTTGTGTACATGTGTGTGAACATGTGTTGTGTGTAGTAGAATGCATAATGTCAGGATTCTCTTATCATGAGGAAAAAAGGATGCACGGTTTCCTTTACCTGATTTCATCAAAGAAAGACTACATACCACTGCGAAACAAAGACCAGCTAGGTTAGAATGATTACTTATTTACCGACTCATGAATGCAGGATTTGTGAGATGAGAGCCAGAAATAGTTGTGGATTTATAAAACATGAGCATTGTCTGCTTCATAATGTGTTTTAGAGTTTTTGGTGTTTCAGAGAAAAAATCATGTCTGTTATCTTTTTTTTTTTTTTAATGAGGAAGTAACGTACTGTGTATCACAGCTGAGCTAACAATGGTGGTCTCAGTCACCAGTGCGGGGAGCTCCACTGCTAAAAGCTACTGATTCAGTACAATCAGTTCAGTTTGATGGTTCAGTGTTAGATATTTGTTTGTACATATTTACTCAACACATATTGTCAAGAATAAACATTCTTGTCTGGCAATAAGGTTTGCAGCTCAGCCAGCTTACCTGCTTCTACTGCTGCTACATTAAACTCTAGCAGATGCAGCCGGTGAGCATTTACAATGTCATAAACAACTAAAATAATAGTACACAACTCGTAAAAAATAGAATTAGAATAAGAATTTGTAACATTTCCAAACATGATATTATATTCTCAGGTTGTTTTTCAGAGTTGTTTTTTTTTATTATCGTATATTGCAGTTCAGTGAGCACTGAGGCTGCTCAACTTAGTGCTGTGTTGTGCCACTGCAGGACACAGGAAATGATACCAAGCATTTAGCACATCCATTGCGCAAGGTGTTTGTAACAACTGAACTGGAGTTCTGTTTTCTGTAGATTTTTTTCATGTAATCTTAAAAAGACAGTCAAAAGCATGGGAGGGGTTAAAAGCTGTATAACTTTACTTGACACATTTCACATTTGGTGATGTTATAAACTGTGAATTTCTTTTTCTAGTCTTGCTTAATACATTTGCCAATTCACTTCCTGTGTCATCTGTATTGGAGCAGAAACTTCTGTTTTATTTTCTGATTTGATCTCTTATGCAGAGAGTAAAAGATTATTTGTAATGTGACATTTAATTGAAGGACTGTGCCAAGAATAAAGTGTTACTCCTTGTCTTCAGTGATGTACAGTGTCTAATCTTTTTTTCCACTGCATTGCCAGTTTGGTAAGTGATAGTTTCAGAGGTCCTTGAACTTTGTATTCAGTCCCTTTCACACTTTCAGACTCTATTAAGACACAAATTACAGAAGAAAGAGGTAGTATAGTGTCAGCTACTGTGTAAATGAGTGTGCTGTCAACGCTGATCTAATCATTTCCCGCTTTGTACTTCCTCAACTACAATGATAAGTTATTGATCAGTTAACAGCTGGTGTCCTAATCAAAAAAGATGCATTTTTCAGGGTCACATGTTATAATCTTGTCATAAGGAAGGAATATGAATACTTTATCTAGAAAAACTAAATCCATAAACCGATGAGTCAGACTTGGAAAGCTACTTTATTCCAAACAAGAGAGGCTGAAAAGATTTTGCTGAGGAAGAAGGACCTTGGTTGTATCAATGTCCTGCATACTTGGCCCTAGCTTATCATCATAGCCGAGAGTCTATCGTCTTCCCACAGTTTGTCTCTCATCCTGTTTCCAGGGTGTTTTCATGCATCCAAACTACAAATGCTTGATACAGAATGGTTGCTGTGGCCCATCAGGTAGAGTGAATTGTCCAGTAATCAAAGGGTTAGCAGTTTGATCCCTGACACTGAACCCTAAATTAGTCATGATTAGACCAATGCCCTCATGTTGTGCAAATGGGTGAATGAGATGCAAATTGTGAAGCACTTTGGTAAAGGCATACCATTTGTTAAAACAATACCACCTTGATGATGATCATATTACACAATGCTGTAAAGTTATGTCCAAACGAACCATATTTTCAAAATATGGCAATATGCTTTGACAGCAAGGGAAGGGGTATTTCCACAATTTCGATTTCCTGAAAAAGAAAGTTTAGTTAAGTGTGGCATTTCCCTTTAAAAGACTTAAAAATAACTGATTGCTGAAAAGCAAATTGTTCATGTGTTGATGTCTTGAATAAACACATTATTATAATGTGATTAATAATGTTACAATTAATAACATTAACATTACACAATCCTGTAATCAGTCTGTCACGTAATGTAGACTTTGGTGCAGCTTTCTTAGTGATCAGAGTGCCTTTAATTTAAATTACATGAAAAAAAAAATTGTGTTAACAACATGTGATAGCCTTAACCACACAACATCCCTTTACTAACTCCTCTTTTTTTTTTTTTTCTTAAAAAAAAAAAGTGTCTCTTTTTTCATCTGTAGTTTGGGAAACTGTATCTTCTGTCCACAACTGGAACTCAGTGTTCTGTGAAATTTTTCTGTATTAATTTGTTCATGGTAAAAAAAAAAAAAGTAAAATGTAAAATGTAAAATGTGGAGCAGTGGATAAACAATGAGAGAGTTATCACATATTGCAACAACTTCTGTCTTCTAAGCGTCTGCTGTAGCTGTATGAATACCAAATACTCACACTATGTGTTTGTTAAACACTTGGTAACACTTGCATTTCTAAAGGGCAAAGCTAGACTATAAATATGACATCCAATAACACTGAACACATCTCACCAGCACTGAAGTTAAAGGCACATTCATTCAGCCATTAAAGGGATTCAGAGGTGAGTCAATTATTGGTATATCTGCAACATACAACAACAGAAAAACAATTTACTATGTTTTTGACTGCCTTTGTTTAACTTTAAATTCCATTTCCTCAGTCACCCGTGATGGAGCTGAAGCTTTGGTTTTCCCTCCTGTTCTTACACGGTAAGTTTCAGATTTAAATAAACTCTTCATCTTATAAGAAATGATGACTCAATAGTGTATGTTTTTTTAGTGATCCATGATGCCCAGTCCTCTCGTGGCCTCTGGACAGCAGACGTACCAACAAAGATTCCTGCCCTGCAAGGCTCCTGTGTGGTCATTCCCTGTACCTACACTTACCCCAAGCCTGCTTCAAAGTTACTGAACAGGTGGAGAGGATTCTGGAGAAAAGGGAATAAGATAGTCGCAACCAATCTCCCCAAATGGAAACTGAACGAGGAGTACAAAAAGCGAACCCAGTTTTTGGGAAATCTGAAAACACGCAACTGTACCATGCTGCTGGACGGTATCAGGAAGACTGATGTTGGTCCGTTTTATTTCAGGATTGAAATGCCACAATACAAAAGCTTCTCCTACACAAAAAACATGGTCTCCATTGAGGTTCTACGTAAGTATTGTTTAGAATATTTTGTTTATTTTTGTGGCAATACACCCAACTTTTTATTATTATTATATTTTATTCTAAGTATCACTGTATGAGTCACTTTGGTATAATATTTAAACCAACAGGTGATCCGCAACCACCGTCTCTGTCTGTGAAGGTGGATGATGACAAGGTCACTGCCTCCTGCTCCGTGTCTCACTCCTGTCCATCTATTCCCCCTGAATTTTCCTGGAGTCGCTCTGGAATTGTCACCCGCCGATCCAAGAAGCTGAATAAATGGAAGTGGGAAACGATGTCAACACTGACCTTTCAACCTCGACCCTCTGACTTCAATAAGCATTTAAACTGCACAGTGCTGTACAGAGGAGGGAAGCAGGCGAAGAACTCCACAATTCTTCAAACATGGTGATCGAGGTGACCCCTGTGCATGACCGAAATATCACTTTTCACTCTGCATGGTAAATTAATTCATGTTGCATATTGTATGTCATGAGATTTTAAAGTCATTGTTCAATGTCTTACAGTTCCTACATTTAGACATGTTTACTGTTCATACAGATTATATGATATATAGTATTATCCTACTGTGGTTTGATGACTGTTGATTGGACCAAAAGTGAATCTACAGAGTACAAACTGTGCACTATGTCTACACTGGGAATTAAGAAACACAATCAGTCCATTAAGCAACACAGAATATTTCACTGCGCACTGTAATGTCTAATCAATGTCACCTTCATGATCAGTTATTCATCACCTCATATCTAGTGAATCATTGATGATCAGAGCCGTTTTACTCTGTAAATGCTTCACTGTTTAATGCTTCTTTAAAAGTTTTCTGTCTGTCTGATTCACAATAAATACTATTTCAATGTGACTGGTCTTTGTGTATTTACTGTTTTAGACAGAAAACAGAAAACAGAAAAGCCATTGTACAGCAACAATTTTCTTGATTAAAGAAAAATATTAATCATCTAACCACATGAAATACACACACAGCTTTGTGGGGTTTAGTTGGAGGCAGGAGTGGATATTTTATCCATTTGGGTTTTTTTTGTTTATTTTTGTTTAGTTTTGCTTATTCTTACTCAGTAATGCTCAGAAGTACTAGATTTGTGTTTTCTCATGTGGTATAATAATATGCTGCTCATTATGTCTTATTATATAGTTAAATTATAAGGACTGCGCTGGTTGCTGGGTCTATACAGTACTTGTACTTTTCTCCTGGTGATTTATTGCTTCTCTCTCTCTTTTTTGTAACTTGCTAGTAAATGCTTATTTTTACACCCACTGCAATCTAATCCAACAGCCCTGCAATAAATCTATTTTCATGAAGGTTATAATGTTGAAGCTGTTTTAGAGTTTGATTCACCTTTACGGTCATTTTTGAGTTTAACGTTTCTGTGTTATGTTGGGAGGTGTCTCTAATATCTGATAAAGAAATACACTGAATGCTTTGTCAAGGCTGACACACACAGAAGTTGTGCACTAATGTGGGATATGACATTTGGGCTGAAAAGTATCCAAAACAAAAAAGTAGATTTTGATTTACAGTTTATGATCGTTCGAGGTCTGTGAGGTTAGAGAAAGTTGCTTTTTGTGTGGTCATGATGTGTGATGCAATCACTGTTGTGCTCTTATCTATCAGCCAAAATGGTCACCAGCTTCTCCTTTATCTTCCTGTCAGTGTAAACTGAAGCCACATGAGGGTTATCTCCACATTGTCTTGAGCACACGAAGAGTGTTTTCACTTCTACTGTTTTAATTGATGGATGGGTCAATACAGTCTGTGAGGGTGTGTGAACCTGCAGCTGTCATGTCTTCACACATACAGACAAATTTAGCACAGTGACCATGTTGCTTTTCTGACAGTACACAAAAAGGTCAACACTTTCTTTACCTTATTATTTTATTCAGGGGGAAACAAGCATTACAAAATTCTACTCTTATCTGTCATTCTGATAAAGCTATCGTGAACTCTAAAGAGGAAATTCAAAAGGTGCACTTCAATGTAACTTGTGAAGCAATGTGTGCTGGTAATGGATGACTGATACAGAGCAAAAACAAATAATTATCAAACATATTTACAAGTAAATTAATATAATTAATTTAATTATTAATTAAACCATGATACTTTACAACACACACACACACACACACACACACACACACACACACACACACACACACACACACACACACAAGCAATGCAGGTTACTGCAAAACAGTTTTGTTTCTGCACTACAGAGAAACATGCAGACACAAAAGATCATGAATAATAGGATTATTTTCAAACAGAGTACTTATGAAAAATATATGTGAACAGATAATAATAACAATAATAATTATAATAATAATAATGATAATAATAATGATAATAATAATGATAATATTAACCACATAATAATCACATCAGTGAGAGGACACACAGATGGACTGCAGCAGTTCTCCTGGACCAATCAGGAATGTTCTTGTTCATATTATGCATTGGCGTATATTGCATCATCATCTGTTGTCCATTCAGTCTGTTTAAGAAATAAGATGAACTTACTCTCTTCTTTTATGCATGGAAATAATAAAATAAAACTCTTGAGCAATAAAGAAAACATAACATACCTCCATGTTGCCATATATATGATCATTGCTAGGGTACTGTTCATCATCATAGCACGTCTCTTTCCTGAGGACAGAAAACAAACACAATTTCACATTAATTACACACACACACTCTCTTGCAAAGTCTTACTGCAAGTTTTGAAACTAATCATTTGTTTATTCTAAACTGAGGTGAATATTTAAAACCTTGGTGTTGTAGAATAATGGGGGACCTCCACAGTTTTGTGTGTTGTCATGGTCTGCATTTGAGATGGTGGCACACCTCCAGATCTCCCCCTACTGGTAGAATAATGGTATCTAATTTAGGACATTGAAAACCTGTTGACATGCTGAGCACACACTATCATGCTCTAAAAGCACTTGCAAGCTGATCTGCTCTGCAAATTGTGGTCAAAAGCACATGCACCCATTTCCACTCCATACACAGACATACATTTCCGTGCAGTACTAACATATGCATAGACACACATGACCTATATTTGACAAGCAAATTGAGCATTGTCGTACATTGCTGCATACATTGTTGTTCTGAAGTTTTTTTAAAATGCTACACACTTTTTAAATGCAGTTAAATATTGTTAGAAAACATAGCTAAAAAGAGAAACATGATTCTTCTTCTACATACTTTCAATGACATCAAACATTTTCTGTAAAGGCCTACCATTTCTTAACCACTGCCACCACTATTAGTATCACCAAAATCGCAGCTGCAGCTCCACTGGCGATGGCAAGAGTCGGTATCTGACCTGTTTAAACAGAAACCATATGGTGTCAGTTTCCTCTTATCTATATGGTAACAGTCTGGAGGCACATCATACAGACATGTAATACATACTTGAAATTCTAAATATTTCTTACTTTTATCCGGAAAAGTTAGTGTGATGTTGGCATTGCCCACCGTGTTGTTTGCCACACAGTGGATGAATCTAAATGATCCCAAGTTTGCCTGCAGAGTCCCAATGGACACAGGTCCATGGATTTCTACCTTGGTACTTGACAGGACTCTGTTAGAAAGCAAAAAATGGACCATGCTGGAGGGCTTGGACTCTACAATGCAGATGCACTTCACCATATCCCCCTCCGAGGAGCAGGAAGAGACATTCTTAATCTCAGGGGCATCTGTAAAACATAAAAATTAGATACCAGATAATAAATTATGAGCCCCCCACACTCAAATCAAATTCTCACCTTCATCATTACACTGTTCACTTACATGACACGTTGAGCTGAACAGGGCTTGATCTGCCCTGTCCCATTTTGTTGATGGCAATACAATACAGGGCACCTGTGTGTCTGGAGACGTTTTTCAGCATGTAGAGGTTTCCCTTGTGCAGTTGAGCACCAGTGTCACTTCGCCACTCAAAGTTGCTGGCAGGGTGAGCATCACTGGTGCATTTCAGCCTCACATCCTCTCCCTCCTTTACATTTGACTTGTATTCAACCTTCACATTCACAGGGGCATCTGAATGGAAACACACAATTAAAGGATATGGCTGGCAATTTTCTATATTTTTCTTGTTATTGATAAATCTCATGTGCAATGCCAAACCAACAATGAACTGAACCCTACTTACAAGTATTGTGTGTGTATCCAAAGCCTGATGTAAGTTCTTTAAGAAATTTACAATGTGGCACAAGTATGATATTTCAGGCTTTGGATACAAACAAAATAATTGTAAGTAGGATCAGTTTATTGGTGCTTTGAGCTAAATGTTAACAACAGCATTGCAACGTCTTTACTGACAATGCCAACATGCTGATGTTCAGCAGGTACATGTTAACTATCCTATATCATAGCTCCCTTTAGCGTGTTAGCAAACTGATAATGAGCACTACACACAAAGTGCATCTGAGGCTGGGAATGGTGTATTTAGTCATAAACCAGATAACCAGACAATTTAAATTTATTTTTGATTTGATGGAAAGGTCAGGGGATTAGCAAAATGATTCCCATTTGTTGAAAAATCACAAATGTTAACCTCATGGTGTTGCTAGACAAAAAGTCAAGGAATCATCCTTGAATGTTTGTACAAAATTTTATGATGAAAGGGGCCAAAATAACTTCATAAAGCCATTAAAGAAAAGGTTCACAATTTTTCAAGTGTGTCTTAAAACAACAGTCAGGTGCCCATATGAACACTGAAAGAGGTTTTCCTTGCAGTAATCATTCCTCCTGTTCATACTGGCCATTAAAAGATCTCCTTCAAATGTGCTTTCAATGTAAGTAACAGGGCCAAAATCCACAGTGTGTCCACATGTCATTTTGTGCAAAAGTGCATTTAAAAGTTTATCTGAAGCTGATATGAGGCTTCAGCAGTCTGAGTTAGTCAAATCAAGTGGATATCTGCCACAATTACAGTCTTTTTAGCATCAAATTCCCTCTTTGTGTTTCCTCAGACAGTGTTTCCCTGTTGAGCTGCGGTGGAAGTATAGTAACAAAAAGAGGAACTTTGGCACTAAAAAGACTGTAACGTTGAAAGATATCTACTTGATTTGATTAATTTGGGCAGCTGAAGCTTCATATTAGCTTCGGATGAACTTTTAAATATATTTTAGCACATAAGGAGGCTTGTAGAATCGTCGCAACTGTACAATCAACTTTCATTGATTGTACACTTACTTACAAGTACATTATGAGGGGATCTTCTAATGGTCAGTATGAACAAGAACAATGATCATGGCAAGGAAAACATTTCAATGTTTATTTGTGCACCTGACTGTTGTTTTAAGACAGACTTGAAAAATTGGGAACCCATCCTTTAAGCAGGTTTTTAGCTGCAACTGAAGAATCACAGAAGCAGACAGATTGGATGAGATAATGTCTTCATGCAGCCAGCTCATCCAGTGTACAGTAAGTGGTGCAGCATAATGCAGTTTTTCCTACAGTATGAATTCTGTACTTGGAGTCCTCTGATTCATGAAGCCATGGGAGCTTTTTTTATACAGAATGTTTTATATAGTATGTGTGTGGATGTGGGTTGTTAGCTTACACATTGGGAAAAAAAATTATCCAGTATGTATAACAACATATGGTTTGGTTGGTTTAAATTTCATTTCAAGATTTATTCTCAAAGGCATTTAACTGATGCGTTTTAACCCCGATTTGGTCTTATTCTTTAACAATTTTCACTTGATTTTGATATTTATTCAAAATCTTTTTGTCATATTTTTGCACTCACTGTAGTGCTAGATGAACAAACTTTTACTTACCTACGAAGCATATTTTCAGCACTGGCTTTTATTATTGCCACTGCCATAGACACTTACATTTCACTTTGAGGACCTTGGATGTTTTCTGGTGCTGCCCTCCCTTGTATGTTACGGTGCATTGTAAAGGCTTGTTGTTATCAGTGCGGGTGGGTTGAAAGGTCAGCGTGGACGTTGCTTCCCACTGGCCATTTTCAAGCTGCTGTGGTTGGAAATGTTCTTGTCCAGAGTGACTCCAGGTGAAGACAGGGGGAGAGGCGGGGCAGGAGTGAGACACAGAGCAGGAAGCAGACACCTTTACGCCCTCTTCCACTTCCTCTTTCACAGAGAAATTGATGGGATTTGGTTCAGCTAGAACAACATACAACAAGTTTCATGATAAGAAAAGATCGTGAAGGCTTTTGCACAGAAAAAGGAAGTGAAAGCACATTGTGTCTTTTTATATTCTGTTTATATATTAAATAATTTTATAAGCACTTAAGTTGACAAAGATAAAATAAAAAATCTTGAAAATCACAAATCATGAAATTGCTGGAATGACATAAGGTTACCAAAATACAACACCAGAACTGAATACTAAAATATGTTATGAAGGGATGTGGGGTAAAGGTATAGAAAGATTTTACTGTTTTATTCAGATTTATTCAGTGTTTCCAAAAAATAATAATATATTCAGCTCTTGTCCAAAATTGTATCAGTGTTCTAAAAGTGTAGAACTTATTTTATGTTGCTACCGATTCAACTGTTTCACACCCCAATCACATCTCAAATTCAAAGATATTCTGTCTGATTTTGAGCTTCAGGACAGATAAAAATTGATTCAACTGCCCTGAGACTTAAGATAAGAGCATTTCTGTTGAATCTCATACATCTGTCTGGAGAAATGAAACTGTTTAAATGTTGTATGATCAAAGATATTTAAAGCAAGAGGAGAACAATTCGTTATGATAGCATAAATAAGGAAGTGGGCATAGTTTGCATAGTTGTCGAAATTATAGTGTTTGAAACCTAAATGACCATTATTACCAACAAATGTGTGCTGTTCCTGGACTTTTTTTGAGGAAGTTACAAATGTAACTTTGCAAGAAAGATAACTGAAACAAACCATCGAGGTGAAGGCTGCTGTATGGTTAAAAAGTACCTTTACTGTACCAGTGCTCATGAGCCTTTTTTGCTAATTATTGTAATGGAATCTTGGTTCATTGTGCAAAGTTACTGTAAAATCACATTTGTAAATAAAAAAGGAATTCAATATCATGTGGAAAGCAACCAAATTACTGTAAGATGTTCTTGAGTACTGCACCTCAACCTCATGCTGTTCACTGATCTCTGATCCGAGCAAATGACCAGTAAAGTCAAGAAATGCAAAGTACTTAAAGGAAAACATCATGGGAGCAACACTTAGATTAAAGACATACTGTTAAAGATGCTTGTTGAAAGTTGCTAATCCAACTTACTTATCATTGTAATGGAGACTTTGTTCTGCAGGTAAGAAAAACTTTCATAGTTTCCAATTTCGATCCTGAAATGAAAAGGCCCACGGTCACTTTGTTGAAGAGGATCAATCTTCAGTGAACAGTTCTTCTGTCTGACATCTCCCACCAGCTCGGTTCGACCTTGATACTGCTGCATGATTTTAGAGGCAACAGGGTGATAGATAAGCTTATTTGTGTCCTCCTGCCAAATCCCAGTGAATTGAGTGACCGTCTTCCTCGGATCAGGGTAGTTATATGAGCAGGGAATCACCACACAGGATCCAGGGAGGCCTTTAATTGAAGATGGCACCTGAAGCGTCCAAGACGAGGCTTCAGCTTGAATAACTGAAATAAAATGCAAAGGAAAATGAAACTGAGAGAGAGCAGATGAAAAGGTATCTTTACTTGTAATTGTACTTCTTGTGAGCAGTAAATGATTTCTGCTGGATATTCAGAGAATGCGCCATACCTTTCAGGAAAAGGAAGAGAAACAGAGTTTCCATCTTGTTCTCTCAGGGTCAGACCCGCAAATAAAGTGACAGATATTTCCAGGCTCGTGTGGCACCACTGTCATTTCCCTCTGGTGAGAGATGACTTGTCAAGTTTCCATTCCACTTTTAATACTCCACACATCCGCAGTGTCAAACACAAAACCAGACTGTTGTCTCATCTGATTTTGATATTGAATTAATCATAATTTATTATAACTTATAATTTAATTTCTGTATTCATTTTTGCCATGTCCTGTGCTCTCAACCATTCTCACCCAAGCTCTATATTTTTTCAGGTTTTAATGTCATACACCAATACATAAAAGAAAAGAAGAAAAGAAGAAAAAAGTGCCCAGTTCCTTCTGATATTTCTTTTAATACAGTTAAAAGCATTGGCTGCAATATGTATCACACTGTGAGTGCCACCCTGCTGCTCCCACTTCCCTCTTCAAATAAAGGCTACAAGATTTTGACTTATTTTAGAAATCCTAACTTCTCCAATTTTGTTTTTTAACCACTTCATGAAACTTTTTTCAGCTCATGTCCACTGACCAACAATCCCAGCCGGCACATTTTATGATTTGGAGATCTGAAAACCTCACTTAAGCACCTTTAATTGTTCATTAAGCCTTATGAAGCACTGTATTATTTTATGTATATTATATGTAGTGTTGCCTGTGTTTTTTGGCCTTTTCCTCTCCTGTATATTGCTCTACCCAGGTCATCTACACTTAATCAGTCCACAATGAGGTGCACCTGGCCCAGGGAGGAAGAGGTTGAAAGTTCCAGGTTCTTGTTGCAGGGAGAGGCTTCTTGTTCGTGGACTGCTGGTCTTGCCTCTCAACCTGGGATTTTATGTTATTTAGTGTAGTATCTATCTCTTTGATTGTTTATAGTAGTCATTTAATGTCTTGGTTGTTGTGTATGTTTTGTTAATAAATGCCATAGTTTGGGTGTTTTAAAAGGTGTTTTACTTTGGGTAAATGGTGGATTGTTGTTTTCCCCATAGGGCTGGGGCGTAACAGTGCTGAACAAAGAAAACAATACAAAGCAGTAAACAAACCTCAGAGAAGTGAGTATAATTAATGTCAGGTAAATCTCTGCACTAAAATCAAATCAAGAAGCAACACACTCAGCTGGAAGGTTGAATGTATTTGTCCAACAAGCTTGTTTACATATAAGGTTACAAACTGTATTTGCTTCAGAGAAACTATCTCGATAACAGTGTGCTCAGATATAATATAAGATCCAAGTTGAAAGGAAGGGCATATAAAATCATTGAGAGGTCAATGTAAAAAGCAAGTCTTCCATGAGTATTGCCCTTGGTCAATTGTTAATACAAATAACACAGTTATCTTCATTGAGAAGCTCAGTTAATGAGGAGAAAAACTTTTTCTATCAGGAAAATGGCATTTACTGTACCTTACACTGGTATGTGTCTATCACTGATGCAGATGAATCAAGAAAAGATTTTCTTTGCTCACTTGATGTTTACAGATTCTGAAGTCACAGGATGTCTTGTGTCCTGCGCGTATTATTATCTTAACATCGATTTACATCAACATCAAAACTGCATTTGCACCCAGTGCAAAATTAAAAAGAACACCTCTCTACTTTTGCTTCATTCTCCACTCTCATGTTACACTGAGGGCTCACTTCCTGTTCTATTTTTCACTCCTACGGTCTTGTGGTGAGAATGATCACTCTCTTAGCTGAAGCCCTCTATGACAGACATAATCTCTCATGTTACAGGAATATCACAGGTTTTGCTTCTTTGAATATTAAATCCTTGAGGATCTTCTTGCTGAGTTTTTGTGTAGGTTTAATTGTCCACATGGAGTTGAGCAGTTCACGGACCCTGATCTCCAACAAAAGCAGGGTTCAGCATTCTGTCCCTGTTTGGATAAAAACTCTCACTGTCTTGAACAGCTAGGTCAGCATAACGGATGCTGTGTGTGAGGTGGACTTTTTTCACAGAGAAGCTTTTCTTTGTTTTAACACTCCAGAAGTCCTCTTCATATTGTGTCAAGAAATCCTCCAGCTTGACTGCGTCCTCTTTCAGGCGTCCCCAAGACAGTTTCTTAGGAGTAGGAGTGATGAAGCCGGTGGATGCCGAGTTACCCATGACAGGATATTCAATGAGAAAATCTGGGAATTAAAAAACAAAGAAAATGAATGTCTGTTTGTAATTAACTAAAAAATACATGCATGTCAAACTGAAAAATTACCTGAGTTATTACCTGGTTGCCAACAGGTCACAGTGATGTCCCCTCTCACCTCTGGTTTAACACTGAATGAAAGGTGGTCAAGCTCCACCATTTTAAAGACAGTTCTGCTGGGCAGATGGACGGCCTGACTCTGTCTGTCATCAAAGGAACAATTAGTCAGATCTCTCTGAATGAGGTTAAACACAGCAGTAACAATGTAAGTTAATCACTTCTGATGAATGGATCTTACAATCAGTTGTTTATATTAATCAGTCAGTCAATCAATCAATCACAAACCCACTCAATCACAAACACACAATCAAAGAATTAAAACATTTCTTTATGACAAAGGTACCCTTTGTGAATATGTATTCATTGTTTCTATACTGTTGCTGTGTACTAAAAACTAGAATAGCTCAATTATATTCACCACATTTGATAGTAAGATCGTATGAATGTTCTGTTACCTCTAAATGTCTCAAGAAAGTCTGATAAACATAAAATTATACTGTCACTGCTCTGAGGATCTGTGAAACCATGATTAAAGTAACTCCTAGAAAACAATTTTTCCTTTCAAAGGTCATAACCTGCAAAGAAATACAACGATGTATGATCTAAAGATGTGCAATGTATAACATTATTCATATGTGCGCTTCACTGAACCTTAAGTATCTGTATTTTTGTTTATTACAGAATGTGCGTTTGTGTTGCCGCTGTTACATTTGTCAATAGTTAATTCTCCTTTGACATTTTCAGTTTCAGTTTCCCCATATTTCACATTTCAGCTTTGTTTTCATGTAGATGGGTTGTTTGAATATTATGATCTGTTTCTACAGTGCTAATAAACTATTTTAGCATGACTGGTTTAGGCCTTATCTCCCAAGCTTCAAATAAATATTTACAAACAAAACCAACCATTTTGTTAATTTGCAGCATCTCTACTTTAACTTAAGCTGCAATTAACTGTAAAATAGATCAATTGTTTATTGATCTTTCTGTAGCATCTCACTCCCCAAAGTCAAAAGTCAGTTTTTCTAACCTCCGAGACAGTCTGGAAAGCCGGTTCCACATGCTAAATGTGACCAAAAATTAAAATAATACATAAATCACATTCTCATAATGCCATGTGGAAGAACTGAAGATGCACATCAGTGAAGCACCACACATTGAATCTGATCTACAACCTTTTTGTATTTACCTGCTGTGAGAGAAAATGCATGAGAGAAATGCTTATTTGTGAAGGAGATGTTCAAATGTTCAGTATATGGATATATGTTCATTAAAGAATGTTTTAATAAATGCCCTGCAATAATGATTTAATCTGCAGGGCCTCTGTCTCTCTGACATTCATGGTCTCTCACAAAAGAGACCATGGTTGCATGATCTGTGCTATTCTATAAGAACTGACTGTTTCCTGTAATCCTTTAAGTTTTTGTTGAGACCGTATCCATGTATACGTTGTGCCAAAAGCTTCTGTGACATCAGATGTTCATTTTCAATAAACTTCATGTATTCAAGTAAGAATCAACTGGAGCCTGTAAAGTTTCTTTATCTTTATTCTTCATCAAAGTGTATATTGGACAGATATTGATCAAGTACAAGATTTCTCCAACAAACTGCCGTTGTCGGCAAGGAATCCAAGACAGACGGACACTGGGTAAGTAATAAGAATTATTTTATTTTCTTTGTCTTACCCTGTGTGCCTCTTGACAATATTCCAAAAAAACAAATTAGAAATTGTACTTAAAAGGAATATTTGGCTTAATATATGTGAATTGCAGTGACTGTTTTTCCCTTGCTTGAAGTGTGCTTAGGGCATGACTCACTCTGGCAGCAGAGAGAAAAAGGAGAGAGAGAAACACACTCTGAGTGTGGTGTAGTAATCCCACAGCCACCACAGATGCCTTTAATTCACAATCTAAATGTAAACCCACAAGAGCATCCAGTTGCATCGAATGTATGAAATATATGTTGTATTGTGTAAGTTGATGCTGCTTTAGTTACCTTACAGGAAACTACCTCATGTTACTCTAACTCATATGATACTGTTTGTTGTTCTCATCCATCTCTTCTAAAATCTGTAAGTACAAAACATTTTTTCCTTTTGTTTCTTGGTTTATGATCCTCATCCATCGTTACTGTTCTGTAAGTAGTGAAATGTGCCTCTAAAATGGCCTCGAACAACACTAAAGCTCAGGCAATAGAAATGACACTTCCTGGAATTCCTAAACACTTACAATCCAAAATAAACCAGATTTGAAGGGAAAAACAAAAGATAAACAAAGATAAACTTTTAATTCCACCTGGGTCATTCTCCTCCAAAAAGATGAAAATGATGACGGACATCATGAAATCCAGGAAAAGGACAGCTGATTAGGAATATCGGTAAACGTGCGAGTGCACATCACAGTGGGAAAATATGGCATCAGAAGTCTGCTCTCCAAAGTCACCAAAGACACGAAAAGCCAACGTGTGTCTTTCTCTGGGTCCCCAGAGACGACTCAAGATGACTCAGATGAAGTTAAAATGGTCATATCAAAAATAGATGAGGCCTTGTGTGCAGAAATTTACAAAGTACACGCAAATGTAAGCTCCAACACTCTCCTACTGCTTAGTAATGCTATAATGCTGAAACATTCTGAAATATGTCAGATCAAGCTTAAACATCTGAACCAAGTGGAAAAAGAAGCTGCTGCCATGTGCTATGCATGGGCTAATTTGCACCCGCATCCATGGTTTCCTTTTAGTGAGAGTTGTGTTTTTAAAATTGCTGGCCTTTATGCAAAAAGAACAGCTAATCACACTGGCAGTTTATGGTCGTTTATAGAATATGCCACCGCGCTGCTGAACACTGATGTTACAGTCAGGGATACAGATATAAGAGTAACTGCAGGACCCTCTGCACCTCCCTTAGATCGGCCGCTACTGGACCGTGAATCCAGTAGCGCAGGACCAGTTCAGACCTCCGCTCAGACAAGCACTCAGACTATTGCTCAGACAGGTAAAAAGTTAAATAGCTGGGAGAGAGATGCAGACAGAAAAGGTAGAAACTAAAATAGTTAAACCTAGTGACACTGTGGGCAAGAAAACAGACAATAAAGCTTCACAAAAAGCACTAAAACAACAAATAGAACAGGTGACTGCAATAAAGTTTTGTTTCTGGACTACAGAAAAACATGCAGACACAAAAGATCATGAGCAATAGGATTATTTTCAAACACAGTACTTTTGAAAGATATATGTAAAAAGAATATATGTGAACTGTACTGTACAGAAAATAGCACATCAACAGTTGCAACTGTCTTGACCCACATAATAATCAAATCAGTGAGAGGACACACAGATGGACTGCAGCAGTTCTCCTGGACCAATCAGGAATGTTCTTGTTCATATTATGCATTGGTGTATATTGCATCATCGTTTGTTGTCCATTCAGTCTGTTTAAGAAATAAAATGAACTTACTCTCTTCTTTTATGCATGGAAATAATAAAATAAAACTCTTGAGCAATAAAGAAAACATAACATACCTCCATGTTGCCATATATATGATCATTGCTAGGGTACTGTTCATCATCATAGCACATCTCTTTCCTGAGGACAGAAAACAAACACGATTTCACATTAATTACACACACACACTCTCTTGCAAAGTCTTACTGCAAGTTTTGAAACTAATCATTTGTTTATTCTAAACTGAGGTGAATATTTAAAACCTTTGTGTTGTAGAGTAGTTGGGGACCGCCACAGTTTTGTGTGCTGTCATGGTCTGCATTTGAGATGGTGGCACACCTCCAGATCTCCCCCTACTGGTAGAATAATGGTATCTAATTTAGGACATTGAAAAAAACCTGTTGACATGCTGAGCACACACTATCATGCCCTAAAAGCACTTGCACGCTGATCTGCTCTGCAAATTGTGGTCAAAGGCCCATTTCTGCTCCATACATAGACATACATTTCCACGCAGTACTAACCTATGCATAGACACACATGACCTATATTTGACAAATAGATTGAACATTGTGATACATTTCTGCATACATTGTTGTTCTGATGTTTATAAAATGTTTCACACTTTTTAAATGCAGTTAAATATAGTTGGAAAACATGATTAAAAAGAGAAACATAATTAATTTTAGAACATTTTCTGTAAAGGCTTACCATTTCTTAACCACTGCCACCACTATTAGTATCACCAAAATTGCAGCTGCAGCTCCACTGGCGATGGCAAGATAAAGAGTCGGTATCTCACCTGTTTAAACAGAAACCATATGGTGTCATTTTTCTACTGTCTATATGGTAACAGTCTGGAGGCACATCATACAGACATGTAATACATACTTGAAATTCTAAATATTTCTTACTTTTATCCGGTAAAGTTAGTGTGATGTTGTCATTGCCCACTGTGTTGTTTACCACACAGTAGTAGCAGGAAGAGTCATTCCTAATCTCAGGGGCATCTGTAAAACATAAAAATTAGATACCAGATTATAAATTATGAGCCCCCCACACTCAAATCAAATTCTCACCTTCATCATTACACTGTTCACTTACATGATACGTTGAGCTGAACAGGGCTTGATCTGCCTTGTCCCATTTTGTTGATGGCAATACAATACAGGGCACCTGTGTGTCTGGAGACGTTTTTCAGCATGTAGAGGTTTCCCTTGTGCAGTTGAGCACCAGTGTCACTTCGCCACTCAAAGTTGCTGGCAGGGTGAGCATCACTGGTGCATTTCAGCCTCACATCCTCTCCCTCCTTTACATTTGACTTGTATTCAACCTTCACATTCACAGGGGCATCTGAATGGAAACACACAATTAAAGGATATGGCTGTCAATTTTCTGTATTTTTCTTGTTATTGATAAATCTCATGTGCAATGCCAAACCAACAATGAACTGAACCCTACTTACAAGTATTGTGTGTGTATCCAAAGCCTGATGTAAGTTCTTTAAGAAATTTACAATGTGGCACAAGTATGATATTTCAGGCTTTGGATACAAACAAAATACTTGTAAGTAGGATCAGTTCATTGGTGCTTTGAGCTAAATGTTAACAACAGCATTGCAACATCTTTACTGACAATGCCAACATGCTGATGTTCAGCAGGTATGATGTTTAACATGTTAACTGTCCTATATCATAGCTCCCTTTAGCGTGTTGGCAAACTGATAATGAGCACTACACACAAAGTGCATCTGAGGCTGGGAATGGTGTATTTAGTCATAAACCAGAGAATCAGACCATTCAAATTTATTTTTGATTTGATGGAAAGGTCAGGGGATTAGCAAAATGATTACAATTCATGCTGAGGGGCAATTAATGTGTATAATCAATCCATTTGTTGAAAAATCACAAATGTTAACCTCATGGTGTTGCTAGACAAAAAGTCAAGGAATCATCCTTGAATGTTTGTACAAAATTTTATGACAATCCATCCAAGAGAGATATAGATGAAAGGGGCCAAAATAACTTTGTAAAGCCATTAAAGAAAAGGTTCACAATTTTTCAAGTGTGTCTTAAAACAACAGTCAGGTGCCCACATGAACACTGAAAGAGGTTTTCCTTGCAGTATTCATTCCTCCTGTTCATACTGGCTATTAAAAGATCTTCAAATGTGCTTTCAATGTAAGTAACAGGGCCAAAAATCCACAGTGTGTCCACACATCATTTTGTGCAAAAGTGCATTTAAAAGTTTATCTGAAGCTGATATGAGGCTTCAGCAGTCTGACTTAGTCAAATCAAGTGGATATCTGCCACAATTACAGTCTTTTTAGCATCAAATTCCCTCTTTGTGTTTCCTCAGACAGTGTTTCCCTGTTGAGCTGCAGTGGAAGTATAGTAACAAAAAGAGGAACTTTGGCACTAAAAAGACTTTAACGTTGAAAGATATCTACTTGATTTGATTAATTTGGGAAGGTGAAGCTTCATATTAGCTTCAGATGAACTTTTAAATATATTTTAGCATATAAAGAGGCTTGTAGATTGAGGCCCCCATCACTTACGTACATTGTACACTTACTTACAAGTACATTATGAGGGGATCTTCTAATGGTCAGTATGAACAAGAAGAATGATCACTGCAAGGAAAACATTTCAATGTTCATTTGGGCACCTGACTTGTTTTAAGACAGACTTGAAAAATTGGGAACCCATCCTTTAAGCAGGTTTAAGATGCAACTGAAGAATCACAGAAGCAGACAGATTGGATGAGACAATGTCTTGATGCAGCCAGCTCATCCAGTGTACAGTAAGTGGTGCAGCATAATGCAGTTTTTCCCACACTATGAATTCTGTACTTGGAGTCCTCTGATTCATGAAGCCGTGGGAGCTTTTTTTATACAGAATGTTTTATATAGTATGTGTGTGCATGTGTTTTGTTAGCTTACACATTGGGAAAAAAATAAATCCAGTATGTATAACAACATATGGTTTGGTTGGTTTAAATTTCATTTCAAGATTTATTCTCAAAGGCATTTAACTGATGCGTTTTAACCCTGATTTGGTCTTATTCTTTAACAATTTTCACTTGATTTTGATATTTATTATATTTATTCAAAATCTTTTTGTCATATTTTTGCACTCACTGTAGTGCTATATAAACAAACTTTTACTTACCTACGTAGCATATTTTCAGCACTGGCTTTTATTATTGCCACTGCCATAGACACTTACATTTTACTTTGAGGACCTTGGATGTTTTCTGCTGCTGCCCTCCCTTGTATGTTACGGTGCATTGTAAAGGCTTGTTGTTATCAGTGCGGGTGGGTTGAAAGGTCAGCATGGACGTTGCTTCCCACTGGCCATTTTCAAGCTGCTGTGGTTGGAAATGTTCTTGTCCAGAGTGACTCCAGGTGAAGACAGGGGGAGAGGCGGGGCAGGAGTGAGACACAGAGCAGGACGCAGACACCTTTACGCCCTCCTCCACTTCCTCTTTCACAGAGAAATTGATGGGATTTGGTTCAGCTAGAACAACATACAACAAGTTTCATGATAAGAAAAGATCGTGAAGGCTTTTGTACAGAAAAAGGAGGTGAGAGCACATTGTGTCTTTTATATTCTGTTTATATATTAAATAATTTTATAAGCACTTAAGTTGACAAAGATAAAATAAAAAATCTTGAAAATCACAAATCATGAAATTGCTGGAATGACATAAGGTTACCAAAATACAACACCAGAACTGAATACTAAAATATGTTATGAAGGGATGTGGGGTAAAGGTATAGAAAGATTTTACAGTTTTATTCAGATTTATTCAGTGTTTCCAAAAAATAATAATATATTCAGCTCTTGTCCAAAATTGTATCAGTGTTCTAAAAGTGTAGAACTTATTTTATGTTGCTACCGATTCAACTGTTTCACACCCCAATCACATCTCAAATTCAAAGATTTTCTGTCTGATTTTGAGCTTCAGGACAGATAAAAATGGACTCAACTGCCCTGAGACTTTAAGAGCATTTCTGTTGAATCTCATACATCTGTCTGGAGAAATGAAACTTTTTAAATGTTGTATGATCAAAGATATTTAAAGCGAGAGGAGAACAATTCGTTATGATAGCATAAATAAGGAAGTGGGCATAGTTTGCATTGTTACATTACAATATTTGAAACCTAAATGATCATTATTACCAAAAAATGTGTGTTGTCCCTGGACTTTACTTTACTGTACCAGTGCTCATGAGCCTTTTTTGCTAATTATTGTGATGGGCTCTTGGTTCATTGTGCAAAGTTACTGTAAAATCACATTTGTAAATAAAATAGTAATTCAATATCATGTGGAAAGCAACCAAATTACTGTAAGATGTTCTTGAGTACTGCATCCCGACCTCATGCTGTTCACTGATCTCTGATCCAAGCAAATGACCAGTGAAGTCAAGAAATGGAAAGTACTTAAAAGAAAACATCATGGGAACAACACTTAGATTAAAGATATACTGTTAAAGATGCTTGTTGAAAGTTGCTAATCCAACTTACTTATCATTGTAATGGAGACTTTGTGCTGCAGGTAAGAAAAAATGTCATAGTTTCCAATTTCGATCCTGAAATGAAAAGGCCCACGGTCACTTTGTTGAAGAGGATCAATCTTCAGTGAACAGTTCTTCTGTCTGACATCTCCCAGCAGCTCGGTTCGACCTTGATACTGCTGCGTGATTTCAGAGGCAACAGGGTGATAGATAAGCTTATTTGTGTCCTCATGCCAAGTCCCAGTGAATTGAGTGACCGTCTTCCTCGGATCAGGGTAGTTATATGAGCAGGGAATCACCACACAGGATCCAGGGAGGCCTTTAATTGAAGATGGCACCTGAAGCGTCCAAGACGAATCTTCAGCTTGAATAACTGAAATAAAATGCAGATGAAAAGGTATCTTTACTTGTAATTGTACTTCTTGTGAGCAGTAAATGATTTCTGCTGGATATTCAGAGAATGCGCCATACCTTTCAGGAAAAAGAAGAGAAACAGAGTTTCCATCTTGTTCTCTCAGGGTCAGACCTGCAAATGCAAGTGACAAATATTTCCAGGCTCGTGTGGCACCACTGTCATTTCCCTCTGGTGAGAGATGATTTGTCTAGTTTGCATTCCACTTTTAATACTCCACACATCCACAGTGTCAAACACAAAACCAGTCCTGTGCTCTCAACCATTCTCACCCAAGCTCTATATTTTTTTTCAGGTTTTAATGTCATACACCAATACATAAAAGAGAAAAAAATGCTCAATTTTCTCTGATATTATATTTCTTTTAATACAATTACAACAAATACAACTTCAAATATAGGCTACAAGATTTTGACTCATTTTGACCAATTTAATTTTTGTTTTGTTTCGTAAGGCATGTTAACCACTTCATGAAACTTAGACCTCTGTTCAGCTCATGTTCACTGACCAACAATCCCAGCCAGCAAATTTTATTGTATGGAGATCTAAAACCCTCATTTAAGCCCCTTTAATTGTACTTATACAGCACTGTATTATGGTGGTATTTGTTATTTTGCTACATATTATAGTTTAGATGCACAGGCCGTATGTGCTGAACAAAGAAAACAATACAAAGCAGTAAACAAACCTCAGAGAAGTGATTGTAATTAATGTCAGGTAAATCTCTGCACTAAAATCAAATCAAGAAGCAACACACTCAGCTGGAAGGTTGAATGTATTTGTCCAACAAGCTTGTTTACATATAAGGTTACAAACTGTATTTGCTTCAGAGAAAATATCTCGATAACAGTGTGCTCAGATATAATATAAGATCCAAGTTAAAAGGAAGGGCATATAAAATCATTGAGAAGTCAATGTAAAAAGCAAGTCCTCCTTGAGTATTGCCTTTGGTTAAATGTTAATGCAAATGGTTAACGAGAAGAAAAACTTTTTCTATCAGGAAAATGGCATTTACTGTACCTTACACTGGTATGTGTCTATCACTGATGCAGATGAATCAAGAAAGGATTTTCTTTGCTCACTTGATGTTTACAGATCCTGAAGTCACAGGATGTCTTGTGTCCTGCGTGTATTATTATCTTAACATCGATTTACATCAACATCAAAACTGCATTTGCACCCAGTGCAAAATTAAAAAGAACACCTCTCTACTTTTGCTTCATTCTCCACTCTCACGTTACACTGAGGGCTCACTTCCTGTTCTATTTTTCACTCCTACGGTCTTGTGGTGAGAATGATCACTCTCTTAGCTGAAGCCCTCTATGACAGACATAATCTCTCATGTTACAGGAATATCACAGGTTTTGCTTCTTTGAATATTAAATCCTTGAGGATCCTCTTGCTGAGTTTTTGTGTAGGTTTAATTGTCCATATGGAGTTGAGCAGTTCACGGACCCTGATCTCCAACAAAAGCAGGGTTCAGCATTCCGTCCCTGTTTGGATAAAAACTCTCACTGTCTTGAACAGCTAGGTCAGCATAACGGATGCTGTGTGTGAGGTGGACCTTTTTCACAGAGAAGCTTTTCTTTGTTTTAACACTCCAGAAGTCCTCTTCATATTGTGTCAAGAAATCCTCCAGCTTGACTGCGTCCTCTTTCAGGCGTCCCCAAGACAGTTTCTTAGGAGTAGGAGTGATGAAGCCGGTGGATGCCGAGTTACCCATGACAGGATATTCAATGAGAAAATCTGGGAATTAAAAAACAAAGAAAATGAATGTCTGTTTGTAATTAACTAAAAAATACATGCATGTCAAACTGAGAAATTACCTGAGTTATTACCTGGTTGCCAACAGGTCACAGTGATGTCCCCTCTCACCTCTGGTTTAACACTGAATGAAAGGTGGTCAAGCTCCACCATTTTAAAGACAGTTCTGCTGGGCAGATGGACGGCCTGACTCTGTCTGTCATCAAAGGAACAATTAGTCAGATCTCTCTGAATGAGGTTAAACACAGCAGTAACAATGTAAGTTAATCACTTCTGATGAATGGATCTTACAATCAGTTGTTTATATTAATCAGTCAGTCAATCAATCAATCACAAACCCACTCAATCACAAACACACAATCAAAGAATTAAAACATTTCTTTATGACAAAGGTACCCTTTGTGAATATGTATTCATTGTTTCTATACTGATGCTGTGTACTAAAAACTAGAATAGCTCAATTATATTCACCACATTTGATAGTAAGATCGTATGAATGTTCTGTTACCTCTAAATGTCTCAAGAAAGTCTGATAAACATAAAATTATACTGTCACTGCTCTGAGGATCTGTGAAACCATGATTAAAGTAACTCCTAGAAAACAATTTTTCCTTTCAAAGGTCATAACCTGCAAAGAAATACAACGATGTATGATCTAAAGATGTGCAATGTATAACATTATTCATATGTGCGCTTCACTGAACCTTAAGTATCTGTATTTTTGTTTATTACAGAATGTGCGTTTGTGTTGCCGCTGTTACATTTGTCAATAGTTAATTCTCCTTTGACATTTTCAGTTTCAGTTTCCCCATATTTCACATTTCAGCTTTGTTTTCATGTAGATGGGTTGTTTGAATATTATGATCTGTTTCTACAGTGCTAATAAACTATTTTAGCATGACTGGTTTAGGCCTTATCTCCCAAGCTTCAAATAAATATTTACAAACAAAACCAACCATTTTGTTAATTTGCAGCATCTCTACTTTAACTTAAGCTGCAATTAACTGTAAAATAGATCAATTGTTTATTGATCTTTCTGTAGCATCTCACTCCCCAAAGTCAAAAGTCAGTTTTTCTAACCTCCGAGACAGTCTGGAAAGCCGGTTCCACATGCTAAATGTGACCAAAAATTAAAATAATACATAAATCACATTCTCATAATGCCATGTGGAAGAACTGAAGATGCACATCAGTGAAGCACCACACATTGAATCTGATCTACAACCTTTTTGTATTTACCTGCTGTGAGAGAAAATGCATGAGAGAAATGCTTATTTGTGAAGGAGATGTTCAAATGTTCAGTATATGGATATATGTTCATTAAAGAATGTTTTAATAAATGCCCTGCAATAATGATTTAATCTGCAGGGCCTCTGTCTCTCTGACATTCATGGTCTCTCACAAAAGAGACCATGGTTGCATGATCTGTGCTATTCTATAAGAACTGACTGTTTCCTGTAATCCTTTAAGTTTTTGTTGAGACCGTATCCATGTATACGTTGTGCCAAAAGCTTCTGTGACATCAGATGTTCATTTTCAATAAACTTCATGTATTCAAGTAAGAATCAACTGGAGCCTGTAAAGTTTCTTTATCTTTATTCTTCATCAAAGTGTATATTGGACAGATATTGATCAAGTACAAGATTTCTCCAACAAACTGCCGTTGTCGGCAAGGAATCCAAGACAGACGGACACTGGGTAAGTAATAAGAATTATTTTATTTTCTTTGTCTTACCCTGTGTGCCTCTTGACAATATTCCAAAAAAACAAATTAGAAATTGTACTTAAAAGGAATATTTGGCTTAATATATGTGAATTGCAGTGACTGTTTTTCCCTTGCTTGAAGTGTGCTTAGGGCATGACTCACTCTGGCAGCAGAGAGAAAAAGGAGAGAGAGAAACACACTTTGAGTGTGGTGTAGTAATCCCACAGCCACCACAGATGCCTTTAATTCACAATGTAAATGTAAACCCACAACAGTCAGGGATACAGATATAAGAGTAACTGCAGGACCCTCTGCACCTCCCATAGATCGGCCGCCATCTGACAGTGAATCCAGTAGCGCAGGACCAGTTCAGACCTCCGCTCAGACAAACACTCAGACTATTGCTCAGACAGGTAAAAAGTTAAATAGCTGGGAGAGAGATGCAGACAGAAAAGGTAGAAACTAAAATACTTAAACCTAGTGACACTGTGGGCAAGAAAACAGACAATAAAGCTTCACAAAAAGCACTAAAACAACAAATAGAACAGGTGACTGCAATAAAGTTTTGTTTCTGGACTACAGAAAAACATGCAGACACAAAAGATCATGAGTAATAGGATTATTTTCAAACAGAATACTTTTGAAAAATATATGTAAACTGAATATATGTGAAATGTACTGTACAGAAAATAGCACATCAACAGTTGCAACTGTCTTGACCCACATAATAATCACATCAGTGAGAGGACACACAGATGGACTGCAGCAGTTCTCCTGGAGCAATCAGGAATGTTCTTGTTCATATTATGTATTGGCGTATATTGCATCATCGTCAGTTGTCCATTTAGTCTGTTTAAGAAATAAGATGAACTTACTCTCTTCTTTTATGCATGGAAATAATAAAATAAAACTCTTGAGCAATAAAGAAAACATAACATACCTCCATGTTGCCATATATATGATCATTGCTAGGGTACTGTTCATCATCATAGCACGTCTCTTTCCTGAGGACAAAAGACAAACACAATTTCACATTAATTACACAGACACACTCTCTTACTGCAAGTTTTGAAACTAATCATTTGTTTATTCTAAACTGAGGTGAATATTTAAAACCTTGGTGTTGTAGAGTACTGGGTGACCGCACATCTCCAGATCTCCCCCTACTGGTAGAATAATGGTATCTAATTTAGGACATTGAAAAAAACCTGTTGACATGCTGAGCACACACTATCATGCTCTGAAACCACTTGCAAGCTGATCTGCTCTGCAAATTGTGGTCAAAGGCCCATTTCTGCTCCATAAATAGACATACATTTCCTATGCATAGAGACACATGACCTATATTTGACAAGTAGATTGAACATTGTGATACATTTCTGCATACATTGTTGTTCTGATGTTTATAAAATGTTTCACACTTTTTAAATGCAGTTAAATATAGTTGGAAAACATGACTAAAAAGAGAAACATAATTAATTTTAGAACATTTTCTGTAAAGGCCTACCATTTCTTAACCACTGCCACCACTATCAGTATCACCAAAATCGCAGCTGCAGCTCCACTGGCGATGGCAAGATAAAGAGTCGGTATCTCACCTGTTTAAACAGAAACCATATGGTGTCAGTTTCCTCTTATCTATATGGTAACAGTCTGGAGGCACATCATACAGACATGTAATACATACTTGAAATTCTAAATATTTCTTACTTTTATCCGGTAAAGTTAGTGTGATGTTGGCATTGCCCACCGTGTTGTTTACCACACAGTGGACAAATCCAGATGATCCAAAGTTTGCCTGCAGAGTCCCGATGGTAACAGGGCCATTGATTTCTACCTTGGTGCTTGACAGGACTCTGTTAGAAAGCAAAAAATGGACCATGCTGGAGGGCTTGGACTCTACAATGCAGATGCACTTCACCATATCCCCCTCTGAGTAGCAAGAAGAGTCATTCCTAATCTCAGGGGCATCTGTAAAACAAAAAAAATAGATAAAAGATTATAAATTATGAGCCCCCCACACTCAAATCAAATTCTCACCTTCATCATTACACTGTTCACTCACATGACACGTTGAGCTGAACAGGGCTTGATCTGCCTTGTCCCATTTTGTTGATGGCAATACAATACAGGGCACCTGTGTGTCTGGAGACGTTTTTCAGCATGTAGAGGTTTCCCTTGTGCAGTTGAGCACCAGTGTCACTTCGCCACTCAAAGTTGCTGGCAGGGTGAGCATCACTGGTGCATTTCAGCCTCACATCCTCTCCCTCCTTTACATTTGACTTGTATTCAACCTTCACATTCACAGGGGCATCTGAATGGAAACACATAATTAAAGGATATGGCTGGCAATTTTCTGTATTTTTCTTGTTATTGATAAATCTCATGTGCAATGCCAAACCAACAATGAACTGAACCCTACTTACAAGTATTGTGTGTGTATCCAAAGCCTGATGTAAGTTCTTTTAGAAATTTACAATGTGGCACAAGTATGATATTTCAGGCTTTGGATACAAACAAAATACTTGTAAGTAGGATCAGTTCATTGGTGCTTTGAGCTAAATGTTAACAACAGCATTGCAACATCTTTACTGACAATGCCAACATGCTGATGTTCAGCAGGTATGATGTTTAACATGTTAACTGTCCTATATCATAGCTCCCTTTAGCGTGTTGGCAAAATGATAATGAGCACTACACACAAAGTGCATCTGAGGCTGGGAATGGTGTATTTAGTCATAAACCAGAGAACCAGACCATTTAAATTTATTTTGGATTTGATGGAAAGGTCAGGGGATTAGCAAAATGATTACAATTCATGCTGAGGGGCAATTAATGTGTGTAATCAATCCATTTGTTGAAAAATCACAAATGTAAACCTCATGGTGTTGCTAGACAAAAAGCCAAGGAATCATCCTTGAATGTTTGTATAAAATTTTATGACAATCCATCCAAGAGAGATATAGATGAAAGGGGCCAAAATAACTTTGTAAAGCCATTAAAGAAAAGGTTCACAATTTTTCAAGTGTGTCTTAAAACAACAGTCAGGTGCCCACATGAATACTGAAAGAGGTTTTCATTCCTCCTGTTCATACTGGCTATTAAAAGATCTTCAAATGTGCTTTCAATGTAAGTAACAGGGCCAGAAATCCACAGTGTGTCCACACGTCATTTTGTGCAAAAGTGCATTTAAAAATTTATCTGAAGCTGATATGAGGCTTCAGCAGTCTGAGTTAATCAAATCAAGTGGATATCTGCCACAATTACAGTCTTTTAGCATCAAATTCCCTCTTTGTGTTTCCTCAGACAGTGTTTCCCTGTTGAGCTGCAGTGGAAGAATAGTAACAAAAAGAGGAACTTTGGCACTAATAACGTGGAAAGATATCTACTTGATTTGATTAATTTGGGAAGGTGAAGCTTCATATTAGCTTCGGATGAACTTTTAACTATATTTTAGCATATAAAGAGGCTTGTAGATTGAGGACCCCATCACTTATGTACATTGTACACTTACTTACAAGTACATTATGAGGGGATCTTCTAATGGTCAGTATGAACAAGAAGAATGATCATGGCAAGGAAAACATTTCAATGTTCATTTGGACATCTGACTGTTGTTTTAAGACAGACTTGAAAAATTGGGAACCCATCCTTTAAGCAGGTTTAAGATGCAACTGAAGAATCACAGAAGCAGACAGATTGGATTAGATAATATCTTCATGCAGCCAGCTCATCCAGTGTACAGTAAGTGGTGCAGCATAATGCAGTTTTTCCCACACTATGAATTCTGTACTTGGAGTCCTCTGATTCATGAAGCCATGGTATGTGTGTGCATGTGTGTTGTTAGCTTACACATTGGGAAAAAATAAATCCAGTATGTATAACAACATATGGTTTGGTTGATTTAAGTTTCATTTCCAGATTTATTCTCAAAGGCATTTAACTGATGCGTTTTAACCCTGATTTGGTCTTATTCTTTAACAATTTTCACTTGATTTTGATATTAATTCAAAGTCTTTTTGCCATATTTTTGCACTCACTGTAGTGCTATATAAACAAACTTTTACTTACCTACGTAGCATATTTTCAGCACTGGCTTTTATTATTGCCACTGCCATATACACTTACATTTCACTTTGAGGACCTTGGATGTTTTCTGGTGCTGCCCTCCCTTGTATGTTACGGTGCATTGTAAAGGCTTGTTGTTATCAGTGCGGGTGGGTTGAAAGGTCAGCGTGGACGTTGCTTCCCACTGGCCATTTTCAAGCTGCTGTGGTTGGAAATGTTCTTGTCCAGAGTGACTCCAGGTGAAGACAGGGGGAGAGGCGGGGCAGGAGTGAGACACAGAGCAGGACGCAGACACCTTTACGCCTTCCTCCACTTCCTCTTTCACAGCGAAATTGATGGGATTTGGTTCAGCTAGAACAACATACAACAAGTTTCATGATAAGAAAAGATTGTGAAGGCTTTTGTACAGAAAAAGGAGGTGGGAGCACATTGTGTCTTTTATATTCTGTTTATATATTAAATAATTTTATAAGCACTTAAGTTGACAAAGATAAAATAAAAAATCTTGAAAATCACAAATCATGAAATTGCTGGAATGACATAAGGTTACCAAAATACAACACCAGAACTGAATACTAAAATATGTTATGAAGGGATGTGGGGTAAAGGTATAGAAAGATTTTACAGTTCTATTCAGATTTATTCAGTGTTTCCAAAAAATAATAATATATTCAACTCTTGTCCAAAATTATATCAGTGTTCTAAAAGTGTAGAACTTTTTTTATGTTGCTACCGATTCAACTGTTTCACACCCAAATCACATCTCAAATTCAAAGATTTTCTGTCTGATTTTGAGCTTCAGGACAGATAAAAATGGACTCAACTGCCCTGAGACTTTAAGAGCATTTCTGTTGAATCTCATACATCTGTCTGGAGAAATGAAACTGTTTAAATGTTGTATGATCAAAGATATTTAAAGCGAGAGGAGAACAATTCGTTATGATAGCATAAATAAGGAAGTGGGCATAGTTTGCATAGTTGTCGACATTACAGTGTTTGAAACCTAAATGACCGTTATTACCAAAAAATGTGTGTTGTCTTTGGACTTTTTTTGAGGACGCTAAAACTGAAATTTTGCAGGAAAAGACAACTGAAATAAACTATAGAGGTGAAGGCTGCTGTATGGTTAAAAAGTACCTTTACTGTACCAGTGCTCATGAGCCTTTTTTGCCAGTTATTGTAATGTATTCTTGGTTCATTGTGCAAACTTAAAGTAATATCACATTTGTAAAAATAAAATAAAATAGTAATTCAATATCATGTGGAAAGCAACCAAATTACTGTAAGATGTTCTTGAATACTGCATCCCGACCTCATGCTGTTCACTGATCTCTGATCCGAGGAAATGACCAGTGAAGTCAAGAAATGCAAATTACTTAAAGGAAAATATCATGGGACCAACACTTAGATTAAAGACATACTGTTAAAGATGCTTGTTGAAAGTTGCTAATCCAACTTACTTATCATTGTAATGGAGACTTTGTTCTGCAGGTAAGAAAAAATGTCATAGTTTCCAATTTCGATCCTGAAGTGAAAAGGCCCACGGTCACTTTGTTGAAGAGGATCAATCTTCAGTGAACAGTTCTTCTGTCTGACATCTCCCAGCAGCTCGGTTCGACCTTGATACTGCTGCGTGATTTCAGAGGCAACAGGGTGATAGATAAGCTTATTTGTGTCCTCATGCCAAGTCCCAGTGAATTGAGTGACCGTCTTCCTCGGATCAGGGTAGTTATATGAGCAGGGAATCACCACACAGGATCCAGGGAGGCCTTTAACTGAAGATGGCGCCTGAAGCGTCCAAGACAAGGCTTCAGCTTGAATAACTGAAATGAAATGCAGATGAAAAGGTATCTTTACTTGTAATTGTACTTCTTGTGAGCAGTAAATGATTTCTGCTGGATATTCAGAGAATGCGCCATACCTTTCAGGAAAAGGAAGAGAAACAGAGTTTCCATTTTGTTCTCTCACGGTCAGACCTGCAAATAAAGTGACAAATATTTCCAGGCTCGTGTGGCACCACTGTCATTTCCCTCTGGTGACAGATGACTTGTCAAGTTTGCATTGCACTTTTAATACTCCACACATCCACAGTGTCAAACACAAAACCAGTCCTGTGCTCTCAACCATTCTCACCCAAGCTCTATATTTTTCAGGTTTTAATGTCATACATCAATACATAAAAGAGAAAAAAATGCTCAATTTTCTCTGATATTATATTTCTTTTAATACAATTACAACAAATACAACTTCAAATATAGGCTACAAGATTTTGACTCATTTTGACCAATTTTATTTTTGTTTTGTTTCGTAAGGCATGTTAACCACTTCATGAAACTTAGACCTCTGTTCAGCTCATGTTCACTGACCAACAATCCCAGCCAGCAAATTTTATTGTATGGAGATCTAAAACCCTCACTTAAGCCCCTTTAATTGTACTTATACAGCACTGTATTATGGTGGTATTTGTTATTTTGCTACATATTATAGTTTAGATGCACAGGCCGTATGTGCTGAACAAAGAAAACAATACAAAGCAGTAAACAAACCTCAGAGAAGTGATTATAATTAATGTCAGGTAAATCTCTGCACAAAAATCAAATCAAGAAGCAACACACTCAGCTGGAAGGTTGAATGTATTTGTCCAACAAGCTTGTTTACATATAAGGTAACAAACTATATTTGCTTCAGAGAAAATATCTCGATAACAGTGTGCTCAGATATAATATAAGATCCAAGTTGAAAGGAAGGGCATATAAAATCAAATGTTAAAAGTCAATGTAAAAAGCAAATCCTCCTTGAGTATTGCCTTTGGTTAAATGTTAATGCAAATAGTTAATGAGAAGAAAAACTTTTTCTATCAGGAAAATGGCATTTACTGTACCTTACACTGGTATGTGTCTATCACTGATGCAGATGAATCAAGAAAGGATTTTCTTTGCTCACTTGATGTTTACAGCTCCTGAAGTCACAGGATGTCTTGTGTCCTGCGTGTATTATTATCTTAACATCGATTTACATCAACATCAAAACTGCATTTGCACCCAGTGCAAAATTAAAAAGAACACCTCTCTACTTTTGCTTCATTCTCCACTCTCACGTTACACTGAGGGCTCACTTCCTGTTCTTTTTTTCACACCTATGGTTTTGTGGTGAGAATGATCACTCTCTTAGCTCTATGACAGACATAATCTCTCATGTTACAGGAATATCACAGGTTTTGCTTCTTTGAATATTAAATCCTTGAGGATCTTCTTGCTGAGTTTTTGTGTAGGTTTAATTGTCCACATGGAGTTGAGCAGTTCATGGACCCTGATCTCGAAAAAAAAGCAGGGTTCAGCATTCCGTCCCTGTTTGGATAAAAACTCTCACTGTTTTGAACAGCTAGGTCAGCATAACGGATGCTGTGTGTGAGGTGGACCTTTTTCACAGAGAAGCTTTTCTTTGTTTTAACACTCCAGAAGTCCTCTTCATATTGTGTCAAGAAATCCTCCAGCTTGACTGTGTCCTTTTTCAGGCGTCCCCAAGACAGTTTCTTAGGAGTAGGAGTGATGAAGCCGGTGGATGCCGAGTTACCCATGACAGGATATTCAATGAGAAAATCTGGGAATTAAAAAACAAAGAAAATGAATGTCTGTTTGTAATTAACTAAAAAATACATGCATGTCAAACTGAAAAATTACCTGAGTTATTAACTGGTTGCCAACAGGTCACAGTGATGTCCCCTCTCACCTCTGGTGTAATGTTGAATGAGAGGTGGTCAAGCTCCACCATTTTAAAGACAGTTCTGCTGGGCAGATGGACGGCCTGACTCTGTCTGTCATCAAAGGAACAATTAGTCAGATCAGTAACAATACAACTTAATCACTGCTGATTAATACATCTTACAATCAGTTGTTTGCATTAATCAGTCAGTCAATCAATCACTCACAAACCCACCCAATCACAAACACACAATGAATTAAAACTAGAGATGCACGATATTGGATTTTTTGCCGATATCCAAGTCATTGTGGCCGATTGCCGATACTGATATATGCACTTTTTTTTCCAGCTGGCTGAGACTATAATGCATGCAAGCATAGATTGTACTAAGTATGATCAAGAAGGACAATATATGAAGGAAGAACTTAGGAAGACTGGAGTTCAGGAGCTCAGCATTAAAACTTTAATGAACCTGCCAAGTGGGTGGAGCAGTAGAGTTTTCTTTGAGTTAATTAGACAGACAGGATTAATGTGTAGGATTTAATCTCTGGTCCACACTCTGGAGCAGAAGGTGGCGGTAATGCACCTAATACACTGGTTGCCAGCTGCCATTACAAATCAAAATGAAGAAATTTTCCCAAACAGAGTGGTACATCCTGTCAGACGAAGTGTTTCCTATCTGTTTGGCCAAGTATAGCAGCTCCTCGATGGACTGTTTCATCCTGACAGTCTCGGTGTTTCCTTCACAGGCTCTACTTCACTCAAGCTGCCCGTCAGACCAGCTGCTTCTTCCCACAACCAAGCCCCGGTTTGTCACTCAGGTTAAAGTGGGAAGAAGCAGCGGGTCTGACGGACAGCTGAGTGAAGTGGAGCCTGCAGAGGAAACCCCTGGACTGTCAGGGTGAAACAGTCCGTCGAGGGAAGCACAGTCAAGTGGCGTTTGAGAAGGCGACATATCGGCCTCTCAAATCAGCAGACTTTGCTGATGCCGATATTTCATTTTAGAGCTTTTATCGGCCGATACCGATGACGTGCCGATAATATCGTGCATCCCTAATTAAAACATTTTTTATGACAAAGGTACCCTTTGTGAATATGTATTCATTGTCTCTATACTGTTGCTGTGTACTGAAAACTAGAATAGCTCAATTATATTCACCACATTTGATAATAAGATAGTATGAATGTTCTGTTACCCCTAAATACCTCAAGAAAGTCTGATAAACATAAAATTATACAGTCACTGCTCTGAGGATCTGTGAAACCGTGATGAGAGTCACTACAAGAAAATAATTTTACACCTAAAACTGTTCAGTATCCTCCCCAAAGTCATGTCTAGCTCAAAGAATTATCAATGATATGAGGATCCAAACCTCCCTTTCAGAGGTCATAACCCGCAAAGAGATACACTGATGTATGATCTAAAGATGTGTCATGCGTAACGTTATTCATATGTATTTTTGTTTATTATACAATGTGATTTTTGTTGCCACTGTTACATTTGTCAATAGTTAATTCTCCTCCGACATTTTCAGTTTAGGTTTCGCTATATTTCACATTTCAACTTTGTTTTCATGTAGATGGGTTATTTGAATATTATAATCTGTTTCACCAGTGCTAATAAACTATTTTAGCATGACTGCTTTAGGCCTCATCTCCCAAGCTTCAAATAAAGGTTCACAAACAAAACCAACCATTTTGTTACTTGGCAGCATCTCTACTTTAACTTAAGCTGCAGTGTCATAGTGGGCAGAAAGACAAATCAGGGAGCGGTTACTACCCTTCACTCACTTTTGTTAGTTAAATTTGCATCACTATAACCAAACTGCTGCAAGTAAAACATCTCCACAGATTACATAAAAATAGCCTCCCTCTGCTCAAAGAAAACTTTACTTCAATTCTTCTACGTGCTTCAACTTGAGCTAACTTTAACCAATCTGATGAGAAGAACTACTGAATTTCATGAACTCTTCATCACGCTTCACTTACTGAGTTTGTCTCCAGGCATTGTTTCACTCTTCAGTGACATCTACGGCTGTGTATCAGTCTTAAAGCACCACCATCTGACATGAAGGAGTACTGAAAGTGGCCAATTCATTAAAAACATTCATGGCAGTCGGGGTGTATTTCATCTCATTGTCCACACTGCAAAAAGGAAATTTAAGAAAGTTATATCTTATTTTAGGATGATTAAATCTTATTTTTTCTTGTCAAAGACAAATAATCTTGTCAAGCACCATATGCACTACACATAATGGACTGGATTCAAGGTAACTGGTCTTAATATGCTAGGTTTTGTTGAAATGTTAATATACTATGTATTCCACGTGTTGAAACAGTGCCGCTGCTCTGTATACGCAGAGTATGCAGAGCGCGTGGGGCGCAGTACCAGGCAGGCTGGCCCCCAAAATTGAGGTTGATAAAAATGTCATGATAATTATCACATTATTACATTTTAACACAAACTGAAAAAATATATAAATTACTTATGGACAGGCCCATCGTTGGTTTTTTCATTGTATGTACTCTATCACTCAATTCAGGCAAATTAGATGTTTTTACCCAATGTAAGAAAGGAGCCCCCCCCCCCAAAATGGTACAACTTTCAAAGCCCTCGTCTGTTCGCTTTGAATGAGGCCATAAGCGGAGAGACTATACTGGTAGAGGGGGTGGCCGCCCCAGGGCCCACGCTCAGTAGGGGCCCGCTGGGGGCGTGGCGGTTGACCTCGCGGGTGCAGCAGGAATAGGAGAACTTAACTCTCTCAGCTTCTTCTATTCACTCTCTATGGTAGTTCTTATCAATGGGTTGCAATGGCAGATGGCTATTTCTGCTCGTTAACTCTGCGGAAAGTGAAGACCGCAGAAACAGCGATTCAAAGTTTATGACTGACTTCGCTGAAAACTTTATCCAAAATATATTATATTCGCGTCTTTTTATATTTAAGGTGAATGAAACTTGCCAGACAAAGTTTCAGCCTTCTGAGGCTCATTAAGGGCTATTTGCGTTCATGTTTGAATGAGGCCACTTTGCTGTGTGTTGAGCGGGACATAAACACTAATAAGGACTAAATGGTTGGCGGGTTTGAAGGAGATGATGAAGGAGAGGAGGATGAAGTTTTAAAAGGGACCGTGATATGTGCAAAGTTTGTTTAACTGTGCGCATTATTTTGTTCCACGGAGGATGGAGAAATACACAAATGGAACTAACGTTACACTAAACTACAGCAGTCTAAGCAGGGGACAACAACTTGTGAGTGAAACATCCATAATTAGTCTTTATTAACTTAAAAGTTGGTTATGAAGAAATCAGTCATAATGTTAGATTAATGTGTTGTTTAACTCCATGCTTGCCGCATCCCAGCACCTGTCTGTGTCACTGCCTGTGGTGTTGTAGACTGTCCACTTTGTATTTGAATAGGCCTTGCAGTGTTGTACACAGCTGTGTCTATTTTATGTTTGTTATTCCCGTGTTAGAAAGACATGGTACTGAGACAGAGCAGCTGGCTTGTCGCTATCTATTGGTGGTGGTGCTGAACTGTTCGTCAGTCAGTGTATGTAGAGCACCACATGCTGTCCTGAGTGCTGAAACATTTGAACGCGGCTGGCAACCTGTTTTCTTTTTTGTTCTCCAGAACAAGCCTGTCTCAAAGTGGCTTCACTGTATGTTTCCTGAGACATAGGCTTGCATGGCTCAATAACAATTTGTGATTATGAATAGGATATATCAGCTATTTTACAGTTGCGCATTTTAAAATAACTGTTTTAGAAAGGCCCCTTGAGAATGCTTTGCCCCCTCTGTGCTGAGAGTCTAGCTCCGCTCCAACATGAATCTCTGAAAAAAATCTGAAAAATGGAAGAAGAGAAAACTGGGCCCCCATGACCAATTATGCTCAGGGCCTCCAAATGGTTAGCAGCGGCCCTGTGTTGAAATGTAGATATTCAATGTTCCTGTGGTTTGCAGAAACGTAAACTGCCATGGTTTTATTCTGGTGACCAGGCTGGACATAGCTAATTTAACTAATAACTAAGGGCAAATATGTCAGATTGTGAAATTTTCATGAAATTCGAGTATAGCCATCACTCAAAGTTTACTGAATGTCGAGGGTTTGTCATTCAATACCCCCCTCCTTCCCCCATAGAGGACAAAGGCATTACAATCGAGCAATGATGAAACAACCACTACAGAGAGAAGACAATTCAAGATTTAGGCTAATGCACAAGAATCAAGGTTTACAATACTGAAACAAGAAGTTGTTATTATTAGATGGAAAAACAGGTTTACAACATTTCTCATTTAATGTAGTCACTTGGAGATTAAAAACATTTTTCAATTTGATGTCAAGGTTTATGAAGGTTGTGTGAAAATCACACATTTAAATTAAATTCTTAAATGAAATTCTACATGATGAATCAAGGAAACTTCTCACCTATAGCAGTGAAGTTCTGTTTTTCACTTCTCATGTTTAGACTCTTCTGATTCGTACATAGAAAAAGGAGAACAAAAAATAACAGGATGATATCTGACATATAAATACAAGCACTTGTTTTATCAAAAGTAACAAGAATACACCCATCAGATGAGTGACGCATTGATATGTGAAGGTTTGCAGTCAGAACAAACCAGAACTAGTTGACCGTAATTAATTGTAAAATAGATCAATTGTTTATTGATCTTTCTGTAGCATCTCACTCCCCAAAGTCAAAAGCCAGTTTTTCTAACCTCTGAGACAGTGTGGAAAGCCGGTTCCACATGCTAAATGTGACCAAAAAATAAAACAAAAATTAAAACAATACGTAAATCACATTCTCTGTGGAAGAATTGAAAATGCACATCAGTGAAGCACCACACACTGAATCTGATCTACAACCTTTTTGTATTTACCTGCTGTGAGAGAAAATGCACGAGAGAAATGCTCATTTGTGAAGGAGACGTTCAAATGTTCAGTATATGGATATATGTTCATTAAAGAATGTTTTAATAAATGCCCTGCAATAATGATTTAATCTGCAGGGCCTCTGTCTCTCTGACATTCATGGTCTCTCACAAAAGATGTTTTATGTTCGGGGCGCCAGCATATGAGATAAGGTGGTAGCCTTGGATGGGTAACAAAGCTATCTTTGTTATTTACAGTTAAAGTTCACTCTGATCCTGTGTGCCGAAGTGTTCCTTCCTTTCAGGTTGAATGATCTGTGCTATATTATAAGAACTGACTGTTTCCTGTAATCCTTTAAGTTTTTGTTGAGACTATATCCATGTATATGTTGGGCCAAAGGCTTCTGTGACGTCAGATGTTCATTTTCAATAAACTTCATGTATTCAAGTAAGAATCAAATGGAGCCTGTAAAGTTTCTTTATCTTTATTCTTCATCAAAGCATGTATTGGACAGATATTGAACAAGTACAAGATTGTTGGCAAGGAGTGCAACACAGACGGACACTGGGTAAGTAAAAAGAATTATTTTATTTTCTTTGTCTTACCCTGTGTGCCTCTTGACAATATTCCAAAAAAATAAATTAGAAATTGTACTTAGAAGGAATATTTGGCTTAATATATGTGAATTGCAGTGACTGCTTTTCCCTTGCTTGAAGTGTGCTTAGGGCATGACTCACTCTGGCAGCAGAGAGAAAAAGGAGGGAGAGAAACACACTCTGAGTGTGGTGTAGTAATCCCACAGCCACCACAGATGCCTTTAATTCACAATCTAAATGTAAACCCACAAGAGCATCCAGTTGCATCGAATGTATGAAATATATGTTGTATTGTGTAAGTTGATGCTGTTTTAGTTACCTTACAGGAAACTACCTCATGTTACTCTAACTCATATGATACTGTTTGTTGTTCTCATCCATCTCTTCTAAAATCTGTAAGTACAAAACCTTTTTTCCTTTTGTTTCTTGGTTTATGATCCTCATCCATTGTTACCGTTCTGTAAGTAGTGAAATGTGCCTCTAAAACGGCCTCGAACAACACTAAAGCTCAGGCAATAGAAATGACACTTCCGGAAATTCCTAAACACTTACAATCCAAAATAAACCAGATTTGAAGGGGGAAAAAAAAGGCAAACAAAGATGTTGCTTTAGAAGCTGGATAGTACATTGTATTGCCCTTTATTTATGAAATAAGTATGTGGACTGACGGAGAATGGCCAATTGCTGGGTCATTCTCCTCCAAAAAGATGAAAATGATGACGGACATCATGAAATCCAGGAAAAGGACAACTGATTAGGAATATCGGTAAACGTGCAAGTGCATATCACAGTGGGAAAAGATGGCATCAGAAGTCTGCTCTCCAAAGTCACCAAAGACACCTAAAAGCTAACGTGTGTCTTTCTCTGGGTCCCCAGATGACTCAGATGAAGTTAAAATGGTCATATCAAAAACAGATGAAATTTACAAAATATGCACAAATGTAAGCTCCAACACTCTCCCACTGCTTAGTAATGCTATAATGCTGAAACATTCTGAAATATGTCAGATCAAGCTTAAACATCTGAACCAAGTGGAAAAAGAAGCTGCTGCCATGTGCTATGCATGGGCTAATTTGCACCCGCATCCATGGTTTTCTTTCAGTGAGAGTTGTGTTTTTAAAATTGCTGGCCTTCATGCAAAAAGAACAGCTAATCACACTGGCAGTTTATGGTCGTTTATAGAATATGCCACCGCGCTGCTGAACACTGATGTTACAGTCAGGGATACAAATATGCAGGACCCTCTGCAAATCCCATAGATCGGCCGCCATCTGACAGTGAATCCAGTAGCGCAGGACCAGTTCAGACCTCCGCTCAGACAAGCACTCAGACTATTGCTCAGACAGGTAAAAAGTTAAATAGCTGGGAGAGAGATGCAGACAGAAAAGGTAGAAACTAAAATACTTAAACCAAGTGACACTGTGGGCAAGAAAACAGACAATAAAGCTTCACAAAAAGCACTAAAACAACAAATAGAACAGGTGACTGCAATAAAGTTTTGTTTCTGGACTACAGAAAAACATGCAGACACAAAAGATCATGAGTAATAGGATTATTTTCAAACAGAATACTTTTGAAAGATATATGTGAACAGAATATATGTGAACTGTACTGTACAGAAAATAGCACATCAACAGTTGCAACTGTCTTGACCCACATAATAATCACATCAGTGAGAGGACACACAGATGGACTGCAGCAGTTCTCCTGGACCAATCAGGAATGTTCTTGTTCATATTATGCATTGGTGTATATTGCATCATCGTTTGTTGTCCATTCAGTCTGTTTAAGAAATAAGATGAACTTACTCTCTTCTTTTATGCATGGAAATAATAAAATAAAACTCTTGAGCAATAAGGAGAACATAACATACCTCCATGTTGCCATATATATGATCATTGCTAGGGTACTGTTCATCATCATAGCACGTCTCTTTCCTGAGGACAGAAGACAAACACAATTTCACATTAATTACACAGACACACTCTCTTACTGCAAGTTTTGAAACTAATCATTTGTTTATTCTAAACTGACGTGAATATTTAAAACCTTGGTGTTGTAGAGTAGTTGGGGACCGCCACAGTTTTGTGTGCTGTCATGGTCTGCATTTGAGATGGTGGCACATCTCCAGATCTCCCCCTACTGGTAGAATAATGGTATCTAATTTAGGACATTGAAAAAAACCTGTTGACATGCTGAGCACACACTATCATGCCCTAAAAGCACTTGCAAGCTGATCTGCTCTGCAAATTGTGGTCAAAGGCCCATTTCTGCTCCATACATAGACATACATTTCCACGCAGTACTAACCTATGCATAGAAACACATGACTTATATTTGACAAGTAGATTGAACATTGTGGTACATTTCTGCATACATTGTTGTTCTGATGTTTATAAAATGTTTCACACTTTTTAAATGCAGTTAAATATAGTTGGAAAACATGATTAAAAAGAGAAACATAATTAATTTTAGAACATTTTCTGTAAAGGCTTACCATTTCTTAACCACTGCCACCACTATTAGTATCACCAAAATCGCAGCTGCAGCTCCACTGGCGATGGCAAGATAAAGAGTCGGTATCTCACCTGTTTAAACAGAAACCATATGGTGTCATTTTTCTACTGTCTATATGGTAACAGTCTGGAGGCACATCATACAGACATGTAATACATACTTGAAATTCTAAATATTTCTTACTTTTATCCGGTAAAGTTAGTGTGATGTTGGCATTGCCCACTGTGTTGTTTACCACACAGTAGTAGCAGGAAGAGTCATTCCTAATCTCAGGGGCATCTGTAAAACATAAAAATTAGATACCAGATTATAAATTATGAGCCCCCCACACTCAAATCAAATTCTCACCTTCATCATTACACTGTTCACTCACATGACACGTTGAGCTGAACAGGGCTTGATCTGCCTTGTCCCATTTTGTTGATGGCAATGCAATACAGGGCACCTGTGTGTCTGGAGACGTTTTTCAGCATGTAGAGGTTTCCCTTGTGCAGTTGAGCACCAGTGTCACTTCGCCACTCAAAGTTGCTGGCAGGGTGAGCATCACTGGTGCATTTCAGCCTCACATCCTCTCCCTCCTTTACATTTGACTTGTATTCAACCTTCACATTCACAGGGGCATCTGAATGGAAACACACAATTAAAGGATATGGCTGGCAATTTTCTATATTTTTCTTGTTATTGATAAATCTCATGTGCAATGCCAAACCAACAATGAACTGAACCCTACTTACAAGTATTGTGTGTGTATCCAAAGCCTGATGTAAGTTCTTTTAGAAATTTACAATGTGGCACAAGTATGATATTTCAGGCTTTGGATACAAACAAAATACTTGTAAGTAGGATCAGTTCATTGGTGCTTTGAGCTAAATGTTAACAACAGCATTGCAACATCTTTACTGACAATGCCAACATGCTGATGTTCAGCAGGTATGATGTTGAACATGTTAACTGTCCTATATCATAGCTCCCTTTAGCGTGTTGGCAAAATGATAATGAGCACTACACACAAAGTGCATCTGAGGCTGGGAATGGTGTATTTAGTCATAAACCAGAGAACCAGACCATTTAAATTTATTTTTGATTTGATGGAAAGGTCAGGGGATTAGCAAAATGATTACAATTCATGCTGAGGGGCAATTAATGTGTTTAATCAATCCATTTGTTGAAAAATCACAAATGTAAACTGCATGATGTTGCTAGACAAAAAGTCAAGGAATCATCCTTGAATCTTTGTACAAAATTTTATGACAATCCATCCAAGAGAGATATAGATGAAAGGGGCCAAAATAACTTTGTAAAGCCATTAAAGAAAAGGTTCACAATTTTTCAAGTGTGTCTTAAAACAACAGTCAGGTGCCCACATGAACACTGAAAGAGGTTTTCCTTGCACTATTCATTCCTCCTGTTCATACTGGCCATTAAAAGATCTCCTTCAAATGTGCTTTCAATGTAAGTAACAGGGCCAAAAATCCACAGTGTGTCCACACATCATTTTGTGCAAAAGTGCATTTAAAAATTTATCTGAAGCTGATATGAGGCTTCAGCAGTCTGAGTTAGTCAAATCAAGTGGATATCTGCCACAATTACAGTCTTTTAGCATCAAATTCCCTCTTTGTGTTTCCTCAGACAGTGTTTCCCTGTTGAGCTGCAGTGGAAGAATAGTAACAAAAAGAGGAACTTTGGCACTAAAAAGACTGTAACGTTGAAAGATATCTACTTGATTTGATTAATTTGGGAAGGTGAAGCTTCATATTAGCTTCGGATGAACTTTTAAATATATTTTAGCATATAAAGAGGCTTGTAGATTGAGGACCCCATCACTTACGTACATTGTACACTTACTTACAAGTACATTATGAAGGGATCTTCTAATGGTCAGTATGAACAAGAACAATGATCACTGCAAGGAAAACATTTCAATGTTTATTTGGACATCTGACTTGTTTTAAGACAGACTTGAAAAATTGGGAACCCATCCTTTAAGCAAGTTTAAGATGCAACTGAAGAATCACAGAAGCAGACAGATTGGATTAGATAATATCTTCATGCAGCCAGCTCATCCAGTGTACAGTAAGTGGTGCAGCATAATGCAGTTTTTCCCACACTATGAATTCTGTACTTGGAGTCCTCTGATTCATGAAGCCATGGTATGTGTGTGCATGTGTGTTGTTAGCTTACACATTGGGAAAAAATAAATCCAGTATGTATAACAACATATGGTTTGGTTGATTTAAGTTTCATTTCAAGATTTATTCTCAAAGGCATTTAACTGATGCGTTTTAACCCTGATTTGGTCTAATTCTTTAACAATTTTCACTTGATTTTGATATTAATTCAAAGTCTTTTTGCCATATTTTTGCACTCACTGTAGTGCTATATAAACAAACTTTTACTTACCTACGTAGCATATTTTCAGCACTGGCTTTTATTATTGCCACTGCCATAGACACTTACATTTCACTTTGAGGACCTTGGATGTTTTCTGGTGCTGCCCTCCCTTGTATGTTACGGTGCATTGTAAAGGCTTGTTGTTATCAGTGCGGGTGGGTTGAAAGGTCAGCGTGGACGTTGCTTCCCACTGGCCATTTTCAAGCTGCTGTGGTTGGAAATGTTCTTGTCCAGAGTGACTCCAGGTGAATACAGGGGGAGAGGCGGGGCAGGAGTGAGACACAGAGCAGGACGCAGACACCTTTACGCCTTCCTCCACTTCCTCTTTCACAGCGAAATTGATGGGATTTGGTTCAGCTAGAACAACATACAACAAGTTTCATGATAAGAAAAGATTGTGAAGGCTTTTGTACAGAAAAAGGAGGTGAGAGCACATTGTGTCTTTTATATTCTGTTTATATATTAAATAATTTTATAAGCACTTAAGTTGACAAAGATAAAATAAAAAATCTTGAAAATCACAAATCATGAAATTGCTGGAATGACATAAGGTTACCAAAATACAACACCAGAACTGAATACTAAAATATGTTATGAAGGGATGTGGGGTAAAGGTATAGAAAGATTTTACTGTTTTATTCAGATTTATTCAGTGTCTCCAAAAAATAATAATATATTCAGCTCTTGTCCAAAATTGTATCAGTGTTCTAAAAGTGTAGAACTTATTTTATGTTGCTACCGATTCAACTGTTTCACACCCAAATCACATCTCAAATTCAAAGATTTTCTGTCTGATTTTGAGCTTCAGGACAGATAAAAATGGACTCAACTGCCCTGAGACTTTAAGAGCATTTCTGTTGAATCTCATACATCTGTCTGGAGAAATGAAACTGTTTAAATGTTGTATGATCAAAGATATTTAAAGCGAGAGGAGAACAATTCGTTATGATAGCATAAATAAGGAAGTGGGCATAGTTTGCATAGTTGTCGACATTACAGTGTTTGAAACCTAAATGACCGTTATTACCAAAAAATGTGTGTTGTCTTTGGACTTTTTTTGAGGACGCTAAAACTGAAATTTTGCAGGAAAAGACAACTGAAATAAACTATAGAGGTGAAGGCTGCTGTATGGTTAAAAAGTACCTTTACTGTACCAGTGCTCATGAGCCTTTTTTGCCAGTTATTGTAATGTATTCTTGGTTCATTGTGCAAACTTAAAGTAATATCACATTTGTAAAAATAAAATAAAATAGTAATTTAATATCATGTGGAAAGCAACCAAATTACTGTAAGATGTTCTTGAGTACTGCATCCCAACCTCATGCTGTTCACTGATCTCTGATCCGAGCAAATGACCAGTGAAGTCAAGAAATGCAAAGTACTTAAAGGAAAACATCATGGGAACAACATTTAGATTAAAGACATACTGTTAAAGATGCTTGTTGAAAGTTGCTAATCCAACTTACTTATCATTGTAATGGAGACTTTGTTCTGCACGTAAGAAAAAATGTCATAGTTTCCAATTTCGATCCTGAAGTGAAAAGGCCCACGGTCACTTTGTTGAAGAGGATCAATCTTCAGTGAACAGTTCTTCTGTCTGACATCTCCCAGCAGCTCGGTTCGACCTTGATACTGCTGCGTGATTTCAGAGGCAACAGGGTGATAGATAAGCTTATTTGTGTCCTCATGCCAAGTCCCAGTGAATTGAGTGACCGTCTTCCTCGGATCAGGGTAGTTATATGAGCAGGGAATCACCACACAGGATCCAGGGAGGCCTTTAACTGAAGATGGCGCCTGAAGCGTCCAAGACAAGGCTTCAGCTTGAATAACTGAAATGAAATGCAGATGAAAAGGTATCTTTACTTGTAATTGTACTTCTTGTGAGCAGTAAATGATTTCTGCTGGATATTCAGAGAATGCGCCATACCTTTCAGGAAAAGGAAGAGAAACAGAGTTTCCATCTTGTTCTCTCACGGTCAGACCTGCAAATAAAGTGACAAATATTTCCAGGCTTGTGTGGCACCACTGTCATTTCCCTCTGGTGAGAGATGACTTGTCTAGTTTCCATTCCACTTTTAATACTCCACACATCCACAGTGTCAAACACAAAACCAGTCCTGTGCTCTCAACCATTCTCACCCAAGCTCTATATTTTTTTCAGGTTTTAATGTCATACACCAATACATAAAAGAGAAAAAAATGCTCCATTTTCTCTGATATTATATTTCTTTTAATACAATTACAACAAATACAACTTCAAATATAGGCCACAAGATTTTGACTTATTTTGACCAATTTAATTTTTGTTTTGTTTCGTAAGGCATGTTAACCACTTCATGAAACTTAGACCTCTGTTCAGCTCATGTTCACTGACCAACAATCCCAGCCAGCAAATTTTATTGTATGGAGATCTAAAACCCTCACTTAAGCCCCTTTAATTGTACTTATACAGCACTGTATTATGGTGGTATTTGCTATATTGCTACATATTATAGTTTAGATGCACAGGCCGTATGTGCTGAACAAAGAAAACAATACAAAGCAGTAAACAAACCTCAGAGAAGTGATTATAATTAATGTCAGGTAAATCTCTGCACAAAAATCAAATCAAGAAGCAACACACTCAGCTGGAAGGTTGAATGTATTTGTCCAACAAGCTTGTTTACATATAAGGTAACAAACTATATTTGCTTCAGAGAAAATATCTCGATAACAGTGTGCTCAGATATAATATAAGATCCAAGTTAAAAGGAAGGGCATATAAACTCATTGAGAAGTCAATGTAAAAAGCAAATCCTCCTTGAGTATTGCCTTTGGTTAAATGTTAATGCAAATAGTTAATGAGAAGAAAAACTTTTTCTATCAGGAAAATGGCATTTACTGTACCTTACACTGGTATGTGTCTATCACTGATGCAGATGAATCAAGAAAGGATTTTCTTTGCTCACTTGATGTTTACAGCTCCTGAAGTCACAGGATGTCTTGTGTCCTGCGCTTATTATTATCTTGACATCAATTTACATCAACATCAAAACTGCATTTGCACCCAGTGCAAAATTAAAAAGAACACCTCTCTATTTTTGCTTCATTCTCCACTCTCACATTACACTGAGGGCTCACTTCCTGTTCTATTTTTCACACCTACGGTCTTGTGGTGAGAATGATCACTCTCTTAGCTGAAGCCCTCTATGACAGACATAATCATGTTACAGGAATATCACAGGTTTTGCTTCTTTGAATATTAAATCCTTGAGGATCCTCTTGCTGAGTTTTTGTGTAGGTTTAATTGTCCATATGGAGTTGAGCAGTTCATGGACCCTGATCTCCAACAAAAGCAGGGTTCAGCATTCCGTCCCTGTTTGGACAAAAACTCTCACTGTCTTGAACAGCTAGGTCAGCATAACGGATGCTGTGTGTGAGGTGGACTTTTTTCACAGAGAAGCTTTTCTTTGTTTTAACACTCCAGAAGTCCTCTTCATATTGTGTCAAGAAATCCTCCAGCTTGACTGCGTCCTCTTTCAGGCGTCCCCAAGACAGTTTCTTAGGAGTAGGAGTGATGAAGCCGGTGGATGCCGAGTTACCCATGACAGGATATTCAATGAGAAAATCTGGGAATTAAAAAACAAAGAAAATGAATGTCTGTTTGTAATTAACTAAAAAATACATGTATGTCAAACTGAAAAATTACCTGAGTTATTACCTGGTTGCCAACAGGTCACAGTGATGTCCCCTCTCACCTCTGGTGTAATGTTGAATGAGAGGTGGTCAAGCTCCACCATTTTAAAGACAGTTCTGCTGGGCAGATGGACGGCCTGACTCTGTCTGTCATCAAAGGAACAATTAGTCAGATCAGTAACAATACAACTTAATCACTGCTGATTAATACATCTTACAATCAGTTGTTTGCATTAATCAGTCAGTCAATCAATCACTCACAAACCCACCCAATCACAAACACACAATGAATTAAAACTAGAGATGCACGATATTGGATTTTTTGCCGATATCCAAGTCATTGTGGCCGATTGCCGATACTGATATATGCACTTTTTTTCCAGCTGGCTGAGACTATAATGCATGCAAGCATAGATTGTACTAAGTATGATCAAGAAGGACAATATATGAAGGAAGAACTTAGGAAGACTGGAGTTCAGGAGCTCAGCATTAAAACTTTAATGAACCTGCCAAGTGGGTGGAGCAGTAGAGTTTTCTTTGAGTTTATTAGACAGACAGGATTAATGTGTAGGATTTAATCTCTGGTCCACACTCTGGAGCAGAAGGTGGCGGTAATGCACCTAATACACTGGTTGCCAGCTGCCATTACAAATCAAAATGAAGAAATTTTCCCAAACAGAGTGGTACATCCTGTCAGACGAAGTGTTTCCTATCTGTTTGGCCGAGTATAGCAGCTCCTCGATGGACTGTTTCATCCTGACGGTCTTGGTGTTTCCTTCGCAGGCTCTACTTCACTCAAGCTGCCCGTCAGACCAGCTGCTTCTTCCCACAACCAAGCCCCGGTTTGTCACTCAGGTTAAAGTGGGAAGAAGCAGCGGGTCTGACGGACAGCTGAGTGAAGTGGAGCCTGCAAAGGAAGCCCCTGGACTGTCAGGGTGAAACAGTCCGTCGAGGGAAGCACAGTCAAGTGGCGTTGGAGAAGGCGACATATCGGCCTCTCAAATCAGCAGACTTTGCTGATGCCGATATTTCATTTTAGAGCTTTTATCGGCCGATACCGATGACGTGCCGATAATATCGTGCATCCCTAATTAAAACATTTTTTATGACAAAGGTACCCTTTGTGAATATGTGTTCATTGTCTCTATACTGTTGCTGTGTACTGAAAACTAGAATAGCTCAATTATATTCACCACATTTGATAATAAGATAGTATGAATGTTCTGTTACCCCTAAATACCTCAAGAAAGTCTGATAAACGTAAAATTATACAGTCACTGCTCTGAGGATCTGTGAAACCGTGATGAGAGTCACTACAAGAAAATAATTTTACACCTAAAACTGTTCAGTATCCTCCCCAAAGTGATGTCTAGCTCAAAGAATTATCAATGATATGAGGATCCAAACCTCCCTTTCAGAGGTCATAACCCGCAAAGAGATACACCGATGTATGATCTAAAGATGTGTCATGCGTAACGTTATTCATATGTATTTTTGTTTATTATACAATGTGATTTTTGTTGCCACTGTTACATTTGTCAATAGTTAATTCTCCTCCGACATTTTCAGTTTCAGTTACCCTATATTTCACATTTCAACTTTGTTTTCATGTAGATGGGTTATTTGAATATTATAATCTGTTTCACCAGTGCTAATAAACTATTTTAGCATGACTGCTTTAGGCCTCATCTCCCAAGCTTCAAATAAAGGTTCACAAACAAAACCAACCATTTTGTTACTTGGCAGCATCTCTACTTTGACTTAAGCTGCAGTGTCATAGTGGACAGAAAGACAAATCAGGGAGCGGTTACTACCCTTCACTCACTTTTGTTAGTTAAATTTGCATCACTATAACCAAACTGCTGCAAGTAAAACATCTCCACAGATTAAATAAAAATAGCCTCCCTCTGCTCAAAGAAAACTTTACTTCAATTCTTCTACGTGCTTCAACTTGAGCTAACTTTAACCAATCTGATGAGAAGAACTACTGAATTTCATGAACTCTTCATCACGCTTCACTTACTGAGTTTGTCTCCAGGCATTGTTTCACTCTTCAGTGACATCTGCGGCTGTGTATCAGTCTTAAAGCACCACCATCTGACATGAAGGAGTACTGAAAGTGGCCAATTCATTAAAAACATTCATGGCAGTCGGGGTGTATTTCATCTCATTGTCCACACTGCAAAAAGGAAATTTAAGAAAGTTATATCTTATTTTAGGATGATTAAATCTTATTTTTTCTTGTCAAAGACAAATAATCTTGTCAAGCACCATATGCACTACACATAATGGACTGGATTCAAGGTAACTGGTCTTAATATGCTAGGTTTTGTTGAAATGTTAATATACTATGTATTCCACGTGTTGAAACAGTGCCGCTGCTCTGTATACGCAGAGTATGCAGAGCGCGTGGGGCGCAGTACCAGGCAGGCTGGCCCCCAAAATTGAGGTTGATAAAAATGTCATGATAATTATCACATTATTACATTTTAACACAAATTGAAAAAATATATAAATTACTTATGGACAGGCCCATCGTTGGTTTTTTCATTGTATGTACTCTATCACTCAATTCAGGCAAATTAGATGTTTTTACCCAATGTAAGAAAGGAGCCCCCCCCCCCAAAATGGTACAACTTTCAAAGCCCTCGTCTGTTCGCTTTGAATGAGGCCATAAGCGGAGAGACTATACTGGTAGAGGGGGTGGCCGCCCCAGGGCCCACGCTCAGTAGGGGCCCGCTGGGGGCGTGGCGGTTGACCTCGCGGGTGCAGCAGGAATAGGAGAACTTAACTCTCTCAGCTTCTTCTATTCACTCTCTATGGTAGTTCTTATCAATGGGTTGCAATGGCAGATGGCGCTTTCCGTATTTCTGCTTGTTAACTCTGCGGGAAGTGAAGACCGCAGAAACAGCGATTCAAAGTTTATGACTGACTTCGCTGAAAACTTTATCCAAAATATATTATATTCGCGTCTTTTTATATTTAAGGTGAATGAAACTTGCCAGACAAAGTTTCAGCCTTCTGAGGCTCATTAAGGGCTATTTGCATTCATGTTTGAATGAGGCCAAACTATCCAACCTCACTTTGCTGTGTGTTGAGCGGGACATAAACACTAATAAGGACTAAATGGTTGGCGGGTTTGAAGGAGATGATGAAGGAGAGGAGGATGAAGTTTTAAAAGGGACCGTGATATGTGCAAAGTTTGTTTAACTGTGCGCATTATTTTGTTCCACGGAGGATGGAGAAATACACAAATGGAACTAACGTTACACTAAACTACAGCAGTCTAAGCAGGGGACAACAACTTGTGAGTGAAACATCCATAATTAGTCTTTATTAACTTAAAAGTTGGTTATGAAGAAATCAGTCATAATGTTAGATTAATGTGTTGTTTAACTCCATGCTTGCCGCATCTCAGCACCTGTCTGTGTCACTGCCTGTGGTGTTGTAGACTGTCCACTTTGTATTTGAATAGGCCTTGCAGTGTTGTAGACAGCTGTGTCTATTTTATGTTTGTTATTCCCGTGTTAGAAAGACATGGTACTGAGACAGAGCAGCTGGCTTGTCGCTATCTATTGGTGGTGGTGCTGAACTGTTTGTCAGTCAGTGTATGTAGAGCACCACATGCTGTCCTGAGTGCTGAAACATTTGAACGCGGCTGGCAACCTGTTTTCTTTTTTTTTCTCCAGAACAAGCCTGTCTCAAAGTGGCTTCACTGTATGTTTCCTGAGACATAGGCTTGCATGGCTCAATAACAATTTGTGATTATGAATAGGATATATCAGCTATTTTACAGTTGCACATTTTAAAATAACTGTTTTAGAAAGGCCCCTTGAGAATGCTTTGCCCCCTCTGTGCTGAGAGTCTAGCTCCGCTCCAACATGAATCTCTGAAAAAAAGCTGAAAAATGGAAGAAGAGAAAACTGGGCCCCCATGACCAATTATGCTCAGGGCCTCCAAATGGTTAGCAGCGGCCCTGTGTTGAAATGTAGATATTCAATGTTCCTGTGGTTTGCAGAAACGTAAACTGCCATGGTTTTATTCTGGTGACCAGGCTGGACATAGCTAATTTAACTAATAGCTAAGGGCAAATATGTCAGATTGTGAAATTTTCATGAAATTCGAGTATAGCCATCACTCAAAGTTTACTGAATGTCGAGGGTTTGTCATTCAATACCCCCCTCCCTCCCCCATAGAGGACAAAGGCATTACAATCGAGTAATGATGAAACAACCACTACAGAGAGAAGACAATTCAAGATTTAGGCTAATGCACAAGAATCAAGGTTTACAATACTGAAGTTGTTATTATTAGATGGAAAAACAGGTTTACAACATTTCTCATTTAATGTAGTCACTTGGAGATTAAAAACATTTTTCAATTTGATGTCAAGGTTTATGAAGGTTGTGTGAAAATCACACATTTAAATTAAATTCTTAAATGAAATTCTACATGATGAATCAAGGAAACTTCTCACCTATAGCAGTGAAGTTCTGTTTTTCACTTCTCATGTTTAGACTCTTCTGATTCGTACATAGAAAAAGGAGAACAAAAAATAACAGGATGATATCTGACATATAAATACAAGCACTTGTTTTATCAAAAGTAACAAGAATACACCCATCAGATGAGTGACGCATTGATGTGTGAAGGTTTGCGGTCAGAACAAACCAGAACTAGTTGACCGTAATTAATTGTAAAATAGATCAATTGTTTATTGATCTTTCTGTAGCATCTCACTCCCCAAAGTCAAAAGCCAGTTTTTCTAACCTCTGAGACAGTCTGGAAAGCCGGTTCCACATGCTAAATGTGACCAAAAAATAAAACAAAAATTAAAACAATACGTAAATCACATTCTCTGTGGAAGAATTGAAAATGCACATCAGTGAAGCACCACACACTGAATCTGATCTACAACCTTTTTGTATTTACCTGCTGTGAGAGAAAATGCACGAGAGAAATGCTCATTTGTGAAGGAGACGTTCAAATGTTCAGTATATGGATATATGTTCATTAAAGAATGTTTTAATAAATGCCCTGCAATAATGATTTAATCTGCAGGGCCTCTGTCTCTCTGACATTCATGGTCTCTCACAAAAGATGTTTTATGTTCGGGGCGCCAGCATATGAGATAAGGTGGTAGCCTTGGATGGGTAACAAAGCTATCTTTGTTATTTACAGTTAAAGTTCACTCTGATCCTGTGTGCCGAAGTGTTCCTTCCTTTAAGGTTGAATGATCTGTGCTATATTATAAGAACTGACTGTTTCCTGTAATCCTTCAAGTTTTTGTTGAGACTATATCCATGTATATGTTGGGCCAAAGGCTTCTGTGACGTCAGATGTTCATTTTCAATAAACTTCATGTATTCAAGTAAGAATCAAATGGAGCCTGTAAAGTTTCTTTATCTTTATTCCTCATCAAAGTGTATATTGGACAGATATTGAACAAGTACAAGATTGTTGGCAAGGAATGCAACACAGACGGACACTGGGTAAGTAAAAAGAATTATTTTGTTTTCTTTGTCTTACCCTGTGTGCCTCTTGACAATATTCCAAAAAAACAAATTAGAAATTGTACTTAAAAGGAATATTTGGCTTAATATATGTGAATTGCAGTGACTGTTTTTCCCTTGCTTGAAGTGTGCTTAGGGCATGACTCACTCTGGCAGCAGAGAGAAAAAGGAGGGAGAGAAACACACTCTGAGTGTGGTGTAGTAATCCCACAGCCACCACAGATGCCTTTAATTCACAATCTAAATGTAAACCCACAAGAGCATCCAGTTAAACTGAATGTATGAAATATATGTTGTATTGTGTAAGTTGATGCTGTTTTAGTTACCTTACAGGAAACTACCTCATGTTACTCTAACTCATATGATACTGTTTGTTGTTCTCATCCATCTCTTCTAAAATCTGTAAGTACAAAACATTTTTTCCTTTTGTTTCTTGGTTTATGATCCTCATCCATCGTTACTGTTCTGTAAGTAGTGAAATGTGCCTCTAAAACGGCCTCGAACAACACTAAAGCTCAGGCAATAGAAATGACACTTCCGGAAATTCCTAAACACTTACAATCCAAAATAAACCAGATTTGAAGGGAAAAACAAAAGATAAACAAAGATAAACTTTTAATTCCACCTGGGTCATTCTCCTCCAAAAAAATGAAAATGATGACGGACATCATGTAATCCGGGAAAAGGACAGCTAATTAGGAATATCGGTAAACGTGCAAGTGCACATCACAGTGGGAAAAGATAGCATCAGAAGTCTGCTCTCCAAAGTCACCAAAGACACCTAAAAGCCAACGTGTGTCTTTCTCTGGGTCCCCAGAGACAACTCAAGATGACTCAGAGGAAGTTAAAACGGTCATATCAAAAATAGATGAGGCCTTGTGCGCAGAAATTTACAAAGTACACGCAAATGTAAGTTCCAACACTCTCCTACTGCTTAGTAATGCTATAATGCTCAAACATTCTGAAATATGTCAGATCAAGCTTAAACATCCAAACCAAGTTGAAAGACAGGCTGCTGCCATGTGCTATGCATGGGCTAATTTGCACCCGCATCCAACCAAAAAGAAACTGCTCCTACAAGTAATCACAGGAGGATTTAGTGCTGAGTGGTTTTCTTTCAGTGAGAGTTGTGTTTTTAAAATTGCTGGCTTTTATGCAAAAAGAACAGCTAATCACATTGGCAGTTTATGGCCATTTATAGAATATGCCACCGTGCTACTGAACACTGATGTTACCTTCAGGGATACAGACATAAGAGTAACTGCAGGACCCTCTGCACCTCCCTTAGATCAGCCGCCATCCAACAGCGCATCAAGTAATGCAGGACCAGCTCATACTATTGCTCAGATAGTTAAAAAGTCAAACAGTTGGAAGAGAGAGGCAGACAGAAAAGGTAGAAACTAAAATAGTTAAACCTAGTGACACTGTGGGCAAGAAAACAGACAATAAAGCTTCACAAAAAGCACTAAAACAACAAATAGAACAGGTGACTGCAATAAAGTTTTGTTTCTGGACTACAGAAAAACACGCAGACACAAAAGATCATGAGTAATAGGATTATTTTCAAACACAATACTTTTGAAAAATATATGTAAACTGAATATATGTGAACTGTACTGTACAGAAAATAGCACATCAACAGTTGCAACTGTCTTGACCCACATAATAATCACATCAGTGAGAGGACACACAGATGGACTGCAGCAGTTCTCCTGGACCAATCAGGAATGTTCTTGTTCATATTATGTATTGGTGTATATTGCATCATTGTCTGTTGTCCGTTTAGTCTGTTTAAGAAATAAGATGAACTTACTCTCTTCTTTTATGCATGGAAATAATAAAATAAAACTCTTGAGCAATAAAGAAAACATAACATACCTCCATGTTGCCATATATATGATCATTGCTAGGGTACTGTTCATTATCATAGCACATCTCTTTCCTGAGGACAGAAAACAAACACGATTTCACATTAATTACACACACACACTCTCCTGCAAAGTCTTGCTGCAAGTTTTGAAACTAATCATTTGTTTATTCTAAACTGAGGTGAATATTTAAAAACTTGGTGTTGTAGAGTACTGGGTGACCACACATCTCCAGATCTCCCCCTACTGGTAGAATAATGGTATCTAATTTAGGACATTGAAAAAAACCTGTTGACATGCTGAGCACACACTATCATGCCCTAAAAGCACTTGCACGCTGATCTGCTCTGCAAATTGTGGTCAAAGGCACATTTTTGCTCCATAAATAGACATACATTTCCTATGCATAGACACACATGACTTATATTTGACAAGTAGATTGAACATTGTGGTACATTTCTGCATACATTGTTGTTCTGATGTTTTTAAAATGTTTCACACTTTTTAAATGCAGTTAAATATAGTTGGAAAACATGATTAAAAAGAGAAACATAATTAATTTTAGAACATTTTCTGCAAAGGCCTACCATTTCTTAACCACTGCCACCACTATTAGTATCACCAAAATCGCAGCTGCAGCTCCACTGGCGATGGCAAAATAAAGAGTCGGTATCTCACCTGTTTAAACAGAAACCATACGGTGTCATTTTTCTACTGTCTATATGGTAACAGTCTGGAGGCACATCATACAGACATGTAATACATACTTGAAATTCTAAATATTTCTTACTTTTATCCGGTAAAGTTAGTGTGATGTTGGCATTGCCCACCGTGTTGTTTACCACACAGTGGACAAATCCAGATGATCCAAAGTTTGCCTGCAGAGTCCCGATGGTAACAGGGCCATTGATTTCTACCTTGGTGCTTGACAGGACTCTGTTAGAAAGCAAAAAATGGACCATGCTGGAGGGCTTGGACTCTACAATGCAGATGCACTTCACCATATCCCCCTCCGAGGAGCAGGAAGAGACGTTCTTAATCTCAGGGGCATCTGTAAAACATAAAAATTAGATATCAGATTATGAATTATGAGCCCCCCACACTCAAATCAAATTCTCACCTTCATCATTACACTTTTCACTTACATGACACATTGAGTGGAACAGGGCTTGATCTGCCCTGTCCCATTTTGTTGATGGCAATACAATACAGGGCACCTGTGTGTCTGGAGATGTTTTTCAGCAACACATAATTAAAGGATATGGCTGGCAATTTTCTATATTTTTCTTGTTATTGATAAATCTCATGTGCAATGTCAAACCAACAATGAACTGAACCCTACTTACAAGTATTGTGTGTGTATCCAAAGCCTGATGTAAATTCTTTAAGAAATTTACAATGTGGCACAAGTATGATATTTCAGGCTTTGGATACAAACAAAATACTTGTAAGTAGGATCAGTTCATTGGTGCTTTGAGCTAAATGTTAACAACAGCATTGCAACGTCTTTACTGACAATGCCAACATGCTGATGTTCAGCAGGTATGATGTTTAACATGTTAACTGTCCTATATCATAGCTCCCTTTAGTGTGTTAGCAAACTGATAATGAGCACTACACACAAAGTGCATCTGAGGCTGGGAATGGTGTATTTAGTCATAAACCAGAGAACCAGTTCATTTAAATTTATTTTTGATTTGATGGAAAGGTCAGGGGATTAGCAAAATGATTACAATTCATGCTTAGGGGCAATTAATGTGTGTAATCAATCCATTTGTTGAAAAATCACAAATGTAAACCTCATGGTGTTGCTAGACAAAAAGTCAAGGAATCATCCTTGAATCTTTGTACAAAATTTTATGACAATCCATCCAAGAGAGATATAGATGAAAGGGGCCAAAATAACTTCATAAAGCCATTAAAGAAAAGGTTCACAATTTTTCAAGTGTGTCTTAAAACAACAGTCAGGTGCCCACATGAATACTGAAAGAGGTTTTCCTTGCAGTAATCATTCCATCTGTTCATACTGGCTATTAAAAGATCTTCAAATGTGCTTTCAATGTAAGTAACAGGGCCAGAAATCCACAGTGTGTCGACACGTCATTTTGTGCAAAAGTGCATTTAAAAGTTTATCTGAAGCTGATATGAGGCTTCAGCAGTCTGAGTTAGTCAAATCAAGTGGATATCTGCCACAATTACAGTCTTTTTAGCATCAAATTCCCTCTTTGTGTTTCCTCAGACAGTGTTTCCCTGTTGAGCTGCAGTGGAAGTATAGTAACAAAAAGAGGAACTTTGGCACTAAAAAGACTGTAACGTTGAAAGATATCTACTTGATTTGATTAATTTGGGAAGGTGAAGCTTCATATTAGCTTCAGATGAACTTTTAAATATATTTTAGCATATAAAGAGGCTTGTAGATTGAGGACCCCATCACTTACGTACATTGTACACTTACTTACAAGTACATTATGAGGGGATCTTCTAATGGTCAGTATGAACAAGAACAATGATCACGGCAAGGAAAACATTTCAATGTTTATTTGGGCACCTGACTTGTTTTAAGACAGACTTGAAAAATTGGGAACCCATCCTTTAAGCAGGTTTAAGATGCAACTGAAGAATCACAGAAGCAGACAGATTGGATGAGATAATGTCTTGATGCAGCCAGCTCATCCAGTGTACAGTAAGTGGTGCAGCATAATGCAGTTTTTCCTACAGTATGAATTCTGTACTTGGAGTCCCCTGATTCATGAAGCCATGGGAGCTTTTTTTATACAGAATGTTTTATATAGTATGTGTGTGCATGTGTGTTGTTAGCTTATACATTGGGAAAAAATAAATCCAGTATGTAGAACAACATATGGTTTGGTTGGTTTAAATTTCATTTCAAGATTTATTCTCAAAGGCATTTAACTGATGCCTTTTAACCCTGATTTGGTCTTATTCTTTAACAATTTTCACTTGATTTTGATATTTATTCAAAATCTTTTTGTCATATTTTTGCACTCACTGTAGTGCTATATAAACAAACTTTTACTTACCTACGTAGCATATTTTCAGCACTGGCTTTTATTATTGTCACTGCCATAGACACTTACATTTTACGTTGAGGACCTTGGATGTTTTCTGGTGCTGCCCTCCCTTGTATGTTACGGTGCATTGTAAAGGCTTGTTGTTATCAGTGCGGGTGGGTTGAAAGGTCAGCGTGGACGTTGCTTCCCACTGGCCATTTTCAAGCTGCTGTGGTTGGAAATGTTCTTGTCCAGAGTGACTCCAGGTGAAGACAGGGGGAGAGGCGGGGCAGGAGTGAGACACAGAGCAGGACGCAGACACCTTTACGCCCTCCTCCACTTCCTCTTTCACAGAGAAATTGATGGGATTTGGTTCAGCTAGAACAACATACAACAAGTTTCATGATAAGAAAAGATTGTGAAGGCTTTTGTACAGAAAAAGGAGGTGAGAGCACATTGTGTCTTTTATATTCTGTTTATATATTAAATAATTTTATAAGCACTTAAGTTGACAAAGATAAAATAAAAAATCTTGAAAATCACAAATCATGAAATTGCTGGAATGACATAAGGTTACCAAAATACAACACCAGAACTGAATACTAAAATATGTTATGAAGGGATGTGGGGTAAAGGTATAGAAAGATTTTACAGTTTTATTCAGATTTATTCAGTGTTTCCAAAAAATAATAATATATTCAACTCTTGTCCAAAATTATATCAGTGTTCTAAAAGTGTAGAACTTATTTTATGTTGCTACCGATTCAACTGTTTCACACCCAAATCACATCTCAAATTCAAAGATTTTCTGTCTGATTTTGAGCTTCAGGACAGATAAAAATGGACTCAACTGCCCTGAGACTTTAAGAGCATTTCTGTTGAATCTCATACATCTGTCTGGAGAAATGAAACTGTTTAAATGTTGTATGATCAAAGATATTTAAAGCGAGAGGAGAACAATTCGTTATGATAGCATAAATAAGGAAGTGGGCATAGTTTGCATAGTTGTCGACATTACAGTGTTTGAAACCTAAATGACCATTATTACCAAAAAATGTGTGTTGTCTTTGGACTTTTTTTGAGCTAAAACTGAAATTTTGCAGGAAAAGACAACTGAAATAAACTATAGAGGTGAAGGCTGCTGTATGGTTAAAAAGTACCTTTACTGTACCAGTGCTCATGAGCCTTTTTTGCCAGTTATTGTAATGTATTCTTGGTTCATTGTGCAAACTTAAAGTAATATCACATTTGTAAAAATAAAATAAAATAGTAATTCAATATCATGTGGAAAGCAACCAAATTACTGTAAGATGTTCTTGAGTACTGCATCCTGACCTCATGCTGTTCACTGATCTCTGATCCAAGCAAATGACCAGTGAAGTCAAGAAATGGAAAGTACTTAAAGGAAAACATCATGGGAACAACATTTAGATTAAAGACATACTGTTAAAGATGCTTGTTGAAAATTGCTAATCCAACTTACTTATCATTGTAATGGAGACTTTGTTCTGCAGGTAAGAAAAAATGTCATAGTTTCCAATTTCGATCCTGAAGTGAAAAGGCCCACGGTCACTTTGTTGAAGAGGATCAATCTTCAGTGAACAGTTCTTCTGTCTGACATCTCCCAGCAACTCGGTTCGACCTTGATACTGCTGCGTGATTTCAGAGGCAACAGGGTGATAGATAAGCTTATTTGTGTCCTCATGCCAAGTCCCAGTGAATTGAGTGACCGTCTTCCTCGGATCAGGGTAGTTATATGAGCAGGGAATCACCACACAGGATCCAGGAAGACCTTTAACTGAAGATGGCACCTGAAGCGTCCAAGACAAGGCTTCAGCTTGAATAACTGAAATGAAATGCAGATGAAAAGGTATCTTTACTTGTAATTGTACTTCTTGTGAGCAGTAAATGATTTCTGCTGGATATTCAGAGAATGCGCCATACCTTTCAGGAAAAGGAAGAGAAACAGAGTTTCCATCTTGTTCTCTCAGGGTCAGACCTGCAAATAAAGTGACAAATATTTCCAGGCTCGTGTGGCACCACTGTCATTTCCCTTTGGTGAGAGATGACTTGTCAAGTTTGCATTGCACTTTTAATACTCCACACATCCACAGTGTCAAACACAAAACCAGTCCTGTGCTCTCAACCATTCTCACCCAAGCTCTATATTTTTTTTCAGGTTTTAATGTCATACACCAATACATAAAAGAGAAAAAAATGCTCAATTTTCTCTGATATTATATTTATTTTAATACAATTACAACAAATACAACTTCAAATATAGGCTACAAGATTTTGACTTATTTTGACCAATTTTATTTTTGTTTTGTTTCGTAAGGCATGTTAACCACTTCATGAAACTTAGACCTCTGTTCAGCTCATGTTCACTGACCAACAATCCCAGCCAGCAAATTTTATTGTATGGAGATCTAAAACCCTCACTTAAGCCCCTTTAATTGTACTTATACAGCACTGTATTATGGTGGTATTTGTTATATTGCTACATATTATAGTTTAGATGCACAGGCCGTATGTGCTGAACAAAGAAAACAATACAAAGCAGTAAACAAACCTCAGAGAAGTGATTATAATTAATGTCAGGTAAATCTCTGCACAAAAATCAAATCAAGAAGCAACACACTCAGCTGGAAGGTTGAATGTATTTGTCCAACAAGCTTGTTTACATATAAGGTAACAAACTATATTTGCTTCAGAGAAAATATCTCGATAACAGTGTGCTCAGATATAATATAAGATCCAAGTTAAAAGGAAGGGCATATAAACTCATTGAGAAGTCAATGTAAAAAGCAAATCCTCCTTGAGTATTGCCTTTGGTTAAATGTTAATGCAAATAGTTAATGAGAAGAAAAACTTTTTCTATCAGGAAAATGGCATTTACTGTACCTTACACTGGTATGTGTCTATCACTGATGCAGATGAATCAAGAAAGGATTTTCTTTGCTCACTTGATGTTTACAGCTCCTGAAGTCACAGGATGTCTTGTGTCCTGTGCTTATTATTATCTTAACATCGATTTACATCAACATCAAAACTGCATTTGCACCCAGTGCAAAATTAAAAAGAACACCTCTCTACTTTTGCTTCATTCTCCACTCTCACATTACACTGAGGGCTAACTTCCTGTTCTATTTTTCACACCTATGGTTTTGTGGTGAGAATGATCACTCTCTTAGCTGAAGCCCTCTATGACAGACATAATCTCTCATGTTACAGGAATATCACAGGTTTTGCTTCTTTGAATATTAAATCCTTGAGGATCCTCTTGCTGAGTTTTTGTGTAGGTTTAATTGTCCATATGGAGTTGAGCAGTTCATGGACCCTGATCTCCAACAAAAACAGGGTTCATCATTCTGTCCCTGTTTGGATAAAAACTCTCACTGTCTTGAACAGCTAGGTCAGCATAACGGATGCTGTGTGTGAGGTGGACTTTTTTCACAGAGAAGCTTTTCTTTGTTTTAACACTCCAGAAGTCCTCTTCATATTGTGTCAAGAAATCCTCCAGCTTGACTGCGTCCTCTTTCAGGCGTCCCCAAGACAGTTTCTTAGGAGTAGGAGTGATGAAGCCGGTGGATGCCGAGTTACCCATGACAGGATATTCAATGAGAAAATCTGGGAATTAAAAAACAAAGAAAATGAATGTCTGTTTGTAATTAACTAAAAAATACATGTATGTCAAACTGAAAAATTACCTGAGTTATTACCTGGTTGCCAACAGGTCACAGTGATGTCCCCTCTCACCTCTGGTGTAATGTTGAATGAGAGGTGGTCAAGCTCCACCATTTTAAAGACAGTTCTGCTGGGCAGATGGACGGCCTGACTCTGTCTGTCATCAAAGGAACAATTAGTCAGATCAGTAACAATACAACTTAATCACTGCTGATTAATACATCTTACAATCAGTTGTTTGTATTAATCAGTCAGTCAATCAATCACTCACAAACCCACCCAATCACAAACACACAATGAATTAAAACTAGAGATGCACGATATTGGATTTTTTGCCGATATCCAAGTCATTGTGGCCGATTGCCGATACTGATATATGCACTTTTTTTTCCAGCTGGCTGAGACTATAATGCATGCAAGCATAGATTGTACTAAGTATGATCAAGAAGGACAATATATGAAGGAAGAACTTAGGGAGACTGGAGTTCAGGAGCTCAGCATTAAAACTTTAATGAACCTGCCAAGTGGGTGGAGCAGTAGAGTTTTCTTTGAGTTTATTAGACAGACAGGATTAATGTGTAGGATTTAATCTCTGGTCCACACTCTGGAGCAGAAGGTGGCGGTAATGCACCTAATACACTGGTTGCCAGCTGCCATTACAAATCAAAATGAAGAAATTTTCCCAAACAGAGTGGTACATCCTGTCAGACGAAGTGTTTCCTATCTGTTTGGCCGAGTATAGCAGCTCCTCGATGGACTGTTTCATCCTGACGGTCTCGGTGTTTCCTTCGCAGGCTCCACTTCACTCAAGCTGCCCGTCAGACCAGTTGCTTCTTCCCACAACCAAGCCCCGGTTTGTCACTCAGGTTAAAGTGGGAAGAAGCAGCGGGTCTGACGGACAGCTGAGTGAAGTGGAGCCTGCAGAGGAAGCCCCTGGACTGTCAAGGTGAAACAGTTTGTCGAGGGAAGCACAGTCAAGTGGCGTTGGAGAAGGCGACATATCGGCCTCTCAAAACAGCAGACTTTGCTGATGCCGATATTTCATTTTAGAGCTTTTATCGCCCGATACCGATGACGTGCCGATAATATCGTGCATCCCTAATTAAAACATTTCTTTATGACAAAGGTGCCCATTGTGAATATGTGTTCATTGTCTCTATACTGTTGCTGTGTACTGAAAACTAGAATAGCTCAATTATATTCACCACATTTGATAATAAGATAGTATGAATGTTCTGTTACCCCTAAATACCTCAAGAAAGTCTGATAAACATAAAATTATACAGTCACTGCTCTGAGGATCTGTGAAACCGTGATGAGAGTCACTACAAGAAAATAATTTTACACCTAAAACTGTTCAGTATCCTCCCCAAAGTGATGTCTAGCTCAAAGAATTATCAATGATATGAGGATCCAAACCTCCCTTTCAGAGGTCATAACCCGCAAAGAGATACACCGATGTATGATCTAAAGATGTGTCATGCGTAACGTTATTCATATGTATTTTTGTTTATTATACAATGTGATTTTTGTTGCCACTGTTACATTTGTCAATAGTTAATTCTCCTCCGACATTTTCAGTTTAGGTTTCCCTATATTTCACATTTCAACTTTGTTTTCATGTAGATGGGTTATTTGAATATTATAATCTGTTTCACCAGTGCTAATAAACTATTTTAGCATGACTGCTTTAGGCCTCATCTCCCAAGCTTCAAATAAAGGTTCACAAACAAAACCAACCATTTTGTTACTTGGCAGCATCTCTACTTTGACTTAAGCTGCAGTGTCATAGTGGGCAGAAAGACAAATCAGGGAGCGGTTACTACCCTTGACTCACTTTTGTTAGTTAAATTTGCATCACTATAACCAAACTGCTGCAAGTAAAACATCTCCACAGATTAAATAAAAATAGCCTCCCTCTGCTCAAAGAAAACTTTACTTCAATTCTTCTACGTGCTTCAACTTGAGCTAACTTTAACCAATCTGATGAGAAGAACTACTGAATTTCATGAACTCTTCATCACGCTTCACTTACTGAGTTTGTCTCCAGGCATTGTTTCACTCTTCAGTGACATCTGCGGCTGTGTGTCAGTCTTAAAGCACCACCATCTGACATGAAGGAGTACTGAAAGTGGCCAATTCATTAAAAACATTCATGGCAGTCGGGGTGTATTTCATCTCATTGTCCACACTGCAAAAAGGAAATTTAAGAAAGTTATATCTTATTTTAGGATGATTAAATCTTATTTTTTCTTGTCAAAGACAAATAATCTTGTCAAGCACCATATGCACTACACATAATGGACTGGATTCAAGGTAACTGGTCTTAATATGCTAGGTTTTGTTGAAATGTTAATATACTATGTATTCCACGTGTTGAAACAGTGCCACTGCTCTGTATACGCAGAGTATGCAGAGCGCGTGGGGCGCAGTACCAGGCAGGCTGGCCCCCAAAATTGAGGTTGATAAAAATGTCATGATAATTATCACATTATTACATTTTAACACAAATTGAAAAAATATATAAATTACTTATGGACAGGCCCATCATTGTTTTTTTCATTGTATGTACTCTATCACTCAATTCAGGCAAATTAGATGTTTTTACCCATGTAAGAAAGGAGCCCCCCCCCCCCAAAATGGTACAACTTTCAAAGCCCTCGTCTGTTCGCTTTGAATGAGGCCATAAGCGGAGAGACTATACTGGTAGAGGGGGTGGCGGCCCCTGGGCCCACGCTCAGTAGGGGCCCGCTGGGGGCGTGGCGGTTGACCTCGCGGGTGCAGCAGGAATAGGAGAACTTAACTTTCTCAGCTTCTTCTATTCACTCTCTATGGTAGTTCTTATCAATGGGTTGCAATGGCAGATGGCGCTGTCCGTATTTCTGCTCGTTAACTCTGCGGGAAGTGAAGACCGCAGAAACAGCGATTCAAAGTTTATGACTGACTTCGCTGAAAACTTTATCCAAAATATATTATATTCGCGTCTTTTTATATTTAAGGTGAATGAAACTTGCCAGACAAAGTTTCAGCCTTCTGAGGCTCATTAAGGGCTATTTGCGTTCATGTTTGAATGAGGCCACTTTGCTGTGTGTTGAGCGGGACATAAACACTAATAAGGACTAAATGGTTAGCAGGTTTGCCACCATGAAGGAGAGGAGGATGAAGTTTTAAAAGGGACCGTGAAATGTACAAAGTTTGTTAAACTGTGCGCATTATTTTGCTCCACGGAGGATGGAGAAATACACAAATGGAACTAACGTTACACTAAACTACAGCAGTCTAAGCAGGGGACAACAACTGGTGAGTGAAACATCCATAATTAGTCTTTATTAACATAAAAGTTTTAATGTTAGATTAATGTGTTGTTTAACTCCATGCTTGCCGCATCTCAGCACCTGTCTGTGTCACTGCCTGTGGTGTTGTAGACTGTCCACTTTGTATTTGAATAGGCCTTGCAGTGTTGTAGACAGCTGTGTCTATTTTATGTTTGTTATTCCCGTGTTAGAAAGACATGGTACTGAGCCAGAGCAGCTGGCTTGTCGCTATCTATTGGTGGTGGTGCTGAACTGTTCGTCAGTCAGTGTATGTAGAGCACCACATGCTGTCCTGAGTGCTGAAACATTTGAACGCGGCTGGCAACCTGTTTTCTTTTTTGTTCTCCAGAACAAGCCTGTCTCAAAGTGGCTTCACTGTATGTTTCCTGAGACATAGGCTTGCATGGCTCAATAACAATTTGTGATTATGAATAGGATATATCAGCTATTTTACAGTTGCGCATTTTAAAATAACTGTTTTAGAAAGGCCCCTTGAGAATGCTTTGCCCCCTCTGTGCTGAGAGTCTAGCTCCGCTCCAACATGAATCTCTGAAAAAAATCTGAAAAATGGAAGAAGAGAAAACTGGGCCCCCATGACCAATTATGCTCAGGGCCTCCAAATGGTTAGCAGCGGCCCTGTGTTGAAATGTAGATATTCAATGTTCCTGTGGTTTGCAGAAACGTAAACTGCCATGGTTTTATTCTGGTGACCAGGCTGGACATAGCTAATTTAACTAATAACTAAGGGCAAATATGTCAGATTGTGAAATTTTCATGAAATTCGAGTATAGCCATCACTCAAAGTTTACTGAATGTCGAGGGTTTGTCATTCAATACCCCCCTCCCTCCCCCATAGAGGACAAAGGCATTACAATCGAGCAATGATGAAACAACCACTACAGAGAGAAGACAATTCAAGATTTAGGCTAATGCACAAGAATCAAGGTTTACAATACTGAAACAAGAAGTTGTTATTATTAGATGGAAAAACAGGTTTACAACATTTCTCATTTAATGTAGTCACTTGGAGATTAAAAACATTTTTCAATTTGATGTCAAGGTTTATGAAGGTTGTGTGAAAATCACACATTTAAATTAAATTCTTAAATGAAATTCTACATGATGAATCAAGGAAACTTCTCACCTATAGCAGTGAAGTTCTGTTTTTCACTTCTCATGTTTAGACTCTTCTGATTCGTACATAGAAAAAGGAGAACAAAAAATAACAGGATGATATCTGACATATAAATACAAGCACTTGTTTTATCAAAAGTAACAAGAATACACCCATCAGATGAGTGACGCATTGATATGTGAAGGTTTGCAGTCAGAACAAACCAGAACTAGTTGACCGTAATTAATTGTAAAATAGATCAATTGTTTATTGATCTTTCTGTAGCATCTCACTCCCCAAAGTCAAAAGCCAGTTTTTCTAACCTCTGAGACAGTCTGGAAAGCCGGTTCCACATGCTAAATGTGACCAAAAAATAAAACAAAAATTAAAACAATACGTAAATCACATTCTCTGTGGAAGAATTGAAAATGCACATCAGTGAAGCACCACACACTGAATCTGATCTACAACCTTTTTGTATTTACCTGCTGTGAGAGAAAATGCACGAGAGAAATGCTCATTTGTGAAGGAGACGTTCAAATGTTCAGTATATGGATATATGTTCATTAAAGAATGTTTAAAAATGTTTAAAAAATTATAAATGCCCTGCAATAATGATTTAATCTGCAGGGCCTCTGTCTCTCTGACATTCATGGTCTCTCACAAAAGATGTTTTATGTTCGGGGCGCCAGCATATGAGATAAGGTGGTAGCCTTGGATGGGTAACAAAGCTATCTTTGTTATTTACAGTTAAAGTTCACTCTGATGTGTTCCCTCCTTTCAGGTTGCATGATCTGTGCTATTCTAAAAGAACTGACTGTTTCCTGTAATCCTTTAAGTTTTTGTTGAGACCATATCCATGTATATGTTGTGCCAAAGGCTTCTGTGACGTCAGATGTTCATTTTCAATAAACTTCATGTATTCAAGTAAGAATCAAATGGAGCCTGTAAAGTTTCTTTATCTTTATTCTTCATCAAAGCATGTATTGGACAGATATTGATCAAGTACAAGATTGTTGGCAAGGAATCCAAGACAGACGGACACTGGGTAAGTAAAAAGAATTACTTTATTTTCTTTGTCTTACCCTGTGTGCCTCTTGACAATATTCCAAAAAAACAAATTAGAAATTGTACTTAGAAGGAATATTTGGCTTAATATATGTGAATTGCAGTGACTGTTTTTCCCTTGCTTTAAGTGTGCTTAGGGCATGACTCACTCTGGCAGCAGAGAGAAAACGGAGGGAGAGAAACACACTTTGAGTGTGGTGTAGTAATCCCACATCCACCACAGACGCCTTTAATTCACAATCTAAATGTAAACCCACAAGAGCATCCAGTTGCATCGAATGTATGAAATATATGTTGTATTGTGTAAGTTGATGCTGCTTTAGTTACCTTACAGGAAACTACCTCATGTTACTCTAACTCATATGATACTGTTTGTTGTTCTCATCCATCTCTTCTAAAATCTGTAAGTACAAAACATTTTTTCCTTTTGTTTCTTGGTTTATGATCCTCATCCATCGTTACTGTTCTGTAAGTAGTGAAATGTGCCTCTAAAACGGCCTCGAACAACACTAAAGCTCAGGCAATAGAAATGACACTTCCGGAAATTCCTAAACACTTACAATCCAAAATAAACCAGATTTGAAGGGAAAAACAAAAGATAAACAAAGATAAACTTTTAATTCCACCTGGGTCATTCTCCTCCAAAAAAATGAAAATGATGACGGACATCATGAAATCCAGGAAAAGGACAGCTAATTAGGAATATCGGTAAACGTGCGAGTGCACATCACAGTGGGAAAAGATGGCATCAGAAGTCTGCTCTCCAAAGTCACCAAAGACACCTAAAAGCCAACGTGTGTCTTTCTCTGGGTCCCCAGAGACGACTCAAGATGACTCAGAGGAAGTTAAAACGGTCATATCAAAAATAGATGAGGCCTTATGCGCAGAAATTTACAAAATACACGCAAATGTAAGCTCCAACACTCTCCTACTGCTTAGTAATGCTATAATGCTCAAACATTCTGAAATATGTCAGATCAAGCTTAAACATCCAAACCAAGTTGAAAGACAGGCTGCTGCCATGTGCTATGCATGGGCTCATTTGCACCCGCATCCAACCAAAAAGAAACTGCTCCTACAAGTAATCACAGGAGGATTTAGTGCTGAGTGGTTTTCTTTCAGTGAGAGTTGTGTTTTTAAAATTGCTGGCTTTTATGCAAAAAGAACAGCTAATCACATTGGCAGTTTATGGCCATTTATAGAATATGCCACCGTGCTACTGAACACTGATGTTACCTTCAGGGATACAGACATAAGAGTAACTGCAGGACCCTCTGCACCTCCCTTAGATCAGCCGCCATCCAACAGCGCATCAAGTAATGCAGGACCAGCTCATACTATTGCTCAGATAGTTAAAAAGTCAAACAGTTGGAAGAGAGAGGCAGACAGAAAAGGTAGAAACTAAAATAGTTAAACCTAGTGACACTGTGGGCAAGAAAACAGACAATAAAGCTTCACAAAAAGCACTAAAACAACAAATAGAACAGGTGACTGCAATAAAGTTTTGTTTCTGGACTACAGAAAAACATGCAGACACAAAAGATCATGAGCAATAGGATTATTTTCAAACACAGTACTTTTGAAAGATATATGTAAAAAGAATATATGTGAACTGTACTGTACAGAAAATAGCACATCAACAGTTGCAACTGTCTTGACCCACATAATAATCACATCAGTGAGAGGACACACAGATGGACTGCAGCAGTTCTCCTGGACCAATCAGGAATGTTCTTGTTCATATTATGCATTGGCGTATATTGCATCATCGTCAGTTGTCCATTCAGTCTGTTTAAGAAATAAGATGAACTTACTCTCTTCTTTTATGCATGGAAATAATAAAATAAAACTCTTGAGCAATAAAGAAAACATAACATACCTCCATGTTGCCATATATGTGATCATTGCTAGGGTACTGTTCATTATCATAGCACATCTCTTTCCTGAGGACAGAAAACAAACACGATTTCACATTAATTACACACACACACTCTCTTGCAAAGTCTTACTGCAAGTTTTGAAACTAATCATTTGTTTATTCTAAACTGAGGTGAATATTTAAAACCTTGGTGTTGTAGAGTACTGGGGGACCTCCACAGTTTTGTGTGCTGTCATGGTCTGCATTTGAGATGGTGGCACACCTCCAGATCTCCCCCTACTGGTAGAATAATGGTATCTAATTTAGGACATTGAAAAAAACCTGTTGACATGCTGAGCACACACTATCATGCCCTAAAAGCACTTGCACGCTGATCTGCTCTGCAAATTGTGGTCAAAGGCCCATTTCTGCTCCATAAATAGACATACATTTCCACGCAGTGCTAACCTATGCATAGACACACATGACATATATTTGACAAGTAGATTGAACATTGTGGTACATTTCTGCATACATTGTTGTTCTGATGTTTTTAAAATGTTTCACACTTTTTAAATGCAGTTAAATATAGTTGGAAAACATGATTAAAAAGAGAAACATAATTAATTTTAGAACATTTTCTGTAAAGGCCTACCATTTCTTAACCACTGCCACCACTATTAGTATCACCAAAATCGCAGCTGCAGCTCCACTGGCGATGGCAAGAGTCGGTATCTCACCTGTTTAAACAGAAACCATATGGTGTCATTTTTCTACTGTCTATATGGTAACAGTCTTGAGGCACATCATACAGACATGTAATACATACTTGAAATTCTAAATATTTCTTACTTTTATCCGGTAAAGTTAGTGTGATGTTGGCATTGCCCACCGTGTTGTTTGCCACACAGTGGATGATTCTAAATGATCCCAAGTTTGCCTGCAGAGTCCCAATGGACACAGGTCCATGGATTTCTACCTTGGTGCTTGACAGGACTCTGTTAGAAAGCAAAAAATGGACCATGCTGGAGGGCTTGGACTCTACAATGCAGATGCACTTCACCATATCCCCCTCCGAGGAGCAGGAAGAGACGTTCTTAATCTCAGGGGCATCTGTAAAACATAAAAATTAGATAAAAGATTATAAATAATGAGCCCCCCACACTCAAATCAAATTCTCACCTTCATCATTACACTTTTCACTTACATGACACGTTGAGTGGAACAGGGCTTGATCTGCCCTGTCCCATTTTGTTGATGGCAATACAATACAGGGCACCTGTGTGTCTGGAGACGTTTTTCAGCAACACACAATTAAAGGATATGGCTGGCAATTTTCTATATTTTTCTTGTTATTGATAAATCTCATGTGCAATGCCAAACCAACAATGAACTGAACCCTACTTACAAGTATTGTGTGTGTATCCAAAGCCTGATGTAAGTTCTTTAAGAAATTTACAATGTGGCACAAGTATGATATTTCAGGCTTTGGATACAAACAAAATACTTGTAAGTAGGATCAGTTCATTGGTGCTTTGAGCTAAATGTTAACAACAGCATTGCAACATCTTTACTGACAATGCCAACATGCTGATGTTCAGCAGGTATGATGTTGAACATGTTAACTGTCCTATATCATAGCTCCCTTTAGCGTGTTAGCAAACTGATAATGAGCACTACACACAAAGTGCATCTGAGGCTGGGAATGGTGTATTTAGTCATAAACCAGAGAACCAGTTCATTTAAATTTATATTTGATTTGATGGAAAGGTCAGGGGATTAGCAAAATGATTACAATTCATGCTTTGGGGCAATTAATGTGTGTAATCAATCCATTTGTTGAAAAATCACAAATGTAAACTGCATGGTGTTGCTAGACAAAAAGTCAAGGAATCATCCTTGAATCTTTGTACAAAATTTTATGACAATCCATATGATATAGATGAAAGGGGCCAAAATAACTTCATAAAGCCATTAAAGAAAAGGTTCACAATTTTTCAAGTGTGTCTTAAAACAACAGTCAGGTGCCCATATGAACACTGAAAGAGGTTTTCCTTGCAGTAATCATTCCTCCTGTTCATACTGGCTATTAAAAGATCTTCAAATGTGCTTTCAATGTAAGTAACAGGGCCAGAAATCCACAGTGTGTCCACATGACATTTTGTGCAAAAGTGCATTTAAAAATTTATCTGAAGCTGATATGAGGCTTCAGCAGTCTGAGTTAGTCAAATCAAGTGGATATCTGCCACAATTACAGTCTTTTTAGCATCAAATTCCCTCTTTGTGTTTCCTCAGACAGTGTTTCCCTGTTGAGCTGCAGTGGAAGAATAGTAACAAAAAGAGGAACTTTGGCACTAAAAAGACTGTAACGTTAAAAGATATCTACTTGATTTGATTAATTTGGGAAGGTGAAGCTTCATATTAGCTTCAGATGAACTTTTAAATATATTTAGCATATAAAGAGGCTTGTAGATTGAGGACCCCATCACTTACGTACATTGTACACTTACTTACAAGTACATTATGAGGGGATCTTCTAATAGTCAGTATAAACAACAAGAATGATCACTGCAAGGAAAACATTTCAATGTTTATTTGGACATCTGACTGTTGTTTTAAGACAGACTTGAAAAATTGGGAACCCACCCTTTAAGCAGGTTTAAGATGCAACTGAAGAATCACAGAAGCAGACAGATTAGATGAGATAATGTCTTGATGCAGCCAGCTCATCCAATGTACAGTAAGTGGTGCAGCATAATGCAGTTTTTCCCACACTATGAATACTGTACTTGGAGTCCTCTGATTCATGAAGCCATGGGAGCTTTTTTTATACAGAATGTTTTATATAGTATGTGTGTGCATGTGTGTTGTTAGCTTACACATTGGGAAAAAATAAATCCAGTATGTATAACAACATATGGTTTGGTTGGTTTAAATTTCATTTCAAGATTTATTCTCAAAGGCATTTAACTGATGCCTTTTAACCCTGATTTGGTCTTATTCTTTAACAATTTTGACTTGATTTTGATATTTATTCAAAATCTTTTTGTCATATTTTTGCACTCACTGTAGTGCTATATAAACAAACTTTTACTTACCTACGTAGCATATTTTCAGCACTGGCTTTTATTATTGCCACTGCCATAGACACTTACATTTCACTTTGAGGACCTTGGATGTTTTCTGGTGCTGCCCTCCCTTGTATGTTACGGTGCATTGTAAAGGCTTGTTGTTATCAGTGCGGGTGGGTTGAAAGGTCAGCGTGGACGTTGCTTCCCACTGGCCATTTTCAAGCTGCTGTGGTTGGAAATGTTCTTGTCCAGAGTGACTCCAGGTGAAGACAGGGGGAGAGGCGGGGCAGGAGTGAGACACAGAGCAGGAAGCAGACACCTTTACGCCCTCTTCCACTTCCTCTTTCACAGAAAAATTGATGGGATTTGGTTCAGCTAGAACAACACACAAGTTTCATGATAAGAAAAGATCGTGAAGGCTTTTGCACAGAAAAAGGAAGTGAAAGCACATTGTGTCTTTTTATATTCTGTTTATATATTAAATAATTTTATAAGCACTTAAGTTGACAAAGATAAAATAAAAAATCTTGAAAATCACAAATCATGAAATTGCTGGAATGACATAAGGTTACCAAAATACAACACCAGAACTGAATACTAAAATATGTTATGAAGGGATGTGGGTTAAAGGTATAGAAAGATTTTACTGTTTTATTCAGATTTATTCAGTGTTTCCAAAAAATAATAATATATTCAGCTCTTGTCCAAAATTATATCAGTGTTCTAAAAGTGTAGAACTTATTTTATGTTGCTACCGATTCAACTGTTTCACACCCCAATCACATCTCAAATTCAAAGATTTTCTGTCTGATTTTGAGCTTCAGGACAGATAAAAATGGACTCAACTGCCCTGAGACTTTAAGAGCATTTCTGTTGAATCTCATACATCTGTCTGGAGAAATGAAACTGTTTAAATGTTGTATGATCAAAGATATTTAAAGCAAGAGGAGAACAATCCGTTATGATAGCATAAATAAGGAAGTGGGCATAGTTTGCATAGTTGTCGACATTACAGTGTTTGAAACCTAAATGACCATTATTACCAAAAAATGTGTGTTGTCTTTGGACTTTTTTTGAGCTAAAACTGAAATTTTGCAGGAAAAGACAACTGAAATAAACTATAGAGGTGAAGGCTGCTGTATGGTTAAAAAGTACCTTTACTGTACCAGTGCTCATGAGCCTTTTTTGCTAATTATTGTAATGAGCTCTTGGTTCATTGTGCAAAGTTACTGTAAAATCACATTTGTAAATAAAATAGTAATTCAATATCATGTGGAAAATAACCAAATTACTGTAAGATGTTCTTGAGTACTGCATCCCGACCTCATGCTGTTCACTGATCTCTGATCCAAGCAAATGACCAGTGAAATCAGGAAATGCAAATTACTTAAAGGAAAACATCATGAGAGCAACAGTTAGATTAAAGACATACTGTTAAAGATGCTTGTTGAAAGTTGCTAATCCAACTTACTTATCATTGTAATGGAGACTTTGTTCTGCAGGTAAGAAAAACTTTCATAGTTTCCAATTTCGATCCTGAAATGAAAAGGCCCACGGTCACTTTGTTGAAGAGGATCAATCTTCAGTGAACAGTTCTTCTGTCTGACATCTCCCACCAGCTCGGTTCGACCTTGATACTGCTGCGTGATTTCAGAGGCAACAGGGTGATAGATAAACTTATTTGTGTCCTCCTGCCAAATCCCAGTGAATTGAGTGACCGTCTTCCTCGGATCAGGGTAGTTATATGAGCAGGGAATCACCACACAAGATCCGGGGAGGCCTTTAATTGGAGATGGCACCTGAAGCGTCCAAGACGAATCTTCAGCTTGAATAACTGAAATAAAATGCAAAGGATAATGAAACTGAGAGAGAGCAGATGAAAAGGTATCTTTACTTGTAATTGTACTTCTTGTGAGCAGTAAATGATTTCTGCTGAATATTCAGAGAATGCGCCATACCTTTCAGGAAAAGGAAGAGAAACAGAGTTTCCATCTTGTTCTCTCAGGGTCAGACCTGCAAATAAAGTGACAGATATTTCCAGGCTTGTGTGGCACCACTGTCATTTCCCTCTGGTGAGAGATGACTTGTCTAGTTTGCATTCCACTTTTAATACTCCACACATCCGCAGTGTCAAACACAAAACCAGACTGTTGTCTCATCAGATCTTGATATTGAATTAATCATAATTTATTATTACTTATAATTTAATTTCTGTATTCATTTTTGCCATATCCTGTGTCCTGTTAATTACAGTAAATCTTCATTGAGAAGTTCAGTTAATAAAAACTTTGTCTATGACATTTATTGTACCTTACACTGGTATGTGTCTATCACTGATGCAGATGAGTCACGACAGGATTTTCTTCGCTCAGTTGATGTTTACAGCTCCTGAAGTCACAGGATGTCTTGTGCCCTGCTTGTATTATTAATATCTTAACATCGATTTACATCAACATCAAAACTGCATTTGCACCCAGTGCAAAATTAAAAAGAACACCTCTCTACTTTTGCTTCATTCTCCACCCTCACGTTACACTGAGGGCTCACTTCCTGTTCTATTGTTCACACCTACGGTTTTGTGGTGAGAATGATCACTCTCTTAGCTGAAGCCCTCTATGACAGACAAAATCATGTTACAGGAATATCACAGATGTTGCTTCTTTGAATATTAAATCCTTGGGTTTTTGTGTAGGTTTAATTGTCCATATGGAGTTGAGCAGTTCACGGACCCTGATCTCCAACAAAAGCAGGGTTCAGCATTCCTTCCCTGTTTGGATAAAAACTCTCACTGTCTTGAACAGCTAGGTCAGCATAACGGATGCTGTGTGTGAGGTGGACCTTTTTCACAGAGAAGCTTTTCTTTGTTTTAACACTCCAGAAGTCCTCTTCATATTGTGTCAAGAAATCCTCCAGCTTGACTGTGTCCTCTTTCAGGCGTCCCCAAGACAGTTTCTTAGGAGTAGAAGTGATGAGGCCAGTGGACGCTGAGTTAGCCATGACAGGATATGCAATAAGCATGGGAATTAAAAAACAAAGAAAATGAATGTCTGCTTGTAATTAACTAAAAAATACATGTGTGTTCAACTGAAAAATCTGCACAGTCTTAAGGAGTTATTACCTGGTTGCTAACAAGTCAAGTGTCCCTTCTCGCCTCTAGTGTAACGTTGAATGAGAGGTGGTCAAGCTCCACCATTTTAAAGACAGTTCTGCTGGGCAGATGGAGGGCCTGACTCTGTCTGTCATCAAAGGAACAGTTAGTCAGATCTCTCTGAATGAGGTTAAACACAGCAGTCTTACAATCAGTTGTTTGTATTTATCAGCAGTCAGTCAATCAATCTCTTACAAACCCCACTCAATCATAAACACACAATTAAAATATTAAAACATTTCTTTATGACAAAGACAAGAATAGCTAAATCATATTCACCACTTTTGATAGTAAGATGTATGAATATTCTGTTAGGATCTCTGAAACCATGATGAAAGTACCGGTAACTACTAGAAAGCAATTTTACACCTCAAAATGTTCCAGTATCCTCCCCGAAGTGGTCTTTAGCTCAATGAGTTATGAATGATTTGAGTATCCAAACCTTCCTTTCAGAGGTCATAACCTGCAAAGAAATGTACTGATGTATGACCTGAAGATGTGTCATGCATAATGTTATTCATACATGTGCTTCACTGAACTGTAACCCTTGTGCCTGAAGCCATGATTTTTGGCAAAGGTGTGTATTTTTTATCCAATTTTGATTTGATTATATTAAGTCTATAATACACTGTGTAGAAACAATACTAACTTTCAGCATGTTAGGGCCCTTTTAGGTCCCACTGAAACCCATTAAAACCACACATTTTTTGATACCATGGTTGCTACTGCATAAATTCATGCATTCCATTTTATAAGACTTTAAAACTGAAGCCCTAGCTTCAAAATTTTAGTTTTTACTATTTTTCAGCTGATTGAGCCACTTTCTCTTTTTAAACCCTTTGTGCAAAATGCATGCTACTTTCATGGTTCCACTAGGGGCATTGATCCTTTATTATGATTACTGCAGCCAAGTATATTACAGCTTCAGTGAGTTGTATGTGTGGGTAGGGATGTCTAAATGTGATGTATGTGTGTGTAAGGACAAATTGGTGTGTTTGTGTGTGGCCAAAATACAGACACTCAAATCCTTATGGAAAACAGCCCAATATAAACCCATACAAACTGTATTTTTTGATCCCCTGGGCCACAATATTGTATAAACATGCATTCTATTTTATTAGGCTTTCAAACTGAAACCCTAGCTTCAAAATTGTAGTTTTTACTATTTTCCAGCTGATTTTCTCCTGTTTGCCCTGAAGAACAAATACCATTAGAATTTCTCTCCACTAAGGGCTATGCCAGGGGCATTTCATGCATTGTCAAGTTTTGCAAGACATTGTACCAAATTCGGTCATTTAAAAATGGTCTGTTTGTATTGATATGGATGTCCAAGGGTGGTATATGTGTGTGTATGGAAAAACTAGTGTGTGTGTGTGCGCAGATAAAAAGAGGTCATTTATATGGGCTGCAGGACACATTACTCCTTTCTCCCTCTCTCTCTCTCACAGAGACACACATTCACACACCTTCAACCCCCTGCTCGCACTCATACACACATGCACGTGCAGGCCTTCTGACTCAATAAAGGATATTATACCTGATACAGATGCCTACATGAGTTACAGTACAGTATGTGCTATTGAGCTTTGAAGAGGCGTGTGTGTGTGTGTGTGTGTGTGTGTGTGTGTGTGTGTGTGTGTGTTTGTGTGCACGCGCACGTGCATGCTTGGAGTGACAGAACAAGTGCATATCTGTCACTATGTGTGTATGTGTGAAACAAGAAAGCAAGCAAGCAAATTTTATTTATATAACACCTTTCACAGACACCGGTCACAAAGTATTTCGCAGTCAAAGAAATAAAATCAAATACAATCAAAATAACAAAAACAAAGACACCAGATAAAATATAGTACAGACAAAATAGAAAAATTAAAAACGTAAAATTCCACATGCTATCCGATTCCACATGCTACCCAAAAGCCTGTCTGAACAGATGGGTTTTTAGCTGCTTTTTAAAAGAGTCCACAGTATCAAAGGACCTTAAGCTTATTGGGAGACTATTCCAAAGCTTAGGGGCTGCTGACTGGAAGGCACGATATCCCCGAGTCTTAAAATGTATCCGAGGTGCACTTAGAAAGCCCTGGGTGGAGGACCTACGAGCTTGGTTTGTGATGCAGAAAGTCTGTCATATACTGCGGAGCCTGGCCATGTAGGGCTCTATAACTGAGCACCAAAATTTTAAAATTCATTCTAAAATTAACTGGAAGCCAGTGCAGTGAGGTTAAAATAGGAGTAATATGTGACCATCTTTTGGATCATGTTAAGAGCCTAGCAGCAGCAGCAGCATTTTGGACAGTTTGTAAGCAGTGTATGGAAGATTTATTAAGGCAGGTAAAAAGAAAATGACAGTATTCCAAACGTGATGAAATAAAAGCATGTATTAGCATCTCCATTTCATTTCTTGATACAACAGACCAGAGTTTGGCTATGTTTCTCACGTGAAAGAAATCAAGTCAGCGTCTTAATGTGAGCTTCAAAACTCATGAATTAGTCAGTCTATGACACACACACGTATGCATACACGCACACACATGCACAGACACAGACCTACTCACTCACTCATTCATTTCTGTTCTGAATTTTTGAATGTTAAATGTGGAATTTTATTAAATTTTGTAAAATAAATGTTCAAAGTGATGTTGTATTTATGCTATATTTCTAGAGCAAAATAAGGAAATATGCTATTAGAAAGTAAAAACTTTGAAGGGTAATAGAACAATCTTTCATGTTTTGGATTTTATTTATTATAATTTCTTTTTGTTTTTACTTTAAATCAATTTTTAAATTTTGTTTTAAACTGTGCGATATAAATAATTATTATTTAACGTAATGTGAAAAGGGTCACTTGTAGTAACAAACCCACAAAGAATTATCACACAATTCTCTGCAGCCCTCAGACCTTTGTTGCCTCTTTTAGCTAATTGTTTTAAGTGTGTGGACTGCATACTGAGGTCCAATCACAATGACAGCAGAATTATTGATTAATGAAATAATGCTTATTAAATGCAAAGGCCTGCGATCAGATGTCCAATGAGACAATGTTGCTCTGTGTCTGCTAGTTGTGTAAGCAAACAACTGTGTGTGGACCAGCTTGTCTTAGATTTCTTCTGCCTTATTGTGGCCAAAAAAGTATCGATGCAACTTTGTATAATTCTTAAAAAATGCATGTCTGAGTGAAATGTGGTTAAAGTGTAAATTCTACACAATTAATGAAGGAAACTTCTCACCTATAGCAGTGAAGTTCTGTTTTTCACTTCTCATGTTTAGACTCTTCTGATTCGTACATATAAAAAGGGGAACAAAAAGCAACACGATGATATCTGACATATAAATAAAAGCACATATCTTATCAAAAATAACAAGAATACACCTATCAGATCAGTGATGCACTGATGTGTGAAAGTTTGCAGTCAGAACAATACAGAACTAGTTGCTAAAATATCTGTGAAGATACAAAACCCTTACACTGCCTCTTACCTTTGGTAAGAATGGCCGACTGTTATTAACTGTAAAATAGATCAATTGTTTAATGATTTTTCCGTTGCATTTGCATTTTGACTACTTTAAGGATTCAGCACCCTGCTGTATTATTGTGAGTTGAGCATGTTGCATCATAGTTTTCCATGTCTTTCTGTAGTATCTCACTCCCCAAAATCAAAAGCCAGTTTTTCTCATTTCGGAGACCTTTTGAAAGCCACATGCTAAATGAGACAAAAAATTAAAACAATACATAAATCACATTCTCATAATACTGTGGAAGAATTGAAAATGCACATCAGTGAAGCACCACACATTGAATCTGATCTACAACCTTTTTGTACTTACCTGCTGTGAGAGAAAATGCATGAGAGAAATGCTCATTTGTGAAGGAGACGTTCAAATGTTAAGTATATGGATATATGTTCGTAAAAGAATGGTCTATTAAATGCCCTGCCATAATGATTTAATCTACAGGACCTCTGTCTCTCTGACTTTCATGGTGATCTAAAAAAGTCACATCAAAAATAGATGAAGCCTTACACACAGAAATTCACAAAATATGCACAAATGTAAGCTCCATTACTCTCCCGCTGCTTAGTAATGCTCTTATGTTCAAAAATTCTGAAATATATCCGTGGAAGTGGACATGGTTGATGTTCAGCTGCAGTAGAGAGAGGTGTCTAAATGGCTCAGGCGAGCAGTGCCAGGTGAATTGATTGGCACAGCTGGTGCTTGTTGGCTAATTGTACTCTCCCTTTCAAATGCAGTAGCGTGCAGTAGTGTGCTGGACCTCAGATGACTGCTGCACATCACAGAGACAGACAGGCTAACTGTCAGAGATTGTTTGGTGAAGGCCGAAACTATTATTTGGTGGGACTGAGTTCTCTGTGACTGATCTGTTGTGTTGGTGTTGTATGCTGAGGGAACTCACGGTAGCAGCTAGACTTGCTACAATACCAGATCAAATAAAAACATCCGAACCAAGTGGAAAGACAAGCTACAGCCAAAGAGAAATTGCTCCTACAGGTAATCACAGAAGGATTTGGTGCTGAGTGGTTTCCTTTCAATGAGAGTTGTGCTCTTAACTTTGCCGACCTTTCTTATAAAAAGAACAGCTAATCACACTGACAGTTTATGGCTATTTATAGAATATGCCACTGTGCTGCTGATCACTGATGTTACAGTCAAGGATACAGACACAGGAGTAACTGCAGGGTCCTCTGCACCTCCCATAGATCAGCTGCCATCTGACTGTGCATCCAGTAGCACAGGACCAGCCCAGACCTCCATTCAGACAGTTTATAAAGTCAAACAGCTTGAACAAAGGCCGACAGAAAAAGCAGAAACTAAAATAGGTAAACCTAGCAACAATGTAGGCAAGAAAACAGACAAAGCCACATAAAAAAGCACTAAAACAACAAATGGTTAGCAATGTAACACACCTGCTTTTCTCATACAGAGTCAATATATTTGAATGGATAGTTAGTCATTATTTTATTTTTGTTATCCTCATTTAGACAAAGAAATATGCCATCATCCTCCACAGAGGCCAAGAGTGAGTATAAATATCATGGAAATATCTGGATATCAGATCTTGCCTATTGTGATTTCAATAGGACATTTTACATACACTTTAAGTCGAAAGTTTTTTTTAAAAATCCTCCTTGCCTTTCATATATAGAAAATATTTCAATGTGTTTTTTTAATAAAAATTAGTGGTATCATCACAAAAACTGGCATTTCAAGGGTTAAAATTCTGAAATTAATGAATATATGGTAGTCATGATCAGGACTGAAGTTAGTTAAAAAATTAACTCAATCAAAGAGGAAAGTCCCTAATATGCTCTATTGATACTATAATAAAGCGAGGCCCAAAGGTTAAGTATCTGTAATTTTGTTTATTAATCACAATGTGAGTTTGTGTGCCACTGTTGCATTTGTCAATAGATAATTCTCCTCTAACATTTTCAGTTTCCCTGTATTTTGCATTTCAACTTTGTTTTCATGTAGATTTGTTTCATGTAGACCAGTGCTAATAAACTATTTTAGCATGACTGCTTTAGGCCTCATCTCCCAAGCTTCAAATAAATGTTCACAAACAAAACCAACCATTTTGTTACTTGGCAGCATCTCTCCTTTGACTTAAGCTGCAGTGTCATAGTGGACAGAAAGACAAATCAGGGAGCAGTTACTACCCTTGACTCACTTTTGTTAGTTAAATTTGCATCACTGTAACCAAACTGCTGCAAGTAAAACATCTCCACAGATTAAATAAAAATAGCCTCCGTCTGCTCAAAGAAAACTTTACTTCAATTCTTCTACATGCTTCAACTTGAACTAACTTTAACCAATCTGAAGAGAAGAAACACTGAATTTCATGAACTCTGCATCACGCTTCACTTACTGAGTTTGTTTCCAGGCATTGTTTCACTCTTCAGTGACATCTGTGGCTCTTGATCAGTCTTAAAGCACCACCATCTGACATGAAGGAGTACTGAATGTGGCCAATTCATTAAAAAACATTCATGGCAGTCAGAGTGTATTTCATCTCATTGTCCACACTGCAAAAAGGAAAGTTATATATTATTTTAGGATGATTAAATCTTATTTTTTCTTGTCAAAGACAAATAATCTTGTCAAGCACCATATGCACTATACATAATGGACTTAATTCAAGGTAACTGGTCTTTATTTGTCTTAGTAAGGTATTCAGGGTATTTTTCAGCTGGAGCTGACAAGAAACAAGTCTGAAAAGTGGATTGTATAGTTATCACACTACTATCTCTATTATGAGAGAACAAGATTGCTTTGCTTATTTAAAAAAATCAGACCACAAACTAAAGAGCTTGAAGATATTAATTCCTAAACTGAGTCAAATTAAAAGGTAGGCCCTGGTATCCTTCTCATTGAGCCACATGCCACAACTCATAAACTGGGGTGACTTTAAAGACAAAAACTCTAGTTTCAAGCATCTTTAATGTGAATTTCTGACAGTTCATTGCTTACTGTATATGAAATACTAGTTTAAGGTTAGATTGTGTTTGATAGTGACTAGAGTATGATGCTAGTTTCAAGAAAACTTAAGTAATGGCACATTTTCTTGCTTGAAATGATCAAATTTCAGTAGTTCCAAGAATATGTTGTATTATTTCTATTAGGGGAGTTTTTTTCTGTGCAAACAGCAGTTTCTTTGGCACCTCTGGTTTCTGAGCTCCAGATTTTAGTCCAGTCAAAAGGCTGTGGAATAAAAAAACTAAGGGATAATATGACTTCATGAAACTCGAGTATAGCCATCACTCAAAGTTTTCTGAATGTCAATGGTTTGTCATTCAGTTGACTTTCATGTTTTGGATTTTATTTATTATAATTTCTTTTTGTTTTTACTTTAAATCAATTTTTAAATTTTGTTTTAAACTGTGCGATATAAATAATTATTATTTAACGTAATGTGAAAAGGGTCACTTGTAGTAACAAACCCACAAAGAATTATCACACAATTCTCTGCAGCCCTCAGACCTTTGTTGCCTCTTTTAGCTAATTGTTTTAAGTGTGTGGACTGCATACTGAGGTCCAATCACAATGACAGCAGAATTATTGATTAATGAAATAATGCTTATTAAATGCAAAGGCCTGCGATCAGATGTCCAATGAGACAAAGTTGCTCTGTGTCTGCTAGTTGTGTTAGCAAACAACTGTGTGTGGACCAGCTTGTCTTAGATTTCTTCTGCCTTACTGTGGCCAAAAAAGTATCGATGCAACTTTGTATAATTCTTAAAAAATGCATGTCTGAGTGAAATGTGGTTAAAGTGTAAATTCTACACAATTAATGAAGGAAACTTCTCACCTATAGCAGTGAAGTTCTGTTTTTCACTTCTCATGTTTAGACTCTTCTGATTCGTACATATAAAAAGGGGAACAAAAACAACACGATGATATCTGACATATAAATAAAAGCACATATCTTATCAAAAGTAACAAGAATACACCTATCAGATGAGTGATGCATTGATATGTGAAGGTTTGCGGTCAGAACAATACAGAACTAGTTGCTAAAATATCTGTGAAGATACAAAACCCTTACACTGCCTCTTACCTTTGGTAAGAATGGCCGACTGTTATTAACTGTAAAATAGATCAATTGTTTAATGATTTTTCCGTTGCATTTGCATTTTGACTACTTTAAGGATTCAGCACCCTGCTGTATTATTGTGAGTTGAGCATGTTGCATCATAGTTTTCCATGTCTTTCTGTAGTATCTCACTCCCCAAAATCAAAAGCCAGTTTTTCTCATTTCGGAGACCTCTAGAAAGCCACATGCTAAATGAGACAAAAAATTAAAACATTACATAAATCACATTCTCATAATACTGTGGAAGAATTGAAAATGCACATCAGTGAAGCACCACACATTGAATCTGATCTACAACCTTTTTGTACTTACCTGCTGTGAGAGAAAATGCATGAGAGAAATGCTCATTTGTGAAGGAGACGTTCAAATGTTAAGTATATGGATATATGTTCGTAAAAGAATGGTCTAATAAATGCCCTGCCATAATGATTTAATCTACAGGACCTCTGTCTCTCTGACTTTCATGGTGATCTAAAAAAGTCACATCAAAAATAGATGAAGCCTTACACACAGAAATTCACAAAATATGCACAAATGTAAGCTCCATTACTCTCCCGCTGCTTAGTAATGCTCTTATGCTCAAAAATTCTGAAATATATCCGTGGAAGTGGACGTGGTTTATGTTCAGCTGCAGTAGAGAGTGGTGTAGAAATGGCTCAGGAGAGCAGTGCCAGGTGAATTGATTGGCACAGCTGGTGCTTGTTGGCTAATTGTACTCTCCCTTTCAAATGCAGTAGCGTGCAGTAGTGTGCTGGACCTCAGATGACTGCTGCACATCACAGAGACAGGCTAACTGTCAGAGATTGTTTGGTGAAGGCCGAAACTATTATTTGGTGGGACTGAGTTCTCTGTGACTGATCTGTTGTGTTGGTGTTGTATGCTGAGGGAACTCGCGGTAGCAGCTAGACTTGCTACAATACCAGATCAAATAAAAACATCCGAACCAAGTGGAAAGACAAGCTACAGCCAAAGAGAAATTGCTCCTACAGGTAATCACAGAAGGATTTGGTGCTGAGTGGTTTCCTTTCAATGAGAGTTGTGCTCTTAACTTTGCCGACCTTTCTTATAAAAAGAACAGCTAATCACACTGACAGTTTATGGCTATTTATAGAATATGCCACTGTGCTGCTGATCACTGATGTTACAGTCAAGGATACAGACACAGGAGTAACTGCAGGGTCCTCTGCACCTCCCATAGATCAGCTGCCATCTGACTGTGCATCCAGTAGCACAGGACCAGCCCAGACCTCCATTCAGACAGTTTATAAAGTCAAACAGCTGGAACAAAGGCCGACAGAAAAAGCAGAAACTAAAATAGGTAAACCTAGCAACAATGTAGGCAAGAAAACAGACAAAGCCACATAAAAAAGCACTAAAACAACAAATGGTTAGCAATGCAACACACCTGCTTTTCTCATACAGAGTCAATATATTTGAATGGATAGTTAGTCATTATTTTATTTTTGTTATCCTCATTTTAGACAAAGAAATATGCCATCATCCTCCACAGAGGCCAAGAGTGAGTATAAATATCATGGAAATATCTGCCTATTGTGATTTCAGCATAATGTATTTTTTTTATTTGAGAATGATTTAAACTAACTGCACTTTTTAACATTAAATTACATCCATTATACCCTCATAGAACACACTACCGACTGGTAAAATATGGAAAATAGAAATATAATATAAAATATGTTAAATTTAATAAAACACCAACAAGTTTTCATAGAAAGGTGATACTGTTTTCTTTTCGTGTTACAATCAACAGGACCCAAAAATAACCAGCTACATTTGCTGTGGGGAAAAACAAACAAAGAGAGATCATCAGGATCAACTTTGGTCTGTATGCCTGGGTCCAGTGGTTCAGCTAGGGGGGCGTGGTTTGGAGAAACCTCCTCCCCTTCTTTCATTGGTGCCTTAGAGGAAGAGCTGTGCCAGATGTCCCGGTGATCCACTGTGGAGAAAATGACCTTGGGAACATCAAGAGCATCAAGCTTGTCGCAGGGATCAAGCAGGACCTGCAAGATCTCCACTGACAACTCCCTCAGATGAAAATCATCTTCTCTGCCATCACCAAGCGATGCTGGTGGAGGTCTGCCCACCCTAAGAAGATAGACAAAGCCCGGCGCTTTATTAACAGTGTGACGGCTACCTTTGTTTTGTCTGTAAGTGGAAGCATTGGACAACATACTCAGATAAAGCATCGAGGTCCTAGCAATATTTTGCATGACAGAGTTCATTTCACTGTTCTGGGAAATAATATATTTAACAAATATTGCCCAGTGTCTGAAAGACCAAATCCAATAGGGTGATGCTGGATTTGGATTTCCCACTAATGTTTTGGCAGGAAAAAAGAGGCCAGGATTTTACACTTTGTGATGTTTGTGCCTTTTTTTTTTTCTTTTCTTTTTTTTTCAAACAACATACGAGAGTAGCCATCACACTTGTCAGTTCTGTCACAGCTTTTCCTCTCCCTTCTTCTTCTCCAAACCCTTACCTTTACCCCAGCCATTTCACCTGATGTACTTCCTCAGTTGTTTATCCCCATGGTGAATGCAGCCAGGGGTTTGTGCAGTCAGACAAAAGTTCTGCCTGTTTTTGTGCAAATATTTTTTTTTAACTCTAGTATGCATGCCTCTGATTTACTGTGGTATTACACACTATTAGAAGAACAAACAGTTTATGTGAAAGAATTCCTGGGTAAAGTTTTTTGCTTAACATACAAGTAAAGACCTTTACCTTACATCACATTAGGTTTTATTTAATGCTGTCAAAGAAAACATACATAACAAAACAAATGCATTTCTCATATACCCCTGGGGCAGTTGACAACAGTTAATGTTGAACACAGAAGCTCTGCCTCTCTAAGATCAACTGCTTTTGAACTTTCTTAAACACCGATCTGAGTGACAGTTTATGCCAATAAGTTTAAGGCTAAAGTATTTTTGTCCCTGACTTCCATATGTTGGATTGTTGGACAAATGTGTAGCCCCTCAAGTAAATAAACTCCAAGATGGAATACTTGCACAGTCAACACATGGTTGTTGTTGTTAGGTGCAAACCACTGAGAACCACTTGCGCTTCTGGCAGAATGATGTTTGTGAATAGTGCAGTATACTGATCATTTTCCTGTCCACACACTCATAACAGATACAACAGCCAACAAAAACAAATTAAACACAACTTCTAACTTATATTGGTTAACTTTACTTCATTGTCTTGTGTTGGGATACTACATCTTCCTCTCAACTCCTCAAGAGGTCCTCCACTGGAACTGCTCCTGTCCTTATTGGTGTCATCACTGTAGTCTGGGTTCATGTGTGCGAAAGAAAAGAAATGTCAAAAAAAATGTTCTTGAATACAACAAGATGAAATGTTACCTTTGTTCACAAGGTAACAAAGGGAAAATAATCATTTGTGGTAATCAAAAACAAGATATTTGATGAAAACCTGGACTATTAAATGGTAAAATACATTTATTTCAAAGATATAACCAAGAAACACTCAGTCATGACTGAAATAACAGGGAATGAACACAGGTAATTTCTGACCCATGTGCTTTAGAAGGGTAGTGATACAAAAAAGATTTTTATTCAAAAACTAAGAGAGGAAAAATGAAAATAAGGATTTGTGATGATGAATTGAGGAATGCCTGGAATACTGAATGATGAAATTAATTTATTGCAAAAATATAGAAAATAAAAACTCAGTCTGGTCACTTTTCACACATTATGTGCACAAGCATGATAATCGACATAAAATACATAGCTACGTTACCTTTCAAGATGAAATTACTCACCGCCTGAGAAATCTTCCATTTGTCAGCCTTTCCCCAACTGTGGTGAAACTTTCCAACTTCCAAGTAAACTCGGAGATTCGCTCATTTTTAACTCATATCGGTCTCTGTCCTCTCACATGTATTAATGTTATAGCCTGTAACAAACAGACGAAGATAGTAAATTACACATCGATGGCGAAGACTCAGATGATGTAGTTCAATAGTGCATTCGCGACTCAAATCGATGGTTGAAACTTTTATCCTGACGTGGTTTGTCCAAGTGTTGGTGTACCTAGATGTCAAAAATGGCGGAGCGGCTCACATTGACTCAGATTGCGCAGTGACAATCGTCTTGCACTCACCCAATTCCATATAAAACATGTGTCTGTTGGCATATAACAAATGTCGTGTCCCTCGTTATCTGACCATCAGATGTGTAAAAAGATGTGTGTGTATATGTGCGTGCGTGCGTGCGTGCGTGCGTGGGTTAGTTGAAAGAGAGGGAAGAAAGAGGAGGGAAAGCGACCGTGACGGAGAGGGAAGCGGTTCCTTTGTCCACAGAAAGCGCACGTACGGACGGCAGTCTGTAGCGCACATTGTCTGGTTTCTGATCGACAAAGCAACTTACTATCTCACTCGGGTGTTTGTCCCGAGTGGAACAAACACTAAAACAGTCTAGCGTGGGGAACACAACTAAACAGGCAGCAAAGTTCAAATACTCCTCAGAGTAAAGCAGAACAAATGGACTCGGCAGTCCGTCGATTCACACAACAAACATAGTGATGAAGCTTAAGAAGCTAAAAGCTAACAACAAGACTGATGCTGAGAATAATATACTATACAACTGTCTCTGCCCAGACTTAAGCCTCTTTCTTGGTCGCTTCAGAAAGCGAGCAGGGTGTGTGTTTGGGTCCGTCTCTGGGTCCAGCTCAGTTCCTTGGCTCGGATGTTGACGGGGCCTTCCTCATGCTTTCGGCAGGTTTCACGGCAGCTGGTCCTCGGCGGCGTGGCGAAGAAAACACCAGAATCGACTCAGTTGAAGAAGTGCGGGGCAGAGAAGTTATCTGCGTCTTCGTGAAGAAAATCCTTTTCTTCATCTGCAGGCAATGAGAGTGCTGGTTGCAGCAGTGGTCTCTCTCGGATCCGGTAATTGTGTTCGGTTGAACACAAGCGAAGTCTCGTCTTGTCCAGCAAGGGGAGAGTCTTCCAGTCGGTGTGGGAAAAGCAAGTGCACGGGGTTACCGCCTTCAGTAAACTGGCTCAAGGAGGCAGCAAGTCTTCCCCTAGGGGTGGTGACGTCAGGGCTGTGTCGCCGGGACTTCCTCTGTGCTGGAGCATCTCTGCCAATGAGAGACTACAGTTGCGACCATTTCTGGTTTAGCACCTAGGTGCGAACTGAACAGTGCATATTGGGTAATGGAGTCTGAAATGGACTTTCTTTGTTCTCAACTGGGTGCCCTTTCCTGTTATCAAGCTGTGTGGGTTGCATGCAGGCCTGCCTTTGTCTCATGCACTGGAGTATAAGGCCCAACAACTTTAATTGTAAATAACGAAGATAGCTTTGTTACCCATCCAATGCTAGCACCTTATCTCATATACTAACGCCCAGAACATAAAACATAGAAAATTTGAACATCTCCTTCACAAATGAGCATTTTTCTCATGTATTTTCTCTCACACCTGCCTTCCTAACTTTGGAGCTCTGCAATTCGATTCCTCAAGCAGACAGAAAAAAGAATGTGCCTTATATTGAGGAGCACATACTGAACACAAACTTCCATGTGTTAAAAATGAATCCGGGGTGAGAGAAGAGATGTTATTGCTGATCTGATCTGCTCTGTCTGTAAGTTTGTCAATTCAGTTCAATTTTATTTATATAGCGCCAAATCATAAAAGTTATCTCGGGGCACTTTTCACATAGAACAGGTCTAGACCATACTCTTTAATTTACAGAGACCCAACAATTCCCAAATGAGCAAGCACTTGACCACAGCGGCAAGGAAAATCTCCCTTTTAACAGGAAGAAACCTCAAGCAGAACCGGGCTCTAGGTGGGCAGCCATCTGCCTTGACTGGTTGGGTTGAGAGAGAAAGAACGAGGGAGGGGGAGAGGGGAGAGAGAGACACAGAGAAGCATAATAACAATAACAGTGATAATAATAATAGAGATATGACTAGTGTTGGGACAGGCAGTAGTGCGTTTGGTTATTAGCAATAATTCATAATTATCATAGATAATTATGAAATCAAGATATTGTTAACCTTAATCAATAATTCGGGCACCAACTGTTGGATCTGTGAGGAACACAGTTGATTATTTGCAATAATTATCAATTATCAAAGATAATTAACTAATTATAACGATTAATAGAATTATTAATATGAATTAACAAATACGGAGCACCACTCGGAAACCGGGACCAATAACCAAACAAGGTAGTCTCATAAAAGGGAGTTCACCTAGAATGTTAATATCAGAGATATCAACATTCAAGGGTGAACAAAGAAGGGTTGAATTAGAGCTCTGACTCCTTCAATCAGCCACTTTCCACAATATGTTACACACAATAATGACAAAAGAACTTCTCTTTAAAGATATAACAGTGTTTATTAAACTTAGCAAAATTAACAAAGTTAACAAATGCTTCATTCAATAAACAACTATCCTAAAATCTAATCCTACCAAACAAAACACAACAGCTACGTACAGGGTTGGACACATGCAGGGGAATGCATGTATGTGTGTGTGTGTGTGTGTGTGTGCGCGCAAAAAGATGGCGACAGGGCCTGACGTGATGACGTCGTCGGTCTGCGACGTGGACGTGACTATGGGAGGAAGTCACGTCACGTCTCGTGTGACATCCCCCCTTTGGTCTGAAGAGTGGGGTGCTGGCCACAATCTTCAGAGCAACCCAAGGGCCAAGCAGTCCCTGTGGGTTAGAAGTAACCTGGTTGTCACACAGTCCATGTGCTCCAGGGACAGGTGGAAGGCTGGAACAGTCCGTATTTCCTGAGAACAAGAAAAGGTTGAAACAGTCCATACAGTTCACAGAGTTCAGAGTTCAGAGGCTTGTCTGGGCAGCTACTGAGGGAAATCTGAGGCAAAGTTTGAGGCAAAGTCATGCTGGGGTTGGGGGTACAGTCCACCCCCCTTCGATGTGGAGGCTGCTCCATGCGTCTAGGGAGTGGAAATGGCTGAAAAAGCTCAGTCAGGGGGAAGGTCTGGTCATCACCCTTGTGGTTTTGTTTCCCACCCTGCCAGCGAGGTGGTCGGCGCCTGGGAGGTCCTGTTCTGCCATCCATCTTGGCGCGAGGCATCTTGTTGCCTTCCAGCGCTAGGTTGGCATTTCCTGAGGTGTGGATCCACAGGACTCCGGCGTCGTCTTCTTGCCCTCTAGCAGGACGCGTGAGGTGAGGTGAGGTGACTCACCCTGGTAGCGTTCAACTTCCTGGAGATAGTTGTCGATGTCTGAATCTTGACTATCAGAGTCGAAGCATTCGACGTCGCTTGTGAGGGACTCAAGCTGTCGAGTGCGCAAGCGTTGGCGTCGATGTGGCGGCGGACTGTCTGCAACATCAGAGACTCCAGAGTCGCTCAGGTTGCCATGGCGATGAGGATGACTTCTTCCTCTTCGTGGTGGTGATGGAGTTCTGTGATGGAGTTGGTGCAAGCTCTGCGATGCGTTCAGCTCACTGGAGGCATTCACGCCGCTCTCCTCTTGGGAGTAATCCTCCCCCGTTTGATCTGAACATGAGAGGGGTGCACCATCAGAGTGAGGGGCACCTGCTTCTACCGGGTGGGCCGATGGAGGCACTTGGCAGTCATCTGGACTGAGGTCGGGGACTGCATCACCAGGGGTCGCTAGGCTACTAGCTTGCATCTCCTGGTGGACTGGGGACAGTCTCTGTAAGAGAATGTGATGGTCAGTGATGTCGAATGCAGCACTAAGATCTAACAAGACAAGTACAAAGAGAAGTCCTTTGTCTGATGCAATTAGGAGATCATTTGTAACTTTCACTAGTGCTATATCTGTTATGATGCTCTCTAAATCCTGACTGAAAAATATGTGAGTGTGTGTGTGTGTATGTGAGTGTGTGTGCGTGTACGTGAGTGTGTCTATAGTTGGCTAAAATGCCTGATTGAAGTTAGTTCAGGGTGACCAATAGGGGAAAAACAGTCTAAATGTACATCAGGTTTTACAGCTGTTTCTAAGGTTCCTGTGTTTGGAGATAGATCTGTGCTTGTTGAGGGCAAAAGGTGATTCATTTTGTCTCTAATAGTTAGAATTTTATCATTAAAGACGGCAGTGTTTCCCCTATATTCATTCAGCAGCGGCGCACTGCTGCAAAATTATGAGCGCCACTGCTAAAATTTCAGACGATCAATAATATCAATGGGCTACTAATAATTTTCACTTGCACACTGTGCAAGCACAATAACACCCTGCATTATTGTGGAGGTCAAGTGTCAATCGCAGTGAGCCTGCGGCACTATCAACAACATTATCAATATGGGAGGGACTAAAGTTAGCATGAGTAACCTCTTTAGTATTGAGACATGGCATTGAATTCAGTACTGATGGTTTGCTTCCTTAAATTTAGCTATAGCACTATCAGATAGACATTTAGTGAAGAAATTTTTGTCTAATGGCATGTAGTCTAGTAATAGAAATTGAAAAGTTATTAAATAATGGTCTGATAAAATAGGATTTTGTGGAAAGACTATTAAATGTTCAATATTGATGCCATATGTCAGATCAAGGTCGGGGGTGTGGTTAAGACAGTGAGTGGGTTTATTTACACTCTGAGAGAAGTCAATTGAGTCAAATAACGAGATAAATGCTGTGCTAACACACCATTATCGACATCAACTTGAATATTAAAGTCACCTACTATAATTATTTTACCTTTACTAGGACAAAGTTTGATAAAAACTCTGAGAATTCAGATAAAAGTTCAGAGTACGGGCCAGGAGGGTGGTATACTATAACAAATAGAATTAGCTGTAAAGTTTTCCAGGTTGGGTGTGAAAGACTAAGAACAAGGCTTTTAAATGAGTTATAATTATGAAAATCAAAATTAACCACCGCACACTGTAATGACTTTACTGTGACTTTATTAAGAGCGAACAACGCGTTTTGCCTGTAGCTTCTTCAGGTTCGCTCAGTACAACTGCTGAGTAGTAACTTGTAACCTAGTAACTTGGTAACTTGATTAACCAACTCTTAAGAAGGGAGGCATTTTGGATTTATGAATTGAATACTATCGAACCTTATGGACTTTATAAAACACAGGATTTGAGTTTTTGTCTGAGATATGTATATATATATGTGTGTATGAGATATTTCATCATCATGATCTTTAATTTCAATCATTTGCATTTGTGGGGCAGCCTTTCTTTAACTTGGGTGAATGAACAGGATATCATGATATCACAGGATGTAACCAGGGCGTTAAGATTTTTGGCAACAGTGGCGGTCCACTCTCCAGTAAATGCAGGGCTGCTAATATCTGAAAGAGAGTAACAGAAGATGCAAAGAAACACATTAATTCTGGGAGTTTAACCGGGGTGAGAGAGATTTGAAACAAAGGGGTGACTAATCATGTTACCTGCCAAAAGCAAACAGAATATCATATTTCTCTGATTCTCCATACCTCTCTGACTTGTTGCTGGTGTATTAAACTGTGGGATGTTTAAATGATAATGATCAAAATGACCCTGAACTGACCTCTTTGCAGAGTGGGTGTCAGGACATTACCCATAATTTAAACACTGTGAAAAAATAAGAAACCATTTCTGATCATTATTTGAATTATGGCCTGAACTAAAGCATAAGCTGACCCTAAGGCCACTTGGACTGGAGAAAAACCAAACAGCTCCCACCTTAAATGGGACACAGACTCTCTTATCTCACCAGACCAAAGCCATGCTGAGGACTTTTGTGAAGCCTCCCTGCAAATCTGAGCCAAACCTGAATTTCATGTAAATTAAATGTCTAATCATTATGCAAGTTATGTAATGTTATTTGTCATATAAATACATGAAGAATTGTATAACTTTCATAGTTGTGTTGAAAGAGTGTATTGAAAGAGTGAATTTTCTATAGTAACAGGAATGTAAAGATGTAATGTTTGAAGGATTTCAGTTTGAAGTTTTCTTTTATTATCAAACAATAGTTATATTGAATGTTTCATCTTATGAGGTAAGAGTTGTGTTGAATTTATATTTGAATATATATATATACATATATATATATATATATATATATTTTTTTTTTTTAATATATATATATTTTTTTTTTTTCTGAATGTTCTTTTAAGCTCACTGAATTGCTGCTTTAACTCTGTTATTCACTCTATTACAGCAGGACGGTTATTATCAGAAAATATTATGAAATATTTGAGCATTATGAAAGGAATGTGTTTACAACTTCAATGTTGAAGTGTGAGTTTTGCATGTAGACACTCAGAATTAGACTTCCCCAAAAATTCCTTGTATTTCAGAAGTTTTTGTTGTTGTTTTGTTGTTTGTTTTGTTTTTGTTTTATTTGTAACATTAAGTCTCATGTTTCCACATACAGCATTTTATTTTTCAAGTAAACACTGCTGAAGATTTGAGTGTAGTCAGGTTAAACTTTATTTGGCATTCAGCTCAGATTACTACAAGCCAACCAAAGCCTGAATCCTCAACTTAAACTCCTGAAGAAGAAAACAACGCTCTAACTGGACCTCTGCTTACTTGAGAGAGCAGTATGGCAAATGAGAGTTTAGCTGACTCAAAGACTCACTCTCGAGCAGCCTGAAATGGCTTGACTCCCATCCACCAGTGTAAAAGACCTCTGCACCTATGAAGACTCATCTGCAACATGGACCACTCTGCACTGCCAAGCTGGCACTTGCAGCCAACTACCAAAACAACACCGGACCTGCCGAGATGACACCTCTACCACAGCGAAACACGTCAACAGTAAGGCATAACACGGCTTTGTGATCAAGGGTTGATGCTGAATAACATTTATATTAAAAAGATGATTTCTTTAGAGAAGTTGAATTAGCTTTCCCGTTGCAATATGTTAGCTCGAGTCACACACTTCGAGCCACTCTTATTGAATATTTCTTTATTTTATTTTCACTATCATTTATAGGCCTTATTACTCTGTTTATTTATTATTATTTTGTGTATTTTTCTATGTATATCATGTACTCTTCAGGCATTTGGCTATATAATACATGTCTGTCTTAATCAAGAAGTTGTTTGCATTCTTCTGAATAGTGGTGAGACAGGTCACTGGCTGGGAAAAGAGTTCTAATTTTCAAATGAGAGTGATTCATTAATTAAATTGAACAAGAGTTCAAGAGTTGGTGCTTCCTCCTGGCACTAACAAATCCTAACCAAAAAGGAGGTGGTGCTCCCAATAACGAGGTAATTAAATAATAAAGTATTAATACTCCTACACAATAAAGTTTCAAAAGTGACTATGACTCAGTATTGACATGTAGACGTGTTCAGGTCGGGACTCTTATCAAGCATGAGAAATTTGGTGCAGGTTAGACCATGTACATTGAAGTTACAACAACTTCCTGTTTCATGGCGAAACATTGAACAACGGCATTCAATGAAATCTCAAGATTTTAATAACTTTTCATCACAAAGGTCTGTAGATGACACCCATCAATTCTGGAGTCAGGTTAAAACTCTAGGAGGAGTTTATTGTCACACTGTAACAAATTTCCCTGTAAAATTACGGTAAGCTACTGGCAGCTGTAGTTGCCAGCATTTTACCATTTTTTTTACAGCGTCATCCCTGTAATTTACTTTAACAGTTAATTGCTGTAAAATGATTACAGTGTTCAGCTGTAGAATGTGAGGTTTACAGTTTGATACTGTAGCCAGGCCTGCAGTAATATACTGTATTTTTAGAGTGAGGCTATTGTAATCTACATGAACAGTTTCTTACTGTAAATGTTACAATAAACAACTGAAAAGTTTTATTCTTAGTCATATTAATAAAAACAACTATAAATTGCAGACATGTAAATAACAATAACAGACTGTAAATAGCAATGTGTCCTCAATCTTAGTGGTCCAGTAATGAGATCAGCTCAGTTTTACATTTAAAAACATGTAATTCTTAACATCTAGCACAAAAGAGGATGAGAAAAGTGATAGTTTTATGGAACTGAACATTTAGTTTTCAATACACTAAGTATATTCAAGTATGCATGTTTGAAAAAATAATTCTCAAGGTGCATGCCCTTTCACAGGGGGTCAATGTAAATCTGTTAATTACAATATCATGAGCTGCCAGTAAAACTTAGTCTTGAGTCTAAACAGCAACTGCTTTGCAAACTACTGTTGAAAAATAACAAATAAACAGATTACAAGATACACAATTTGTAATGCCTTCAAATGTCCTCTGTTATAATTGGCAGAAGGTCGACATTCAGGCTTCCAGGCTCACAGCTCACAATGAAGTACCTGAAAAGAACATGTAAAACTTGTATGAGTAAACAATATTACCTGGAAATCACCTATTAAGTCCCAGGTTTAACCACAGCTTGGCAAAAAACTACAGTTTCTTTGCAGTAACCTAGCTACAGCTCAGAAACACATTTGGGTTGAGCTAAGATAACCAATATGACCACTCTGTCTTTTGGGGCTCAACAGCAAACATATCTTAGATATCTTACATATTTGAAAAAACTTCAATTGTTGTGTGCTTTAGATAGTAGGCTATTATTAATTATGAAATTGAAGTAGGATAAACAAGGTGTAGGTATAGACAAGGCCGGACTAACATTAGCATTCACTGATGTATAGTTCAACAGAAAACAGTCATCCAAAAATAATCTTTAAACTAGACTTGCAAGCAGCAGTGAAAATAATGTTTAAATACCATAAGGTCAAACTTCCAACTGCTGAAGACAATACCTGAAAATGCTCTCTTCTGCCTGCAAAAATTAAACTTATCAGCCACTAATTGGTTAACCAGATGCACAAATGTAGTTCTATTTTCTGAGTAAGATGTTACTGAACTTTTGGTTTCGATTCCACAAAGGAGGATTAATGATGATTATATGATGATGATGTTGATGGTTACATGTGGCTTCTGTCCCTCCATTACTGCAGCAGAGAAAATGAAAATACTGTATTTTACTGTCAAATCTTACAGTAGCCTATTGTAAATGTCCGTTCTTGGTTTTGGCTCCAAAAAGCATCAAAATTTACATTATTTTAGCGTATTTAGGAAGAACAGTACCTTACTGCTAGAATTTGGCTGTATTTTCTACAGCAGTTTATTACAGTGTATGGCAATCAGGGTGAATTGCATCTCATTTCCCACACTGCAAAAAGGAAATTTAGGAAAGTTGTAGGATTATAGGTTATTTTATAGGTATATAGGTTATGGATGATTAAATTATTAATCATTATTAATTATAATTATTAATTATTACTTATTTTTCTTGTCAAAGACAAATAATCTTGTCAAGCATCATATGCACTATAGATAATAGACTTAATTCAAGGTAACTGGTCTTAATTTGTCTTAGTAAGGTATTCAGGGTATTTTTCAGCTGGAGCTGACAAGAAACAAGTCTGAAAAGTGGATTGTACAGTTATCACACTACTATCTCTGTTATAAGAAAACAAGATTGCTTTGCTTATTTAAAAAATTAGACCACAAACTGAAGTGCTTGAAGATATTAATTCCTAAACTGAGCCAAATTAAAAGGTAGGCCCTGGTAGACTTCTGATTGAGACGCATGGCACAACTGATTAACTGAGGTGACTTCAAAGACAAAAAAATCTAGTGTCAAGCATCTTTAACTTGAATTTCTGACAGTTCATTGCGTACCGTATATGAAGCACTAGTTTAAGGTTTGGTAGTGTTTGATAGTGGCTAGATTATTATGCTAGTTTCAAGAACTTATTAAGTCATTTTTTCTTACCCCATTGGCACATTTTCTTGCTTGAAATGATCAAATTTCACTAGTTCCAAGAATACGTTGTATTATTTCTGGTAGTCAAAAGGCTGTGGAATTTAAAAAAACTATGGGCTAATATAACTAATAACTAAGGGTAAATATGTCAGACTGTGAAATTTTCATGAAACTCGAGTATAGCCATCACTCAAAGTTTACTGAATGACAATAGTTTGTCATTCAGTACCTTCCCTCCCCCATAGATGACAAAGGCATCACAATTGATCAATGATGAAACAATCCAAGATTTAATGTACAAGAATCAAGGTTTACAATACTGAAACAGTCATTATTAGATGGAAAAACAGGTTTACAACATTCCTCATTTCATGCAGTTGGAGATTAAAAACATTTTTCATTTCGATGTCAAGGCTTATGACGGTTCAGTGAAAATCACACCTACACACAAGACAGCACATCCCATCATCACTCATTACCGAGGTTTCTTGGTAGCATATGACCTTAACAACTAAAACCTGTATTTTATCCTCATAAGCTGAACTTGTGTGTTGACATAACAAACCAACATCAATGCTAAGGAGGGATAATTAGCAACTTCTACAAAATGTTGCTTTTCAGGGAACTAGTGCAGCCAAAACATTCAAGCTGTGTTAACAGAATTTTATATCTTTTATTTAAGGTAATGGTGTTTCTCTGAAGCTGATATGTGAATAATATAAAAACAAGTTTGTCAAACAAATTTATTTCTTCTTGGTTTAAGAAAACAAATACATATATATATATTACTTTTAAACAAACTGTAGGATGCAAGTAAGATTAGTAAGATTTGAACATTTCAGAAGTTTGGTGCCCCTCACTGGTGGCATCTGGAGCTACCAGCTGGTGTTTCCTGAAGTTTGGTCACTGCCTTTTATAGTTTCCTTTGATCATCTGAAAGAAGAGGAAAATAATAATAATAATAATAATAATAATAATGATGATGATGATGATGATGATGATAATAATAATAATAATAATAATAATAATTATTATTATTATTATTATTATTATTATTATTATTATTATTATTATTATTATTATTATTATTATTATTATTATTATTATAAACATTTGATGCAATTAGATTTTTTTAAAACATGTTTGATGTTTAAAGCTGAATTAAGCAATAGTATATTAACTTTGAGTCAAATTATGACCAGCAAACATAGTATCCACTTTTAAATCTCTTCTTAACTGTTTTTTATCTTATGGCTTCTAATAGTTTGAGTAACAATTTTCAATTTAATTTTTCTTTGTTTGTTTTTACTGTAAATCACTTTTTAATTTTTGTTTTAAACTGTGCAATATAATTAAAATTATTATCATTATTTAATGTAATGTGAAAAGGGTCACTTGTAGCAACAAACCCACAAAAATCACACAACTCTCTGCCACTCTCAGACCTTTGTAGCGTCTTTTAGCTAATTGTTTTAAATGTGTGGACTGCATACTGAGGTCCAATCACAATGACAGCAGAATTATTGATTAATGAAATAATGCTTATTAAATGCAAAAGCCTGCGATCAGATGTCCAATGAGTCAAAGTTGCTCTGTGTCTGCTAGTTGTGTAAGCAAACAACTGTGTGTGGACCAGCTTGTCTTAGATTTCTTCTGCCTTATTGTGGCCAAAAAAGTATCAATGCGACTGAATAATTCTTAAAAAATGCATGTCTGAGTGAAATGTGGTTAAAGTGTAAATTCTACACAATTAATGAAGGAAACTTCTCACCTATAGCAGTGAAGTTCTGTTTTTCACTTCTCATGTTTAGACTCTCCTGATTCGTATATATAAAAAGGGGAACAAAAAACAACAGGATGTTATCTGACATAAATACAAGCACGTATTTTATCAAAAATAACAAGAATACACCCATCAGATCAGTGATGCATTGATGTGTGAAGGTTTGCAGTTGGAACAGTACAGAACTAGTTGCTAAAATATGTGTGAAGATACAAAACCCTTACACTGCCTCTTGCCTTTAGTAAGAATGGCCGACTGTAATTAAATGTAAAATAAATCAATTGTTTATTGATCTTTCTGTAGCATCTCACTCCCCAAAATCAAAAGCCAGTTTTTCTCACCTCCGAGACAGTCTGGAAAGCCGGTTCCACATGCTAAATGTGACCAAAAATTAAAACAATACATAAATCATATTCTCATAATAATGTAGAAGAATTGAAAATGCACATCAGTGAAGCACCACACACTGAATCTGATCCACAACCTTTTTGTACTTACCTGCCTTCCTGATTTTGGAGCTCTGCAATGCGATTCCTTGAGCAGACAGGAAAAAAAATTACTTTTTATTGTGGAGCACATACTGAACATAAACTTCACAAACTTTCATGTGTTAAAAATGAAACAGGGTTGAGAGGAGAGATGCTGTTGCTGATCTGATGTGCTCTTGCTATCAGTTTATGTCTGTAAAATGAAATAACTCACTTGTATTTTTTCATCATGAAAATGCAGAGGCCTCCAAAGATCACAGCAGTGCCGATCCCCACTACTGCAGGAATGATGATGTGGTTATAGTTTTCTTTACCTGCAAACAGACAGAATTCATATATGAGCAATTCATCCTTTATTGCACAAACAGAGCAGAGACAACATCCAGTATATGCTTCAAAATAATAGACATTCTAAAAATTCAATACAGCTAATGTTAGTATGAGATTATATGTGGATATTATGATGAGCTACACTAAAGCTGATATCAGTATCCTCAGTGTCATGCTTATTAAGCCAATGATCGACTGTTCATGTAATAAATAGCAGCAGGACTTTATCATCATGGACCAATGTTACCTTCAATATGACCACTCCCACTATTAAGCTTAAAAGATTCACAAATATTCTCTATTGGACAAATGAACAAATGAGATCTCACGTTTTATATAAAGTGTCATTTTTTCAGTGGATGTCCTCAGTCCATTAAATTTGGCTGTGCAGGTGATGTCTGTGTGGTCGTCCTTCTCCTCAGGGATGACAATCAGAGTGGACTGAACCTCCCAGAAGCCACCATGAATTTCTCTGTGAAGTTCATTGATATCATCTGCAGTGCCTCTGCTCCATGTGAGTTTAGGTACATGGGAGGGGCAGGTATGGCGGACTGAACAGGTGATGGTGTAGGAACGACCTTGAACTGCTGTCTTTAGGTGAATCAGAGTTGGTTTTGGAGGTTCAGCTATGAATGAAAAAAGGACAAGGCAGAGATAAAGAAAGAGGTACATTGTTGTTACATAGAAAACTGGTATGGATTTAAGAATTGTTGGAAAGTTTGTGACATACTGATCATTTTAAAGCGGACGCAATCGTTAACAAAGGAGAACTTTTCAATTTTGGATGTTTCAGTCCCTGTTGGTACTAATTCAATCCGAAAACAGAAAGGGCCATCATCATGATCTTTAATTTCAGTCATTAGCAAGGTGCAGTTTCCGTCGCCCAAATTTCCCAACAACTCTGTGCGGCCCCGAAAGTTTTCCACGATCTGCGTCTTATCCTCATGATAGATGCAGTCATCTCGGCTTGCTGGACGATGCCAGATCCCCCTGAGTCTGGAGTGGGGCAGCCTTTCTTTAGCTTGGGTGAATGAACAGGGTATCACGACACAGGATGTAACCAGGGCGTCAAGGTTTTTTGGAACAGTTGCCGTCCACTCTCCAGTTAACACAGGGCTGCAAAGAGCTGAAAGAGAGTAACAGAAGATACAAAGAAACAATAACTTCTTGGAGTTTAACTGGGGTGTATATAGGAAAGAAATTTGAAACAAAGGGGCAACTAATCATGTTACCTGCCAAAAGCAGACAGAATATCATCATCTTTCTCTCGTTCTCCATACTTCTCCGACTTGTTGCTGGTGTATTACACTGTGGGATGTTCAAATGATAATGATCAAAATGAAGTGGATGATTTTCAAGCAAGATGACATGCAAATTACAATAAAGTTGCAAAAGTGAAATCTCTTGAAAGGGTATTGGATTCATATCACAAATATGGACATTAATAATATCCTCATATAAGATATATTTATATTAAATAATCAAAAGTGAAAATATTTATTATCTCATTATGTGAACAGGTAATCATGTGACAACAAATTAAAAAGGTATAGTTCACATTAGAGTGGTAAGCAAAACAGAGCAAAAAAATGCTTTTTGTCATGCCAAGTAAATTCATCATGTTACTAAAGTTATCAGTCTTGTATCTTAATTAAAAAAGATAAGTTTTGGACATTATTACATGTTAATTTAAGTCAGTGTAAGCTACAAAACAAGGTAATAAACTCAGCATAATTGTGGATCTGAGCCACTGTGTGAAACAGTTTTGTCAAAATGGAGGTTGTGGGGTAAAATGTGCCAGTGATGTTGGGGCAAGTTGAGTCAATGGCTCAATTTACCCCCCAAAATATTTTCTGATATTCTAGAGACTAGAGACCCTGTTCATGTTAATGTTTGATCATTGTTACAAGTGTTACAATGTTGATGAATAAATACCTAATTGTTGACTAATGTTAAGTTTAAATTAAAGGAAAAGCCAACATAAAGTGTCTTAGTAAGGTGTTGGGCCACCAGAACAGCATCAATACACCTTGACATTGAATCTACAAGTCTCTGAACTCTACTGGAGGGATGAACACCATTTATCCAAAAGATATTCCCTGATGTGGTGTTTAGATGACGGTGGTGGAGAGTGCTGTCTAACACGTCAGTCCACATCTCCCTTAAGTGTTCAGTTGGGTTGAGATCTGGTGACTGTGAAGGCCATAGCATATGATTCACATCATTTTCATAATCATCAAACCATTCAGTGACCCCTTGTGCCCTATGGATGGGGGCATTGTCATCCTGGAAGAGACCACTCCCATCAGGATAGAAATCTTTCATCATAGGATAAAGGTGATCACTCAGAACAACTTTGTATTAATCAGCAGTGACTCTTCCCTCTAAGGCAATAAGTGGACCAAAACAATGCCAGCAAAGTGCCCCCCACAGCATAACAGAGCCCCCAGACCCCCTCACTGTAGGGGTCAAGCATTCAGACCTGTACCAGTTTTTCCTTTAATTTGTCACCTGTCTGTTTACACAAAAGCACACTTACACACACATTCTTTCTGTAACTAACACTCACAGTTTAATCTTTACTGAAAGTGTTGAGGTAACATGTTGAACAACTGGACACAAACATATCATTTTACTTAAAACTATGAGTTTTTGCCTTTGTTAAATTGATTGCATTAATAAAGCTCAGAATTATCTCAAATTTGTTTGATTTTATGTAATTTTTATATCAGTATTTAATGGTAGCACTAATTACCCCTAGAGCACTCAATTTACCCCATCCCCATGCTCATTTTACCCCTACCTTGGGGTAAGTTGTGCCATAGGACTAACTTTTTTTGATGGCTCATTGTCCTAAAACCATAATAATTAGATAACTTGTTTTAATTTCTGTGGGTACACAACAACCTGAGGTATATATAGTAACTATTATTTGAAACAAATACACTTTCATTTTGCAGTAAAATCATCAAATGTAAAAAGTGGCTCATGTTACCCCGTTCTCCCTACTATATTTAAGTAAAATGTGGTGTTATCAGAATCTTACCTGATACCGCTGTTGTCTGGATGATCACAGCTGTTTGTGTCTGCTATCCTGGAGTTCAGTTCATGAAGACATGAACTGAAGGGGTTTCAGGAAACACTGTGGGCAAAACAACTAAAAAAATCTTCTTGTGTGCGGTGGGAGGGTTAGAGCAGCTACAGTACTGTATTGTAGAGGCAGTGGCAGTAGAGTTCATGGTCTAGAAGGCAGGAGGTTGTCTCTTCTCTATGTGCATACTACAGTAATACACAAGACCTATCCCTTGGTGTTGTATATACTTTTTTCTTGACTTAGATCTTGGGTTTTAAAATCAACAGCACTCTGGTGGATAATGTGTGATGATCCATGATTCCCATGAGTGCATCTTTAAGACAGAAACCCCTGGCTCTAATTTCATGGACATTCTGACAGTGAAGTCAGAAAGTTGTTTTGGCTCTACACTGGCACACTGGATTTAAAATGAACCAGTGTGTGATGTTTAAGTGACTTTCAGCTTTAAAGGATTTAGCTGGTGATTTTCTTTATTTTTCTTAGTGTCAACAAATCTCACGTCAGAGCCAAACCAAAAATGAACTCATTCTACTTACAAGTACTGTGCATGTATCCAAAGTCTGATGTGTCATATTCCTCTGTGCCATAGACCTCTGTTGTCCAAAAACTATTAAAAACACGTCATGCAGGTGAGTCCTCCAGCCAGCCAATCACAAAGCTTCAAATTCTGGATTCAAAATCCAATTCATCCCCGGGGCACTCTTAAATCTATGTTTTTTTATTGAAAGATCATAACAGCTCAAATAATTATTACACTATGCAAAGACAATGATTCAAATAACATGCAGCTGTGTGGTTTCAGCCATAGACTTTAAAAAATATGGACATAGTCGCTGTGATGTCACCCATCGCTTTGTGGACTGCAGTTTTGAATCCTCGAGTTTAGCGTTTTGACCATCACCAACTTGGATTTGAGCTTCGCCATGTTTGATTTTTGGAGCCAGAAGTGACTATATTTGGATGACAGGATGGAGCTGACCTGAGCTCATTTGCAGTCTATGGTTAACTGTGATCATGTTAATAATAATATTAATTTCTGCTTGCAAAAAACAGGCCAGAAACCAATCAAACTAAATATACTTACCAGAGAAACAGAAAGCTGATTCCTAAGGGAGTCTTTTAGTACAACCAAATGCTGAACTATAACACTATTTATAGGTGACGAAAATGTTATGATTAACTTTCATGAACTGAAAGCACATTGTGAAATAACAGCAGCTGTCTTAAGTTCACAAATATCCTTATTTTTTTAAATTCTCAAACTTTAAAAAAACAAATTGTTCTATTCACAAAGTAGTTACAGCACATATTTTCACAGAGGTCAGCAAGTGCTTTTGGTTTTAATTTGTGCTTCTGAGAGTAAAAGGTAAATTGAGGAAAGGTGGAGTTGATCGGATGAACAGTTTAAGAGATATGTGAAGGACATACAGACATATAGAGATTCCCTTTCTGGATAGTTTATAGCCACTTGCTGTAGAATTTTCTGAAGTTATTGAAAATTAATTAACATTTCTTTGGAGTTGTTGATTTATAAGCTGCAAGTGGCATAACAATTAAACATTAACATCAGAGGTTTGGTTGACACTGACATTGTTTTTGTTAACTTTTGTTTTTGCAGGGCAGAACAGGTGCAAAAAGCCCAGGAGGAAAACAAAACCACATGAACGCCTTGGTAAGGGAAAGATAGTCAATTGTTTTCCTCCTGCCAATATTAAAGGAATCTTTAAGCCAATAAACAATAACAAAGCTTTTTTAATTGGCCCACACTAACTATTTTAAAACCCCCATAATGCTGTGGTAATATGCAAGGTATTCCCTTAATATTTACATGTATAAATCTTTTCAACTAAAATGTTAAATATGCAAATAAATGAGTGATCTGTGAGCCATACACCGGCAAACACCTTTTACAAATCTTGCAAATATTGTGAGTTGGGATGCAGATTTGGTACAAGCAGAGGAAACCATCAGATCAGTGCAGCCATACTTAACATGGTTTCAAAGTTGTAATAAGTCATATTATAAATGTGGAGAAATTGAATTTTGGACCTACAGTTTGGGTTTCTATTTACAATCTGGTTTCTTTTTTTTATAGCGTGTCTCAAAAATGCTGATGAAGGGCTTGATCCCAGGAGGAAACAAAAGCAGCAGTGGTCTCCACCTGAGGTTGCAGCAGCGCTGAGACATTTCAAAGGTCTCATCAACAACGAGAAACTAGCGACAGTGATTGAGTGTCAGCAGTGCAAGACTGCTGAGCATCCTGCTCTAGCCAATTGCACAGTTCAAAACATAAGAGACTTTGTCAGAAATCGTGGCATATCCTTAAAGAAGAAAAGTGGTGACTGAACAGCCGCCATTTTTGTTTTCATTTGTGAAGATCTCCTTATAGTTAAAGCTAAAGGTTTATATCTGAATTATAGAATTGTCATGCTCTGACAAAAAACACAATTAAATTTAAGGCCTTGTTCACTGACTTCTGCATGTGGTTTAATTTCCTTATCTATCCATTACAAGGCTGTACCTGATGTAGATAACCAGTTCACATAAAAAGCATCACGTGTTTTAGTAACATGCCAGTATTAGCCCTTTGTTATAAAATGGTCCTCACAGATCAGGTATGTCTTTCCATTTCTCAGTGCTGTTGTGTAAAACAATTTGTCCTCATATATTAGGTGTGTCCTTTTAATGCACACTGCCTTCATTTCAGTGTTTGTGTGAAGCCAAGTTCCATTAAGTCATGTTAGACCCTTCAAGTCACTTCAGTGACACGTTTGTGTGTGTGTATATAACCACTGTCCTTATAAACTGACTAGGTCCTTATAGTTTCCATTTTTGTGATAGGCGGGGCTTATGCACCTAATTATCTATGTCCTTACAAGGATGCGTGTTGTCAGGTTGTTATATTTTCAGTTGCTTTGTGTGTATTCAACTTTTGAAGTGAGATTCTGGTAGTATGGCTCAAAATAGATTTTTTGATACTGACCACGTCTTTGTGGAGCAAGTGGAAAGGGGGGTCCATCTAATACAGCAAAAAACTTGTTTGAAAAAAATGTCCTTGTAATACATAAAGGCGGGTATGTGTGTGTGTGTAAAATAAAACTGGTGGCCTCTGTCTTCCAGTATATCTTCCAGTATATCTGCATATCGTGTGTTTCCACCAAGCGATTACAGGTCACAAACAGCTCTTTGTGTTTGACTGTTATTCTGTTTAAAGTCATGAAGCCATTGCGCTTCCACAGAGGTAGTTGGCAGGAAGAACTGAGACACATATAGTTGAAGTCAATGCAATTTACAAGCATTTTGAAACCCCATGCCACGGCCAGTTGGAGTGTGATTAGAGTGCCAGTGATTTCAGCTTATTGTGAGGACTGGGAGCCCAGCTGGAACTACCTGTGGGCAATATTTGTTTGCAGTAGTGGAAGTAGTCAAGTAGTTTTCATTGGGCCAAAAGTTCATCTTGGTGCCATGATGTTGGCAAGGTGTTGGTAGTTATGTCTGATATTTTGCTAACCTCAGTTGCTTTTGGTTGGTCAGGTGGGACACTGCATGCAAAGGTTCTGGTCCCAAGAACATAGCATTGAGCTTCAGTATTTTGGGGAACCAGGGAAAACAAAAATGTATCACTTCTCTTCATCAAATAAAACATTAAAATGTTTACCATTATGATCATTTTTATACCTTAATAGGGCAAAATATCCTGGGAGATACAATCAAAAATCCAAAATATACAAAATATTTTAAAAAAAAAAAGTGTGACAATGCTTTACTTAGGTGCAAATGAGATAAGTAATAATTTTTTACAACTAATTTTCCACTCTTGCCTGTTTAAGGGTTATTGCTCTTTTTACTGTAGTTTCTAAACAAACTACAGTAACCACTGTCTACAGGGACAAAGGAAAATGTCACCCAGTGCAACGGTGTGGTTTGATTTGTTTTTAGTTTTTGGACAGCTCAAGGGAAAAGGCTACACAAGGGAGCCACAATAGGCCCATTCTAAGACAATAGATCTAGTAGAAAAAATAGGAAAAAAGGAAGGAATGAAGAATAGGGATAGGATAGGGACAGACCTTCATGTCTCCAATATCTGACATGCAGGAGAAAATAAAAAATAAAAAAGATGATTTGAAATGCTTAGAGCTTACTCTTACTCTCAATGCTGAATTATGGTTTAAGAACTTTCTATGATTATGTTGATTAATGTTAAAAATCTCTTTTATAATCATGTGTCTTAGAATGACTATATGAAGAGTTGACCACAAATGTACTGTTCAGTGAAAATGAAACTCTTAATGATGGGAAAGTACGGGGGACTTGGGAGCAGATAGACAATCACAAGGAGGCTAAGTGTAGAAGAGGGTAGTGGAAAAAGGAAGTAGCAAAATAGAATGGCACAATTTGTATTTTTATGTCATGACTCACAACGGTGTCAGTTTTCAGTTTTCTTCTTTCTCAGTGACTTTAAGTGTAACATGCTGATTGGCTGTTTACAGTTTGGCATCTTAAAATGATCAGTTAAATAATTTGGTGCATGATTTTCAGTCCACAAGCCATTATTAACGTTATTATTTATCCATATGCTTTTCCTGCTTTGACAAGTCAAAATGTCTGCTGTGAAAGGGTCCATTCTTTCTGCAACTCAGTCTCCCAAAGATTACGTTTTTAAAGGCTACAACTGGGTTATGTTTCACATCAACGTAATGAAGAAATTTTGTTAACCAGCATATCTGGCAAGTCAATGTACTGAATGTTCTGGATATTGCAACTGTTATAGTAAAAGAAGATCTGTCATTAAGTGTTTTACTCTGTATCTTTACAAACAGGTTAATAGGGATGGTAGTGTGAAAGGCTTTCGTAAGAAGATGTTTAATTTGTCTAATTTGGCACATATTTTGTAGGTAAATGGGGACATATTTTTGTTCGGTGCACTTGATGTTACTCACTTCTCTGTTGAAAAGTCCCTGGTGGTTTGATTGGGGCCGTCACCCTTGGAGCAACTGCCTCTCATGCTATGCTTTTTGGTGAAATGCTGCCCAGCAAATACTCTCTGGCCAGGGACCTCCTCGCCACGTAGCCGGGGCTGAAGCCAAAGCCGCAGCATCTGTTGACAGGTGGAGCCCCACCTGTCAACAGATGCTTCAGTTGGGTTTAAAATAACCCCTTGAGCAGTAATGTTGACCAAAAATGGCCCCATTGACTATTGATAGCGGATTATCCAAAGTGAATCCCAGTTGTCTCCAATAAGAGTCTGTATAACTACCCTTTGTAAAAATAGTAACTATGAGTATGTGCACTCCAGTATCTATATAGAGGGAGAGAGGTCTTGCTAGTAAGCCCTCTCTTCATCGAGCCACCATTTCAGGCCTGCCCAAAAAATCCTGAACACAGAAATGGAGAAAAACAGTTTAGCACTCTAACTCCACAATTCAGTAATACATGGTTCAGTCTTTCCACATGTTTTCAGCAATTATTTTCCTAACATGTATAATGTGTTTAAAAGTAATCTCTGATTTTCTTTTACATGGAGTTTAATACATCTATGGTTTATGTGCCAGAGGGTCCAACTACAGACCTCATGTCTGGGGACCCCAGGTCATATAGAATTCCTTCAAAAGTTTAAGGTACCACTTACACCTCAAAAATATGCCAGGAGCATCATGCAGTGAGATTTTTTGAAGGGGCACAGTTTCACAATGTATATATTAATGTTCTAGTAATTATCTGCTTTGGCTTCTATGTTTATTGCAATTCTATCAGTAACTATAATTGAATGACACTTGTTATTAATGCTATATTGCATTTAATTACAATATTAAACAAGAAAATGTTAGCAAAAAGGCTTTAAACTCAAGAATAACATTAGCTGGTTAACATATAGTGATGTGGGCTCACAAACCACTGTTTTTACTTACACTATTTAGCTCTTGATCATTATTATTGTTGCTCGCTGATGAAACCAAACAGCACATTAACACAATCACCTCATCAAATAAGAAGAAGGCTATTAGAACAATTGCTCTGTTTTGATATATTTATTTATTTATTCATTTATTATCCCTGGTTTATATAATTGTTAATGGCTTTTATGTTTGAATAAAGTTATTAAACAAAAATCAAATGCCCTGTGTACCATTTCTGTAATGTTCTGAAGCCAACTTTCACATCAGGCCAGCTATGCAGAGATGAGAAAAGAGCCAGGGTTTTCACTTCTCTTTCTGTCACTTTTCACATGAACAACCCAGTATGAAACTGTCTTCCAGGAAAGACAGCCTGAATGTACTTATTTCCATTCTGCATTTGCAGTCTTGTTTTTTTTTTTTTTTTTGTATACTTCCCTTATTTTACCTGCAATTTTGTCTGTTACCCCCAGAGGTCATATCCTCATAAACTCAATGCCACAACTCTGATATCATGTACACAGAGAAGAGTCCACCCCTTGATTTCTGCACCATTAACTCTACTGCTATTGTCTCGGTTTTCAGAGGAAGTGGCACACTCCCCACACAAAGAAACATAAAGGTATTCTTCTTGCAATTCAGCTTGCAGTTTTTTCTGTTGCCTTTAGAGTTCGTATCTTTGTCAAATCCAAAAAAGCACACCACAGGTCATCACTCTGAGGGAAGTATTTTTAGTCCGTACAAACAGCTCTGACCAGCCAGACAGCAGCTTCACCAGGTAAGATTTGGGTAGCGCTACATTATACAATGTACATTGGTCAGTATATTTTCATTGTGCTCAGTAATAATTCAATTGAGCAATTCTGGATATTTGGGTTTGATATATAGGCACCACCACAGGATTTTATTTATCATTGTTGTTTATTTGGCTGACTGATTGGTTAGAAGGAATAGATAAGAGAGTGCTGGCAATTCACACAATCACGTGAAAAGGAAATATTTCTGATGAGGAATTTTAAATGGTTCATGTATCGTGTTGTTTAGGATGTGTTTCATAACTATGTTGTAACTTGTATGTGGTGATTTAATGTGTTATATTTTGTTTGCGTGGATGTCACTTAAACATCCCACAGTACAACACACTTGCAACAAGTCAGAGAAGTATGGAGAACGAGAGAAAGATGATGATATTCTGTCTGCTTTTGGCAGGTAACATGATTAGTTGCCCCTTTGTTTCAAATTTCTTTCCTATATACACCCCAGTTAAACTCCAGGAAGTTATTTGTTTCTTTGTATCTTCTGTTACTCTCTTTCAGCTCTTTGCAGCCCTGTGTTAACTGGAGAGTGGACGGCAACTGTTCCAGAAAACCTTGACGCCCTGGTTACATCCTGTGTCGTGATACCCTGTTCATTTACCCAAGCTAAAGAAAGGCTGCCCCACTCCAGACTCAGGGGGATCTGGCATCGTCCAGCAAGCCGAGATGACTGCATCTATCATGAGGATAAGACGCGGATCGTGGAAAACTTTCGGGGCCGCACAGAGTTGTTGGGAAATTTGGGCGACGGAAACTGCACCTTGCTAATGACTGAAATTAAAGATCATGATGATGGCCCTTTCTGTTTTCGGATTGAATTAGTACCAACAGGGACTCAAACATCCAAAATTGACAAGTTCTCCTTTGTTGAGGATTGCGTCCGCTTTAAAATGATCAGTATGTCACAAACTTTCCAACAATTCTTAAATCCATACCAGTTTTCTATGTAACAACAATGTACCTCTTTCTTTATCTCTGCCTTGTCCTTTTTTCATTCATAGCTGAACCTCCAAAACCAAGTCTGATTCACCCAAAGACAGCAGTTCAAGGTCGTCCCTACACCATCACCTGTTCAGTCCGCCATACCTGCCCCTCCCATATACCTAAACTCACATGGAGCAGAGGCACTAAAGATGATATCAATGAACTTCACAGAGAAATTCATGGTGGCTTCTGGGAGGTTCAGTCCACTCTGATTGTCATCCCTGAAGAGAAGGACGACCACACAGACATCACCTGCACAGCCAAATTTAATGGACCGAAGACATCCACTGAAAAAATGACACTTTATATAAAACGTAAGATCTCATTTGTTCATTTGTCCAATAGAGAATATTTGTGAATCTTTTAAGCTTAATAATGGGAGTGGTCATATTGAAGGTTACATTGGTCCATGATGACAGAGTCCTGCTGCTATTTATTACATGAACAGTCGATCATTGGCTTAATAAGCATGACACTGAGGATACTGAAATCAGCTTTAGTGTAGCTCATCATAATATCCACATATAATCTCATACTAACATTAGCTGTATTGAATTTTTAGAATGTCTATTATTTTGAAGCATATACTGGATGTTGTCTCTGCTCTGTTTGTGCAATAAAGGATGAATTGCTCATATATGAATTCTGTCTGTTTGCAGGTAAAGAAAACTATAACCACATCATCATTCCTGCAGTAGTGGGGATCGGCACTGCTGTGATCTTTGGAGGCCTCTGCATTTTCATGATGAAAAAATACAAGTGAGTTAATTCATTTTACAGACATAAACTGATAGCAAGAGCACATCAGATCAGCAATAGCATCTCTCCTCTCAACCCTGTTTCATTTTTAACACATGAAAGTTTGTGAAGTTTATGTTCAGTATGTGCTCCACAATAAAAAGTAATTTTTTTTCCTGTCTGCTCAAGGAATCGCATTGCAGAGCTCCAAAGTCAGGAAGGCAGGTAAGTACAAAAAGGTTGTAGATCAGATTCCATTTGTAGTCTACACTGATATCTACCATCAGACGTCACTATAAAGTCCCCCTGACCAAAAAAAAGAAACACTGGAACTCCTTCATTCCCACTGCCATAGGCATTTTAGACAAACCTTGAAACAACAATGAACTCTTACATATGCACTATGCCACTTTGCACACACAAGTACCATGTTTTTTATTCTGTCAAAGTAATTTGTGTTGTATATTTTATTTTGTTTTAGGTATAGGTATTGTATATTTTAGTAGAGTTTTGTACAGTACGCTGTATGCTGAACCACGTCTAAGACAATTTTCTGTCACAACAGACAATAGTTTTCTTAATCTGAAATATGAAGCTGAATCTGAATATCTTTATTTTCTGTGATTACTTTAATGTTATTTTCTGTCACATTTAGCATGTGGAACCGGCTTTCCAGGATGTCTCGCAGGTGAGAGAAAACTGTGATTTTGGAGTCTTTTTCTTTTTTCATCCTTAAGAGTTGCCAAGGACAGTGTTATCTTAGTAACTTAGTAACTTTAATAATGACACATTTGATCTGTGGAAATTTCAGGATTCGTTCTGATGGCCCAGGACCATCTCATACTGATCGAAGGCAAGAGGCATTTTAATGTCTTTATCTCTCTAAGTGCGGTACAGAATGTAATTTTATTGACTCATTTTGTACTGTCCCTTCTGCAGCTTTGTACAGACCACAGAATGGTGGTCCCTCTGTGATTTGCATACAAGTGCAGAAGTGTAGTGCAGTTTTTATTTGGTTTAAGGAAGGATAAGATCTTTGCTTTTATTTATATGCCTCACATCATTTGCTTACTTTCTGTTCTCTTTTTTTTGTGCAGAAGATCTATTTGGAGCAGATTTTCGAGGTAAGACATGAAAAACTTTGATGGTAGCACGCTCGCTTCAACTGAGAAGTTTCACAAGTTTCTTCATTGCTTGGTAGTTTTTACAGTTCAAACACACTTGAAGAAACTTTTTTTGTTCTGTTGAAAGTACATCTCTGTATTTTATTCTCTGCATTAATATGTTAATTCTTTTTACTACATTATATACAAAAAAAAAAACAAAAAAAAACAATAAATCTACTTCTTTTACAGAAGGCCTAATGCTGACAGGTCAGATTTGGATCATATGTAAGTGTGTTTAAAAAAAAAAAAAAAAAAAAAAAGTAAAGAATTTTTAATAGCTAATTGTTTTTTTGTAATTATGTAGTGGAATACATTTTAACCCACAGGCCCAATAACGAAAGTTCAAAATCCGGTGCCTACCAGAAAACCTCCAAGCCTCGTTTCCCATCCCCCAAAAGGTACCTGGCTCACTTCTCTTGAACCTTGGCAAAATATAGACATCATATACAGCAAAAATTGGGTTTTTTTCTAATGCCATTCTTTTTCTCTGTCTTTTTGTGTTGTTGCTGTTGTTAATGGGCCTCAGCCAGCCAAAATCCTACAATTACAAAGCGGTATTGGTGGACTACCAATTATTTCTATTCAAAAATGATATACAATACACTGGCACTATCGACATATGTCACACTAATAACTTTTATCTCTCACAGGAACTTGATGATGGTGATGATTACATAAATACTGCCGACCTCAACGTGTATGGAAACCTCTGAAAAAAAGAAAAGCATTTGTACCCACAGCAACCAACAAACCTAATCACGCTTACAATGATCATTTGTATTAAGTCCATTTACTGCTTGCAGTTTTGTTCTCTTCCATTAATTATAATAATAGCTTTATTTGTATAGCACCTTTCATACAAAAAAAATGCAGCTCAAAGTGCTTCACAGCAAAGGAAATTACATGCACAAAGTAATTTACATTAAGCACAATATATCTAATTCTGTCACTGTAACTTTATGTTTAAATATATAATATTATATATAGAATGTTTTTGAATGGCTGCCATTATGTTTCTGCATAACTGTAAGTATGCCATGTTTAGGCATGGTGTCACCAATGTTGGTCCTAATCAAAATGCCACAGTGATTTTGAATTAAATAATCTGATAATAAAATGAGGAGATTGATACCACTCTTCTGGCTGTCTGTTAAATGTAAGGCCACAGCCAGCATCTTAGCCAACAAGCACATCTTACACTCATTGTTAACATGCTGTTAATTAGATATATTTTAAAGAGCTGGAAGGCAGTTAGCTGTTTAAAGCTGTTTTTATGCCTGGCTGAGCTCCATTAATATCTATTTGCTAGTGCTAATGCTAGTGTATTTTATATTTCACAATCATTTGCAAGAATGTTTCCATGTACTAGCAATGTAAACCAAGTTTGGTCAGATACATGGATTTCATTATAGAATTTAAAAACCCTCCTTGTGGCACATATCCTCCACCCATGTTTTTGGGGAAGTTAGGCTACTTAAAATGATGCGTGGCCAGGGACTTTTGCTAAAGGTGGTGGAACTCTTCATAAACATTCAACTCTAGTGGTAAGTCATTTTAGTCTTTTAAAAAAAGCTACATAAAAGAAAATTTTCAGCATTCTTAAAGTGTTATTAGTTAATATGCTGAAACACTGTATTTTAAAGCATTTGATCAAATTCATGTATCTATTTTTTTGTGATATCATTGCTTCTGCATAGTGACAAAAAGTAGCACAGACTGGTTTTTATTAGAAATCTGACACAGTTTAGACTAAATTTAAGCGCAGCCAAGCTCAAGAAATCACAGACTTGCATGTTACAAAAATATCTGTCTCTGTCTTACAATTCAAAAACAAAATGTAAAATTCTGATTCCTGTGGGGGAGAAATGCACAAAATAATATTTCTTAATAGCCTGAGATCATTTTGCTTGTAACCATGAGTGTCTCAGGAGTTTTCTCTTCCTGTTTTTCTTTTTTATACCATATTGCCTATGGCAATAACTGGCCTGAACTTAGAACACTCAAATTTTAAGTAAAGCAGTTTAACCGCTTTAGAAAGAAGTGAAATTATCTCAGTCTATTTACAAAATTGGTGTATGTTTTTAGATGTAACATAATGTGGTTTGTTTTTTTTAAGTGCCTTTAGATTGTGTGTTTTCTATGGCATTTCTGTGATAAAAAACAAAAACAAAACATGTATCTCATTATGTTATTTGCTGTTATGTTATTTGTTATTAATATACTTAATATACTGTTTGTCTGCACATCTTTGTCATTGCTGCCTATATTTACCAGTATGTTTAAATCATTAAATCATCATGTTTACCTATTAAAATATGTTTAATTAAATTAAGAATAAAGAAATAAAGAGATTAAATGTGATTTTTTTTTTCAGTACATGTACATAATGTAGCAGGCAGGCGCTGTGTTATTGTGTTATTACTATTTTACAAGCAGTCCATACAAAATCATTTGGGCTGTTCATGTACACACCTGCTGTAACATGCATGTGTGATCTCCCTTTTTAGTATGAGGTTTTTCATTGTTTTTTGGACTTTTTTTCTGTCACAAAAAACCCATTCTGGTTGAATAGTCTGTACGTTAGAGATTATGGGTGGGGCCCTTAAAATGATTCTTCTCCAAAATCAATGTACAAAGAGGAACTCTCTGTAGTCTTGAAAGGTGGCTTTTGGACCTTAACACATACAAGCAAGGATACTTTGGCTTGTACTGCTTTAGCTGCGTTTCCATCAAAAGTCTCAGGGCAGGGACTAGTGTCTAGAATTTGACTGCCCTAGCCGGGGCTGTTTCTGGGCATTTTAGTGCCCTTGGTGAGATGTCTGGCGCCTCTGAGGTAATCAATCCTTTCATTATATTTTGAATTTATTATTAGGACAGCCCCTTGAGATGCAGCATCTCATTTTCAAGGGGTTCCTAAAAACACAAAATACAAAATATAACACATACATACAGAGACATTGTTACATAATAAACATACATCCTGAAGCGATGGAAAACGGTAATAGATCTAAGAGAACGAGGAAGATTATTTCAGAATATTTTCTGTCATTTCTGTACTGTGGTGCAAGTATTTTCTGTATGAGACTTTCACTTCTGGCTCCTCTGGCCACAATATTTATTTTAATTCAGTTTTTCCCCTCATTATACAACCTACACAGCGCACTTCAGGCATGCATTAAAATGAGTAAAGTAACTTAGATATGTTTTACAGCAGAATTACATATTAAGATAATTAAGAAACATGCTTGTTTTCCTCTATTGTCCTATTTATAAATATAATATCTAAGTATCATAAAGTATCTTCAACAATATCCACACAGAGGATCTCAGTGTGAATCTGTTGCGGCAGGATGGTCTAAACAGGATTTCGACAGACAGGAACTGACTTCTGCATCAACAAAATACTGAAGTTTTCTGCCAGCTGCAGCACTTTATGTGGTCGCTCACTGCTGTTGCTTTCATATCATTAACTGTTTTTATTTGATGCTCCTTAGTTCAGTGATTCACAATGCTGTGCCTTCAGTGTTTCAGCAGGTGATTTTGACAGGTGTCATTCCGGGAACAAACAGCTTTTTAATTGTTTTTAGGGTGAAATCTGTCTTTTCTGGAGAAGGCACTTCTGAGAAATATGAAAAAGGAACCACAGATGTGTATCCTAAGAATATGTTTTATTTCTGGGTGTAAACTTTCAATGCATAATACTAAGATGGACATTTCTCATATGTTTTAGGTCATAAGATGTCTGGCCATTTCCTCCTGAGCTTCTGTGTTCTAGGTACTACAACTTTGTAGTGTGCTGTTCTCTCTAACATTTGTTTATCAGACATATAAAAACTGACCTGGTCTTCACATTTGTAATTCTCTCTTTGCATAATGGTCCTCTTGCAGGATACCTTTTCAGCAATGTCAGGGCTTGGGTTGTAAAGATGCCAAGCCATATCAAAGGGATGAAGGGTTCCTGCCTTGTCATCCCTTGCACATTTGACTACTATCAATACCCACCCATGAGACCAGACCGTGTGGTTTGGTACCAGTATGTGAACCGCGGATATCCTTTGGTTTATGACAATTGGTATCCAAATGCTGTCATTTGGATATTTAACGGCAAAACAAGTAAATATCCCTCAAAATATGGCAAAGACTGCAGTCTTCAAATCAACCCAGTGGATTGGCATCACCACAGACAGAAGATCTACCCCTGGGTAGATCCAGAGAATGTTGGGAAGAGTACCTACCGATTCTATGATACAACTGTAACAATTGAAGTAGTGGGTAAGTTGTCAGGGTGAGCTCATAAAAAATTAAAAATTTAGGTGGATTATATTTATTTTCATTAACACATCTTCACATTTTCTTTGTAAAGACAGGGCAGAGAAACCAGTAATTACGATCTCTGGAGACATGAAGGTGGGACAGTCTGTGACAGTGCAATGCAGTGTTTATCACACCTGTCCCACATATCCACCAAAGCTGAGTCTCAACATCCCAGGACGCACCCGTCTCACTCATAGTTCCCTGTCTGATGGCACATCCAAAACCACCTTGACAATCAAGCTGAACATAGTGAGAGACCAGCAAACTGTGGAGTGTGACGTTCGACACACTGGTGGTCGCACTGCAAAAGCGTCTCGAACCTTTTATGCTCAATGTAAGTGATGGGTGTGCAAAAAATAAAACCAGTTTTCCTTTAATGTTGACCTGAAAATTTAAACCTTTTACCTTTTATATCTCAGGCTCCATTTTACCACTGACTATCAGCGATACATCAGAAGAATTTCTTGAGGGATATCCCAAAAAAATAACCTGCACTTCCTCATACACATGCTCTCAACATAAACCAACTCTCACATGGAACGATGGTAGCATGCCAGCCTCCACTACTGACATCAAGAGTGGAAATGCTCAGTGGCAAACTGTCTCCACGCTGACATTCACAGCATCAACTAATGACCATGGAAGATCTCTGACATGCTATGCACGCTTCAATGGAGGAGAGACGCAGCAAACAAGCATTACCCTACGAGTTAAGAGTGAGTAGAAATAATAATAATCTTTAACAACTGAACTTTATTTACTTGGTTTAACAAATTGGTTCTTCACATAAAATATTTCTTTCTATTTTCTTAAAGGAAATATGCTGTCCCGGGGTTGGTCCTTCACCACCCCTGGCAGCATCACAGGTATGAGAGGTTCCTGTGTCATCATTCCTTGCAGATTCACTTACAGTACCTCTCAACCGGCTGACCTCCAAGTTATATGGTTCTTGTACCAGAGCAATGGATACCCACCTGTATTTAGCCAAAGACAGGATGTTATTAGTAAGTTTCGTGGGATAACCAGCTTGACTGGATCTGTGAGCGAGGGGAATTGTAGTCTTAAGATTGAGAGCCTAGAGATGTCACACAACCAGGAGAGACTTTATCCATGGGTGGATAAGAACCCAATTACCTCCTACCACACCCAAGGTTTCACATTTTATGATAAAACGACTCAACTTATTGTTTCAGGTAAGTATCTGGGTGCATGTTCTCCATCCTCTTATTATATTCCAAATTTCAAAAACGCAGTTATTCAAATACCTATTGATGCTTTGATTTTCTAGACCATGCCCAGGACCCACAGCTGAGTCTCAATGGTATCCCCAGGGTGGGAGAGCAGAGCACAGTGTCCTGCAGTGTGCAGCATACATGTCTCTCTCTTCCACCCATCCTGAGTCTAACTGGCATACCTGGAACCGACCATGTTATGGACACTCTGGTATCTGATGAGATTTGGGAGAGGAAAGTGGAGCGAACATGGAGTGTAACAGAGGAAAACCAGGGTGTGAAGTGTACTGTTAGTTACCATGGTGGTCAGAAAGCCACAAGTGAGCTCAAGCTCAATGTCCAATGTGAGTACAACTTGAGGCGATGTGGTATTTGAATTCAAATGAAAATGCTGTTGTTTAGAGGTCAGCATCACTTTCGCATTTCTGCTAAGGTCCGTATGACGACATCAGGATGGATGAGTGGCAAGGCGAGGCGACAGAGGGTGTGGCAAAGAGTGTGATTTGCTCTGTTTCCTACAAGTGCGAGAAAAATACACCAAACATTGTGTGGAATTACAAAAACATGCAGTATTCATTACACACTGAAGAAATCTCTAGCAACACCTACAAAACAGTGTCAAATCTAACCTTCATTGGCTCTCTAGAGGATGATGGTAAATCTTTGACCTGCACTGCTCGGTTTATCACTGGGGAGACTTCAGACTCTGTAACACTTCATATAAAAAGTGAGTTTCTACATGTCATACATTGTAGTCAATAAAAAATGGGAGAACATTAGAGGAAGATTTTATTGACAGTGCCTTGTTGTCATTTTTTCCAGAATATGAAAAACCAATTGAAGAAACAGATCCACATGAAAGAGACAGTGGGTGTACATCTCATTTAATTAATGTCATTGCCATATTACAACCCAAGTGGACTCATCTTTACAAGCAATCCAACATGGCCTTTTCTCCTTTTACAGTGTTGAGCAATCTGGCTGCTGACGTTCCTTTCAGATTCACCGCCCTTACCCGCTCCTGTGTGGTGATTCCCTGCAGCTTCGAGCACCACGAGGTTCTGCCTATGACACGTGGGATCTGGTCCAAAAAAGCCGGGGGTGTTGTCTATCATAATGGCAAGAGCAATGTGCTTGACCATTTCAAGGATCGCACCAAACTATTAGGACATCTGCAGGAGGGAAACTGCTCACTAGAGATTGATGACATCAAGCCCTTTGACAATGGGCCCTTCTGTTTCCATGCAGAGAGAGGAAACGATGGATACAAATTCAACAACAGCTGTGTTTTTATTGTTATGAAAGGTCTGGAGTCAACACTAACTATTTAGCTTAGTGAAATATGTCAAGCTATTCATCTGTTTGCTTCTAATCTAGAAAAAAAAGTACTCTTCTTTGTGTCTCATTTGCTCAGCTTCCCCAGACAAACCAGTGATGACCCCAGTCCCAGCAGAAGTCGATGCTGGCTCTACAATCACTGTCTCGTGTTCTGTAACGCACACATGTTCCTCACATCCTCCAGTGTTCTCATGGAGTGTCCATGAACTCACCACTGAGGTCACACACACCTGGACGCCGCAAGGCATCTGGGAGACAACTTCCACAATCACTTTCACAGCTGCTGGAGGAGACGGACCCCAAGACCTAACTTGCACTGCCATGTTCTGGCGTGGAAAGCAACAAGCCAGCACAGTCAAACTGAATGTGAAGGGTTAGAGTAAAAAAATTCATCTGTCATGTTGTAATATTATCATATACTGAGTTGTGTTATTTCCTTAATACATTTGCATGAGACTCAAATGTTCCTTCATCACCAGGATCCCTGATGTACCAGTTGAGAAGAAGTCTCCCAGTAGCTACTCCAGTCTCAATTCTAGTTCTGATTATTATCACCTTAGCTGCAGTGTTTGGAGTAGTCATCTATAGGAGAAGGTAGGTGTCGATTCAGAATGTGCTGATATACTGATAAGATCAGCAATACACTGATGGTGGTACTTGTCTATTTTAGAATGCAAAAGTCAGTATTTACTAGTGTATTGGCTCTAGAGTGAAAACATGACAGATTTTTACAGTATTTTTTTCTAACCAACAGGAGGCATACTGATGATTCTATGAGACCACCTCCTCGACCAGAGAAAAGGTATGTAGTTAAAGGATAGGTTCACAATTTTTCAAGTCTGTCTTAAGACAACAGTTAGGTTCCCATATGATCACTGAAACATGTTTTGTTTGCTGTCATCATTCCTCCTGCTCATACTGACCATTAGAAGATCCACACTGTCTGTCGAGGGGAGACTCGACACACAGTGTTTTCCTGTTCAGCGGCAGTGGAACAATCGTGATAAAAAGAGTGAATTTGGCACCAAAAAGATGGTAACTTTGAAAGATATCGTCTTGATTTGACTTATTTGGATGGCTGCATTTTAGCTTCAAATAAACCTAAATACATGCACAGAAGGTACATTTTGGATTCTGGCCCCCATCACTTACATTGAAAGTGCATTATGAAGGGATCTCTTAATGGTCAGTGTGAACAGGAGGAATAAATACAGCAAGAAAAACATGTGTCAATGTTAATTTGGGCAACTGACTGTTGTTTTAGGGCAGACTTGAAAATTTGTGAACTTATCCTTTAAACCCGAATGTGCAGAATGATGACATTATTGACAACTAGATTTCAGTTAGACACACTTACATCAAGGAATTTAACATTTATAACATAAATTATACAATTAGATTTGACAGAAAAGGCTTTGCTGTTTGAGAGAGGTCTCAAAGAATTGGAGAAGCATCAAGGATTCTGCTGGGAGAATTAATCCCCCTTAAAACACACTCATTAAATCAACAATACTAAAAATACAGCACATGAGAAGGAGGTTCGGGTGGTGGAGGGAGTTGCGACAGAAAACAGCAACAGAGTAAAGGTACGGTTTCATTACATCTGTTCAACAAAATTTGCTGGCAGTCGGCTCTGACAAAGGACATTATGTAATGTTTCTGATACTTGCAATAAACAAATATTGATCTGAGCGATCACAAACTGTGAACAGTGTATGAGAGCATCTTCAGCATAAGCAAATCGGAAATGGAGAGAGTATTCATCGGATGAAGGTGTAATGCGACTATACCTTAATAGTGAGAGGGTTCAGGGCCTAATGGTGGTGCATGAGTAGGCCTATGATTGGACACAACTAGTCAGCTTTACTTGAAGAGTTTACCAACTTTTATGTAAACAGTGTCACGGCTCTTGTCAATCAGATGTAATTGTCTTTTTAATAGTCAGCTGATAGCCAAACTGTTTGTGAATGAGCCAGAGATTGTGAAAAATGTAAACCAGCTAATGCTAACTGTATGCTCCACATACTGAAAACTTGATCTTAATTGTGACTGAACCCACATGTCCTGTATTTCCACCAAAAAGCATTTTAAATATCTGTTTCTGCCATTCAAACATTCACAGGAGATCGCTATGGGGTAGATTATCCAGGTAAGCTTGTTTAATAACTGCCTTTTGTTGGTCCCACATCATGCCAGATAAAAACAATGATTAACTGTAATCTATGTACAGCCTTTTAAACTTGTGTCACTTAAAATAATTCCTCTACAGGCAGCTTTCTTTACAAAGTGGCCAAATACGGTAGACCTATAGTCTTCTAGCAAATAGTAACACTTTGCTCTCCATACAGGCACTCCATTTGGAGCAGATTTTCCCGGTAAGAACACTTTTAATCCACTTTAATTCACTTTTAATCCACAATTGCCTCATGTTTACATTTCTACCCTCTTCAGTAGAGCAGATGATGGTCGCATTGGTTGGCAAGCTGAGAGAAAACCCAAGTAGGTGCTCTCAAATGTTGGTTTTAGTTTCCGCTCTCACTGTTAAAGTGGCTGTCTGTTTTAAATTGAATTGACACTGTTCTCATAGGAATTCTTCAACCTTCTGTTTAATGCAGTTACAGTAAGAAATCTTAAACATAAATTTAAAGTATCAATTACATAATTAACATTAATTACCCTTGCAGACACCAAGGCAACAGTGTGAACCTTGGTGTTGGCTATTCATACATGTTAAACTATGCTACACTGTTACATCAAACAGTCCGAAAAGCAAAGACCAAAACTAATATTGTTCATGTGGATTCCCTCCTCCTAGAAACAACACCACCACTATAAATTACGATCCTCCAATCTCCAAACGTTTTCCTTCCCCAAAGGAGTGAGTTTTAAGTCACTTCTATTTCTTTCTGTTTTAAATGCCTTTCCATTGTTCTTTATATTGTTATGTGTTATTTATTATTCCTCTTATATTTGTGTTTGATCAAGTAATCGGAGACCTCCTCGCCCTGCCAAGCCTGAGGTTAACTATGCAGTGGTGAGTGGAAATGCCCAAATCACATGTACATGAAAAGAAAATTAACTTTTGCCATTACTTTTACTTTCTGGACACAAGCTAGTCATTTCATGTTTCACCACCAACCATTAAGAATAAGACATCCAACCAATAACTCAATCGCTGGTTTTTCAACAATGCTCACCTTTCTGCAAAAATTTTTTTTTTTTTGTGTGAGAAGTGTTACAACCACAGTTTGTGCTGTTAATAACTAACATGTCAAAGCTGTTCCATAAAGAAAATGTGCCTGGTTTCCTCTGTTTACACCACACAGAAACTTTTGGTTTCATCTGACCGAAATGCTTGTTGAAAACAATGTGGTTACATGATGTTTCCTGACCTGACTTATTGCTGTTTTTCTGCAAAGCTACAGAGAACAATTTGAGATTGTAATTAATCTCAATTTTCTTCTAATTTATTGCAGGATTACCAAGTATATGGCAATATTTGAGTTCTTCAAGATATCTTGTGCTCCACGATGATGTTGCTGTTATTATTTTACATTTATATACGCCCCCCCACCCCCACCCCCCCGCTGTGTGTTTACAGGTTTAAGTTTGGTTTTGGGTATTGATTTCTATGAGGTTTATATGTTGCTATGTATAATGTGTCAATAAAAATAATACACAAAAAAATGATTTCATATTACTTATTATTATTATTATTATTATTATTATTATTATTATTATTATTATTATTTCTATGAAAGGCAAAAACTTTTTTGTTCCGAGATCTCGGTTTGTTTGTTTTGTTTTGTTTTTATTGTTCTTGTTGGGACCCGAGGCTTAAGAATTGAGGTTGAAGTACACTGGGCTTGAACCTAATTGTCCTAGCTAAATTGGGTTGTCATATTGAAGTTCAATAATTCCTGTCACAAGTACAGTGTAATACTGTAAATGGAAGAACATATGCAAGGTTATTGTTCTAATAACTGAAAAGAAATAAGGTAGGAAAAAGAAAGAATAATACACTACATTTAAACATGAAGGTTTTCAGTTGTTGATGTGAGTTATTAAACAAAGGATTAAGTGATGTCATTGTGTACTATAGATTTTAACACTTTGATGCTCAGGGCCTCAAGATCAGGAACTAATGCAGGACCCAACTTAAAGCTCTTAATGTTAGGCTTTGGTGGAGCATATTCCAATATTCAAAGTTTTCTATTTCGAAATTTAAATTAATATAATTACTGCAGATCAACTGTTGTACAGTTAAGAGGCTTTTTGGACCCTTGGGGGCATAAGCCCCCATGACAGTGGTATGTTTGCCCAGTTGGTAAAGGCTTGGTCACATGAGAATTTAAACCAGTGAAAATCACTTAATTGAATCACCACAATAGATGAATGCGAGCTTTAATATGCATAAACTGAAATTTGACCCTTTGATCAATGTCAAGCCGTCTTGAAAGTACTGACCTTTGAGGGAAGGGAGAGCCAGACAATCCAAAATGGAGAAAGTTATTGTAGCTTATTAGCTGTGTACCATCCACTTTATTTAACCTCCTCTGTCGGAGTATAAACTGTTCCACAAAAGAGGCATGGTTTGCAAGACAGGAATGAGTTAAAATAACTCTAAAATAACTCTCTTGCATGAGATGACTTCCAATGCTTGGAACAAATGCCAATGAGGAGTAGACGGCCCAGTACAGACAAAATAGAAAGAACCCCAAGAGCTTTTGTGGCTGATTAGTGCTAGCATATTCCCAGCTACTTCATCAACTAGCCATACAAATAATCTCTACTTCTAAAGAACCACATATGTTATTGTGTGAAAATGCGCTGATAAAGTTCGCTGTGCCACTGGACTGGAAAAATGTACATTTAATCATCTCTGTAGTTGCTATATAGTCCGAGCTTTTTTGTGATCCATAGGCCTTACTTATTCCCATTTGGCTCAGCACTTAATAATTAACACAATAACATAAATAAATATTTATATATAATATTCTTTATGCAATAGTTATGCACCTATGATACCAAGCCTTGGCTGTAAGCTATGTGTGAATGTACTGTGTCACAAATACAAACCTGTATTAACTGCCTGTTATGAAAACTTTGTCCACTTGATGGGGGTAGACTTTTGATAATTGTTTCCCATAAAGCGTTCCTCTACTCTCTTCAACTGTACTCTCAGTTTTACATGACAAAGACACAGTTAAAGATTGGGGACAGGCTGATCAATATCTGAGGACGATCTATAGATGCAGACATCATCAACAGCTATGAAAATTTTGATGGGGGGCTGTCATCTTTTACAAAAACTATGAAAACTAATACAGTACACACTCTCAAATGGGCCAAGATCCTGCCTGCACTAAATGACATTTAACATTAAAAAACAACAACATACATTTCTTCTGAATCATTCTCTGGAATGATCAAATTAAAGCCATCAGTAGGATAGTCCATTCATAATTCTATACATATTTATCCTGTCACTTTGATATTAATGTAATTTTTTGTCATATAATAAATAGACTGTGAATGGACAAAACAAAAAAATCATAATGTCCACAAAAAAGGTACAAAAATTTAAAAAGCATTTATTATAAGCGGTTACATGATAAAAACAAGACCAACACGCATTGACTGCTTACACATGCATCAAGAGCACTTGATTTGTGTCACATTGTTCTCAGAAGCACTTCCTCATTTGTTTCTCATCAAAAAATCTCAATGTTTGATTTAACCTGTTTAGTCAGTTCAGATCCACAGTTGGTCATTGTGTCTCTCATACAAAGCAGATAACATCTAGAACCTATCAGGCATCTCATTTGACACAGTGAATTACAATAGCTATTTCTAGTTGAAAATCTTAAATTTAAATAAATACATTTTTATATAAATTTATATAATATTTTGAAGACTAAACAACAAAGATCACTGAAACACATGTCTGGAGGCTTTTACAAGGGAAAAACCTCTAGTTATGTCTCTATGTCTCTACAACAACCACAGCCTTTATTATCCTAATTCTTGCTTGTGGGCATTTCACCACTGGGTGTTGGCTCAGTTACAATCACTTATTAATCACTCAAGTTCTGACTTAATTTTACCGTGAACACCCTAGACAGTACACACCAAATTGTCTGATCTTGTCAGTCATACTGGTGCATTTATGCAAATATAATTAGGGATCTTAGCAGATTAGCAGTTTGCTCATTATGAATCTTATCCAAATGACCTTCATTCTACCAACTTTGTATCCTTGTTTTATAACACAAAATTGGGAAGTAAATTTTACATTTTAAACTTTTGAATGAGACTGAGAAAGGATTTGGAAAACTCACAACAGAAATACAGCAGAAATCAGAGCAGAAATTAAAGACATTTATTCATTTCTAATTATATAAAAGTTTTAAGGTTGATGATAGCACTCAAAAACACCAAAATTATACATTAACACACTTTCTCCTTGTTTTACTTAAAAAAAAAAACAGAGAGGGCTGTTGCTGACAATTACTCTATGTAAGACAGTTACTAATATCTTTATGGGCATCATGCAAAAAAGGAATCAACCAGTTGGAAACTGTATGAAGCAGGAAACAGAGGAAAAACATAACTTTACTAACTAGTATTGTCATATTTCGCTTGCTATTCTTTCTACTTTCTCACTCATCGGTTGAAAGATAAACAAAGGGGTGTGAGCGACAAGAGGCTATGTGAAGATGAAGAGGAAAACTGAAGAGCGAATCAGTTAAGAGAACAGAACCAAAGAGACCAGCGGGGCCACCAGGAGCAGAAGGCCAGCACTTGTGCTGCTGGCACTGTTGCAGTAATCGCCCAGACAGCAGCTAACTTCTGCTCCAACGGTCCCTGTTATTTGTGCAGCTAATGCATCAGAGCATATGAGCTTGGATGCACAGCCCTTCACGGTTGTCTTTTGGCCTCCTGCATTCACTGAGAGAATGAAGACATAATGTTTGTGAGTGAGCTTCAAGTTAAAAATCAGAACCACATAACATTCCTCAGAGCAGAAGAAATACGTGGGGCAGAGGTAGAGATAATGCTGTAGGCCAATTACCGGATGTTGAGATGCAGTAGTCCTCATTCCCCTCACAGTTTAGAGTTGCAGTGCACGTTTGTCCATTGCAATGATAGCACTTTTTACCATTGGGATTGGATTTACTGGGCTCTGTAACATAGAACAGACATTGTTCACATTGCTTAGGGAGGGTTTTTGTCTAGCAGGCTATTCTGTGGATATTTCTTGATATTACCCTGCAGATTAAAGTGTAAATAAAATCGTACTAACTTAGAGATAAATAAAATGTAGAGATCTGTCATTTGTTTATTGTCTGTCAAGATGTGATCATGAGATCATGACTGGCCCATTGCCAATGCAAAAAACTAGACCTGGAGATAAATACACACCCGCTCTCTTACAGACAGACAGACACACACACACACACAAAACGCTCCACTGTGGCAGTTGGGGGTATCGTGCCCTTAGGCTCCTCTATAGCAGATGGTGATGGAAGGAAAAGTAATTTTCTTTGTCGTGTCTTGGAATTTAAGGCTTGTTCCTCGAACATTGTCTGCTCCAAACCTTTTGTCTCAGGTTTGAATACATGGGACTGGCCTCTAGAGTCCACAATACCTACATTCATATGTCAATATAAACAAAAGAAAATCTGAATTTTATGTTTTAGCCTGAAACAACAGATTCTTTTTAAAATTTCAAACATGAAAAGTTCAACCATTTATTGCGATACCATTTAAAGTTTTTGCTCAGGCAGCTAAATGCCAATTTTCAAACAATGCAGGACTCAGTGCTAAGAAGCAAGTAAATATCAAAAGACAATACAGGTAAGTTACCAGGGACGGGTTCCTTGTTGCAGAGGTCAGTGGTGCAACACTTGCTGGCAATTACAGTTCTGGCCACTCCGAAGTTGACTGACATCTCACCACACTGATCAGCGGTGACACAACTTTTCATTGAGACATCTGACACTTTTTTACCACCTGCAACAAAAAGAGCAGTTTATGTAGACTGAGCCAGCTTGAATCAGTTTTGCAGTATTTTCAGAAATTAAAATAATGTACCACTAAACACCATACCTGCATATGCAAGCATTCTCATTGCACCACACTGCAAGGGGCATTCTTTTGTCTCTGTGCAGCTTCCTGACATTGTCTTTTCACAGTCATAGCACATCAGGGTGTAGGCTGCTAAAATACAAACTCAGATGAGTTTAAAAAAAGAAAAAAAAAACTTCAAACAGTTTTTCTCATCCACAAAGGGTAGACAAAATAATTTCAATGCATTAACTCTGAAGTTACACTGGCAGCACAATTGAAAAGGGGCCGAAACATCTTAGCACAAGCTGTAGGTGAGATGGAACTGAGAGGAATAGCAGTGACCAATGGCAAAATAATATATCAGGTTTGGACACTGCTATTTTTGACACATTTGTACAGGCAAATTTGGCATTTCAAAATGACATAAAGATGAACAAGAGAACAAAATGAAAACTTGCCTTTAGGAAGAAGCACAATCCCAAAGATCAGCGTAAGGAGATGCATTTTGTGATGGTGGGATGCAAATGACTTTTAGTTGTTGTTAGCTGTTATGGCTTTATAGTGTTTCTGAGAAGGAGTGGACTTCATCGCGAAGCCTCCTCCTTCATTCCTCCTCTTCAGTAGTGACAAGATGTGATTCTTAAAAAAAGCCTTGTACATTTACTTGAATGTGGAAATGTATGTGTTTTAGTGCATTTATTTATGTTTTTGTATTCATGTTTTGTAGATTTTAAAGTCATAAAGCCATATAAAGTCTATGGCTACAACAAAGACATAAAAATAGATACAAAAATATAGATACAAAAACTGGTACCTACTGTACAGATAGACCAACTGCAGAACCAATAAAATGCAGAATAAAAGGCATTTACTTTCCATGTTTTACAGCTCCTTTCATGCTGAGCAGCCAGGATCCACCCAGTGTGATTAGCTTTATGCAGTTCAAATCAGCCTTCTGGATGCCTGCACACAAAGCTAAAAGCAACCTATGCACACATACCTAAATGTGTGCACAACCCAGTATGAAGACTCCTTTTCCCCTGAACATTTATTAGTATCACTTCTCATTGACATTCAGCAGTCTGTAAAATCTCAGGCCTCTTTTCTGAATCATCTTATCAATTGAGCTTATTACCATTTTAGGAGCATTTTCAAAATGTTTTATCAAGAGTGCACAGTGGCAGGTACTGGCAGTCTCTCTCTGCAGTATAAATATAGATGCTCAAAACATAACTAAAAAATAGTCACTTCCACTTCTCTACATTGATTGCACAAGGGCATCTCATCAATGTGTACTAAGGCATACCCTGAAAACGCTCAAGGATGTGGGCGGAATTTATCAGACGCCAGTGTAACAACCTCAGCATCTGTGTTATGTGGTCGTACTTCCTTTTACTAGTTAAAACTCTAGCAGCTGCATTTTGTACTTGCTGCAGTCAAGTAGTCTAGCTCAGGGGTTCTCAACCTTTTGTAACTTAAGGCCCACTTCTGATTGTTGAAAAATTGAAAAAAAGGACCACCTTCCTAAATAAATGAAAAAAAATCAAACAAACAAACAAAAAAAACCATAACATGACAAAAAACTGGGCTGTAAATATTCTGTTTACCCTCAGTGAGACACTTGGGTTTGCCTCTGGGAAAAATCAAGATGTGGTGAGAGGCTGACATGCAGAGTAGCATCCAAGTTGCTTTCAGTTTGCTCCTTGCCTTTGATTTTGTGACACTTTGTGTCACAATGGAAAACTCTGACTCACATAAATAGGTGGTGGTGAAAGGCAACAGAAATTTGATTGCCCATTTTGACAGAGAGAGATATTGACTGGCAGCCATTATCCTGAATGAAGCAAGGTCAACTTGTGTGAGCTGAAGCTTCAAGCTGCTGTTTGCAGATAGTTCCATCAATTAATTTTCCAACACAGTGGATAGAGCCATGTCTTCTGAAGCAGAATCCACAGAGAAAGCTAGCTGGCTAACAGTGGCAAAACAAGTTTGTCTCTCCCTAATGATGTGTCGTGTTTGGCGTGGTGATATTAAAATGTAACTGGTCATTTAAATTATGCATTTTGATTTGATGTTTTTATTTATTTAGATATAAAAATGACTGGTTTTATAAACTTTGTAAATTATCAGAAAAAATCATTTTAACCATTTGGCAGTACCACTGCTTCCGCGGCCAACTAGATGGCGCTCAGAGCATTTTCAGCATCCTCCTGGATAATTTTAAATATGCTATCAATGTTGCTCTGGAAAGTGAGGTCAGTGTCCAGGATGACGCCAAGGATTCTGACCTGTGTGACACTTTCCAGAGACATTTGTGACAATTTAAAAGAGGTATCCTGTCTGTTAGCTTTTCCCCCAATAACCAGGATTTCTGTCTTGTCACTGTTTAACTGTAAAAAAGGGCTCAGGTTACCGGGGGACAGGGAAATATATGGCTGCATGTTATCAGCATAATTATTGTAACACACATTGAGTTTCTTGATAAGTTGGCCTAGAGGCAACAAGTACAAACTGAACAATAATGGGCCTAAAATTGACCCTTGGGGAACACCGCCTGAGACAATATATATATGTGTGTATATATATATGTGTGTGTGTGTGTGTGTGTGTGTGTGTGTGTGTGTGTGTAAATATATTTTAAAAAATAGTCATTTGTGTCTCTTCAAATGTAAAGTGATGAACAGTCTGCATAAGACTAAACATAAACTAGAAAATGCAATTTCTGTAGGAATTGCGTGTGGTTGCTGAAAGTGGATTTAGATTGCATAACTGGAAGCTGAACACTATTGAAAAATCTAGCAAGATTGAAATCAGCAATGGGTAAAGTTGAACCTACACTCTCATGTTTTTAAGACAGACATGCTATGCACTGAGCTAACATGTCACACAGCAATGTCAGGCCAGATTCTGGTGTTTACTCTGTCAATTGCATGAAATTGACAAAAAAGCAGTCTCATTAAGCAGATTGACATCACCTGGACTCCTTCATCCTACAACTCTACTGAGTTCTGCCCTAAGCGGGGCTTGAACTCACAGTCTTTGGATCTAAAAGGAGTACAGAAATGACATGACCTTAAATCATTGGACTACTCACACATGCTGTTTAGCACAGGAAAAGATGTATTTAACAAGCATATCAATCCATATTTTAGGTAGTAATGTTAAGGTAAGCTAGAGAGGAATTGAATTCTGGTACAGGATAAAGATGCAAGGCTACTTTGTACATGAGAGCAATATTATGAGGAGCACTGCAGTGAGCAGCTATCGAACACACAACCTTGTCATCTAAGGTGAAGCTGATCATGAGAGCAGTGTTATAAACCACTGAGCCAACAGTCATTCACAAAAACAAGAGGAAAAAATCTCCATTTTGATGAGGAAAATGTGTTTGTCTCAAACCAGAGCTTGAAGCCCAGAGATTTGTACATCATTAGTGAAAGCAAGACTAGTTTAACATGAGAATGAATAATATGTGTAAAAAGTGTTTGAAGGAAGAGAGAATCTGTAAGTTTAAGAAACTGCAGTGAGAGAAAACACACATCCTGCAAACTGTATTGCAGTCAATGAGAACATGACAGCGACTCTCTATCAATTAAGGTTCAGATCTCAAAAACTATAAGTCCTATGTGAAATGTATTTACATTTTGAGAGAGAGGAGGCTTGTGGAAACATACTGATATGTGCGTGAGGAGTTAAAATTGTGGAAGTGACAGCTGTTCAGAAAAAAAATTCTGGTCTAAAATTATCTGTGCTCTCCACTGTGCCTGATCACATGATACACTGGTGAGACCTGACAAAGTCTGCAAAACTTTTGGGCTTAAATTGCTGAAAAACTACAAAACAATCTGATAACTTTGAAAGTTCAAAGTTTTGTGAACATTTTACAGTTTGAATGGCGTCTGTACGATAAGGGACCTCTGAGCAGTAGAGTGTCAAAGTGACCAAGGTTCCAACTCAGTTCGACAGTTCGTCCCATAGACTGCCATTATAAATTTTAATGTTTTAAAAAATTATATAAAATTGCTGAAACACGTTACATTTCAGAAAAATACAAGGCACACATCTGCTGAATGAGTTGCACAGACTGACAGTTGAATGGTTTTTATAGCACAAAGTATGCAGCAGTTGAAACGCGGCAAAAAACGTAGGGAAGACGGAAAAAGAATAAAGAGTGAGAAGAACAATGTTCAAATACACCTTGACAAAAGGGCACTTTGGACATCAGGTGAGTTGCCTGCATAAAAACATATCAGAGAAGAGTACTACTGCACCACCATCTCTTCTATCACACCTAAAACTTAAAATATAAAACCTAACTTTATCTTATCTTATGTTTATTAACATTATCAAGTGGGTTTATTTTCCATCTTATGTACATATACATGTTTTTATATTAGTTTTATGTCTTTTTTGATGTGAAGAACTTGGTGCGTGTAAATTATTTTGTTGTAAAGCACTTTGAGCTGCATTTTTTTTGTATGAAAGGTGCTATACAGATGAAGTTATTATTAGTATTATTAAAAACATTTTTAAAAAAGTTAAATTTCAGTGGTGATACCTGTTAGTGTAAAACTAGCACTAGAGTCCGGCCAAGTTTCAGTTAAAAGCAATATGTCCAGCTTATGATCTGTAATTAGGTCACTAACCAGTGCAGCCTTTCCTGTGAAAGATCTCACATTTAATAAAGCAAATTTTAATGTTGTCTCATTCAGCCCAGTAGCTGAGACTGCAGTCTGTCAGAGAGAGGCGTTAATCTGAGTCAAAGTTTGATGGTTGGCTGACCTGTGTACAGTTTTCTGTATGATAAAATAGGATCACCTACCTTCAACAACTTGAATAGGCATGATGGGATGGTATAGGGATACAGTCTGTGGGTCATTGTGGTGGGGGATATTACTGATGCCACCTATCCTCCAAACACATCATAGAGACTGCAAATGGAGGACAGTGTTTTTGGTGAACAGTCTGGTGCCTCTATCGTTTGGATGGTTATCACTCCTGTACAGGTTCTTTTGGGTCCAGAAATAGTCAAAATTATTAACAAACCCAATTCCAGTGGCAATACAAAAGTTCAATAGCCATTGGTGAGCACTGAAGAGACAACTGAAATTCCCACAACTTTTCCTCTGAGAGGAAATGGGGCCTGAAAGAATACAGAGCTTTCCATGGCTCTGAATACTATCAGTTAGTGTCTCATAGTCTTGTTGGAGCTTAATTGACTGTTTAAGTCTAATATAATTTGTGCCCACATGAACAATAATAGTATGGGCAGTTGGGTGGATGTCAGTAAGAACAGGGATGAGTTTAATCATGTCCATTATTCTTGGCACCAGGCCAGCATTATGTAATTCCATTTGGCATTTCCACAAACCTGATGATAGAGTCCCCAACTAAGAGAAACTCTGGTTCCTCGTCTGCACAGCCTTTACTGTAGACGGCAAGGTTAACATATTAGAATCAGATAAACTTTTACAAACATTTTTACTCAAAAGAGGGTCTGTGGATTTTGAACAGGATCTTCTAATGGTCAGTATTAACAGGAGGGATGATGAGAGCAAGCAAAACCTATTTCAACATTCATATGAGCACTCGACTGTTGTTTTAAGACAGACTAAAACAACAGTGAACCTATATTGTAAAGAAAAAAAAGCTCATCTTAATTGAACTTTTTACAAATTCACGTATTGCATATACATTTTTTGCTCACATTTAATTTGTATTATGGTATTAGGTTGTAATCGTTAGTTGCTGTCCACGTAGGGCGGCCTAGATTAGTTAGAAAAGTTATTTATTAGCATTAACCCTGATAACAAGTCAGTCAACGCAATATTTTAGTGGTTTTAGGGAACGTAGTTGCTCCAGTTAGCCTATATTGATACCTGCTAAAAAAAAAAAAAGTTTTTTAAAAATGAAGAGATAACTAGAGATGAATTCAACAAGATAAACCTGCCTTTGAGGGGAAGCACATTGCTATGAATCAGTGTGGACTTGAGGTTGAGGAAATGTCACAGGATGACCTTCATCTCCCCAACAAAGGCCTTCAATTCTTCAATGAAGGATGGAATTTACATTTAATGTTTTGTTTATTTAAATTAGCTCAACACAGCAAAAGTCAGCATTTCTAGTCTTACTTTAAAGGTAGTTGGATAAGACACATGTACAGAACTTTTCATATGAAAGGCAGCATCTTTCAAGCCTCACTTGACATCTTCATACTTTGTGCATCAGCAGATGAAAGAAGGGACAAATTCTCCTTTTTCTGTAAAATCAATCAACTTCTTGTTTTCAGTTTTTAGAAATATAAACTCTATGGCAATTCTCCAAAAACTTCTGGTAATATAATATTGAATGACCTCATGGTGTTGCAGTAATCCTCTGTTGTTAAGCAACAGAAAATGATGATGATGGTGAATTCTAAACATATATACAACAGGAATTCCCCACTCTTATCTTTATTATGACCTATGCATGCTATCTTAATGTTGGCATATTTGACATGTCTTAACATGTCAAATATCTTAAAACTCTTAACACTCAGCATGTTAAGATTGCTTGGTTGCTATGTAAGTGTTTGACATCAGCACCAAAACTTAGGTTTCATTTCTGTGTTCTCAAATCAAGCAGCAAATAAAACATTTTGTTCTTATAGCAAAACCACAAGCATGCCACATGTAAATTTGTCTGTGGAAACATTTCCTGTTGGCTGTCAATGATTATAGCTGGTGGGGTGGTGATGAGTTTCACTGTCAGCATTTGTATGACTGTAGAGATGACACCATGTGTGACTATAACCAGGGTGTGATTTGTGAATCACGCCCTGGTTATAATGTTGCTGTAAATATCATGACTTGGGAAAGATTCACAATATGCCAGTGGGCACTTGACCTTTAAGTAAAGACTGAAACAAGCCTGTGCAATGAAAAGCACCCTGCAGATGAAGAACCACAGTCAAAATCTTTTCACTGGTGTTTCCTTTTATTTCTGAGTATGTCACAATTACTCTTTTAAAAGATGTTTTCAAGAAAATAAAAAATAACTGATTATGGTATTTTTATCATCACAGAAAATATGTCTGTACCACCTGTACAACAAAACTGTAGTTACATCACATAGTCAATAACGGCTTGCATTAATAAAAATGTCATCCCATCTTGCTTGGACATGTGCAGACAACTATTCTCTCTCGTTCTCACCACTGCTGTACAGGGTGCAGCTGTGCCTGTTGAACATCAAATTTCCTGAGGGCAGGGATAGGCACCTTTCCGACATGGAGCTCCAGGAGTCTGCAGGTTTTTTAATTCCCACCAAAGTCTACAGCAAGTGGTTTCATCCTATGTTACTTTTCACCACCGACCGGGCTTCCAGTTTCACTTGTCCCTCCAGCAGGGCACAAATGATAGCCTCCATCTCCAGGGCCACATTTTTTCATTATGAGGCTTGATTTTTGAACGTACGAGGTTGCACTTCTATACAAAAGCAGATCAACCCTGGTGTTAGCAGAGGAGACGGCTGTATTCGGAGAGTGCTGAGGATTTTTTAACCCCATCCCAGATACGAGCTGCATAGTGAAACCTGTAATAACACAGCAAACACAAAACAAACTCTGTTCACCTCGATAAAACCACTGTGATTTAGGGCTGCAGCTAACCGTATGAATCGTTATAAAATCTCATAAAATTGTGAAAAATGATGACAACATCTTCAAATGTCTTTTTTTTGTCTGGTTTTGTCCCAATTAATAGTCCTTGTTTGTTAGTTTGTTATTTTAAGATAATGTTTTCGGGCATTTTGCTTTTAACACTGATGAGTGTAAAGTAGAGGGGCAGGCAGGAAATGTGGGTAGAAAGAGTGAGAAAGGGATGATATGCAAGAAGATTCTGTGGTTATTCTTAAGTGCAGATGCAGATCACATCTACCTTAAAAACTCAGACCGACTATGTCTTTGCTATAAAGACTCTGGGAAGCCATCCCCAAGATCGGGGTAGCACCTTCACTAACAAGAATGAAATAAAAAATTTTTAAAAAAACTTCTTACTTACTTTTTTAATTATTTCAGTTCTTAAATTTTGATTTTTGTCCAATTTTTAATCGTGTTATACAAGGGTGTAAATTTGGTTTCAGAAGCAGGGGACACACAATGTCAGAGGTTCATCAGCAACAACAAAATCAAAAAGTGTGAATTTATATACTGTATAAATATATTACATAAATATATATATATTTACTGTATATCTGTATCAATCTAGCAAATCAATTATGACAAAATTAGTTATCATGCCATAATAATGGTAACAAAACAAAAAAAATGAAATTGCTATCTCTGGATTATTATTGCACAAACCCTACAATTATTGGCAGGGACCTGAACCTTTATAATAAATAATGTGTTTTTACACATCAAAAACTGTGTACAGGTATTAGGGAGTACTACCAGAGCTGCCCGCAGTCTAACTAATTGCCTCAGATAAGCAGTATCAACATCATGAAACTCAAAGTGTGGGGGGCAAAAATGTAATTTTAAAAAGTGAGGAGGACATCATGGTTTGGTTGTTTTAATTTGTTTTTGTCCCGTAAAGCACCCTGTTTGTGATTAGTGGTATAAGAATGAATTGAATATTCTTCTAAATAGGAAGTGTGCATAGAATGTGATGTTTACCAGTTCTTCTCAGTGAGGATGGTGTGTGACAGCTGACAGCGGGGCATGGCCAGTATTTGGCTGCGGAGCTTGGAAACCATGGTGGAGAAGGCAGGGTGTCCTCTGTACCCCGGGAGCAGAGAGAACAGGGGGTATGTTCCCGGGCCTAAACAGTGTACAATGATTAATTCACTTCTCACCTTACATGAAGGAGGAAAATGTATGTGATCAAGTTAAATTCTCTATGACCTGCTTTAGTCAGATTATCCTCCCCGTCATTCTCCTGCACAGGAAGCAGGAACATGTTGACTTCAGTGTCCAGATAGTCCTGCCCCAGGCCGGGGAAGATATTGCAGTCTAGCATGGACAATGTACCTGAAAACACACCACATGTTATGGGAAGACTGCAGGGATGGCATGAATGCTGAAGCAATTTTGTAATCAAACGTCTAAACAAAACACAGATAATAGCCATGGTATTATCTAAACTCAGCTTTTAACATGAAACATGTTGTCCCTTAAAAACAGCCATGGCATCAACAGAATGCATTGATCTATGAAAAAAAGATTCTTCTACTTTTTAACCTTTGTATTTGAGATGAGAGTGGGCCATTAGTTTGTCCACCGCCATATGCATATTCTTCAGATTCCTTGGGCAGAAATCATCCCGTCTAGCCTTATTCTGCAGGAACACTGGATGAAGGAAGAATAAACACTTTCATTTTGATATCATTAAACCTGATTGACGTGTATGTGTGTGTGTGTTTCCGTATTAAACAATCACCTATATGGGGATAGTACTCAGCTCCATCGTCATTGCCTGAAGAACCAGTGCTGTCATGGCTAGCAGATGGAGTGGAAGGTTTCAGCATCTCAGCAGTCTGAAGAAATCTACACAAGAACAAAAAAAAGTGTGAGAAACAGGAGGTGTAACTAGCACAGCTCATAAAATAACTCTCTGATCAGAGTCATTGATGCAAATGGACCAGATGATCATTATCAAACTAACTAACTCTAAACTATTTTTTTAATCCAACTTGATGCAGACAAGTAAAACATGTCCAGTCTGTGATTATAAAACTATCTTCAGCCTGATGTTTCACTACTTGTGCTTGTGGTGTTTTTTTCACACACATCAAACAGTCAAAAAGGTCATATCACTCAATAGTCAAATATCATTCTTTATAACAAATACATGAATTTACATCCACATAAAATGTCCAACTGTGTCTGCATTGGAAAATGAGTTTTCTTGAACTTTCTATAATTCTTTTCAACTACAGAGTTTTCAGCATATTTTTCAGTAGTGTGAAAGACATGTTAAACATTGAAAACTAAATGTAGATTACAGAGCAATCAGCAGTGAGTGCCAGCACATGTTACATGAGAACATTGCCAGTCATTTTCAACAGATCCGGCTTTGCCTGCATTGGTTGTCTACAAGACCAAATGAAAGGAGAACGTTACTGAACTTATGAAAAAGCAGAAAACAAATATCCTCTCACGAAACAAGATGAAATGCTCAGCATTCTTGCAGGAGGAGTTGACTCAGAGCCAGGCTTCTCCTTTTGTGCAGTGAACCTTGTCAGTAAGTTTAGCACTGATCCACAGAAGATAAACAAGTGTCTACCTGTAGAGGTTTAAGTCAGTGAACCAGTCTTGGACCACAATAACCACATGGCACACTGTGAACAGGAAGGCAGCAATCTGAAGAGACTGTTGACAGATGATAGAGAAAGATTCCAATGCGGTTATACAAGATCGACCATTAAACCTTTGTTAAACAATGACTCAGAGGACTAAAGGTAAATATTGATCCCTAGATATAACTGATGGTGTTCATATACACAACTAGTGTTATCAGTCAGTAACCCCTGTAGGCCAGACACTGACCTGCATCTCAACATATGTGTAAGGGAGGTTGTACTCTGGAGGCAACTTCCGATCGTTGTTGATGAGATGGTCGAGAATAGACGGGCTGAGCATTGGCTGGAGAAACAAACATTGACACACAGCTTCAGAGCTCATCAATCCCCAACCAGACTGATTTAGAAGCTTTCTAGAAACTTTATTTATATTCCGCGGTAACATTTTAGACAGTTCATGACTTGCCTACATTCTCACATCAAACTGAACAAAGTACAGTACACGAAAGAGAAACTGTCACTGTATCCGTAATACTTCACTTTCACCTGTGTGTCCAAGAAGATGACTCTCTCCTGTGTGATGAAGAAATCGATCCCTGTGCTCTGGTTTCCTCCTCTTTCCTTAATTTCTTGAGTCTGGGCTCTGAATACATATCCCCTGTGCAAACAAAAACATGAACACAAACACATGCTGAATCAAAACAAGGGATACAGCATGTCTTTCATCACTTATTCTTCCACCTAACCTCTCTGGCACTGAAAGTCATGGATGCTTTGAGAACCTAAAACCTGGCAATGCAAATTTTCTTGATTTTCCAAAACAATGATTATGCTAGTTAATTAGTCTCACCCATTAGACTGGTTTCAAACATTCTGTGAGACTAGATGAGAATCTGCACTAGTGTCTACAGAAGCAGAAAGGTTTACTATATCGCCTCCATGTGTTTATAAAGGGTACCATCACTTTTTATGTGCAGTTTAAAAATTATATGGAAAGAAAATAATTATTTACTATTGATTTGTGTTACCTGTTTGTGCTATTTTAATTTTAAATGTGTGAACATGAGTTGCTTGTGCAACACTGCTTCTGTTTCAATTTAGAATTATCAATACAAAATGAACAGAATTAGGATTATTTATTTTGCTGGTGCTGCCACTGCTGTAACAACTGACAAATCAACACTGGTCCCGATATACTGTAGTTTTAGACCAATGTGTAGTAAGGGGACTATCCTCAGTAACCTTAACTGGCAGATTTTTACAAAACTGTACACTAAACTAGCATTGGGAACACATTATATTGGTTTGTAATTATGAGAGCACCTCATCCTGTTCAGCATCTATTAAAACTGGACTTCTTCACAGATCAACTGTCACTATTCTGTTTCCACTTGAATCTATTCCTCAAACTCTTTAAAAAAAAAAAAAGAGCAAAAGTATATTTAATTATTGATAAATAAAATAAATAACTAATTCACCTAGCTGGTCAATCTCAAAGCTTCATCTTCTTTTTGTTGTTCCTACCAAATTTACCTTTGATCTTCTTCAGGGGTGTTGGCAGATAACAGTGACATGACAGTGGATTTCCCAGTTCCCTGCAGGCCAATGACTCCCACCACCAACATATCTGTCTGGTCCCTCAAGAACTGCAACATATCACAACAAAACATAACATTTTTAAATCCTTAAAAAACAACAGCTCCTTAATCAACTAAGTTCATAAAATATTAACTTACCTCCATGGCACTGTCACACCAATTCATCTGATCATCCACAAGCTTAATACTGTGCTTCATCTTCTCTGGAGGGAGGAGTTTAGACTGGCCAACCATGGCTGGAAGTCATAAGAATAGATTCAAAACTTGCTTTTATTTTCTCTGCATACAAACAATATTTTTGACTTAAATTCTCACTGACATCTACAGGACAAAAAACAATTGTTCTCTGTGTGACATCAATAATAACTCACGGTCCACAGCACTGCTCGACGCAGAAGCAGCCATTCCTCTGTTTTGGATCTGGTATACAGGCTGTGTGGGTCGCTGCCCTTCCCTCTCCATCTTGGAGGGCCCAGGACCAGAGGGCTGAGCAGCCGACTCCGGAGGGGTCCCAGGCTTTGCTCCATCGTCCCGGGCTTTCATCAGCATAATGGGCTTCTCAAGGACTGGAGCTCCACTGATGGGTGCATTCTGTGATGGCTTAGCCTTAAAACAGATTCATTTATTAACACAAGTCAACAGATGACTCAACAGATACAGACTGTATTTTCTGCAACTGTAATTCATTTTTAAAGTCCCCATCCATTCAAAAAATGTGTTTTTCTTCTTGTTACATAAGTTGAATGTTTGAGAATAACTGTACAGAATGATGCATGTGCAGAGTTTAGCACTAGAAGGTTGTTTTCACATTCATCCCATCTACTGAAAGTGGAAAGTTTCTCTGTGCTCATTGAAAATCTGATTTTAAGGGTGGGCCTTCGAGCATGATTTGTGACATAATAAATAGTTTGGAAGCCAATCCTGGTCCAATATTCAACTCAGACATGTGTGATGTGTAAACTTAAAACCATCGGTGCACATAAACTGAGAGTTGACTTTTCAGTGAAGTAGGAGACATCTTGTGTCCAGCAGTTAAACTTCTGACATTAAACATATTAGCATAATTATAAATTCTGGAATTTTTAATGAGGGAGAAGGAGTAGATGTAATTTTAAAGGTTTTAACATGGTAATTATACTTTTTTTATGCAAAAACCATATCATTCAAAAATTATTATTCAAAGCAGAGGATTTTAGATACATATTAAAACATGTCTGGAGGGGATCTTTAAGTAATGTGAATGCGGTCCTAAATTCTGGAAATAATGATGTAAATGTAAAAGTACATCGCCTTGAACAGAAGCAACTGCCAAATTAATTAATGTAAATTTCTACCAAACTTTGTTCTCATATCTTAAAATATGATGTTCGATGTCACACGTTGCAATCATATTAATGCAACTGCTTACTTTTTAGTCAATCTGACTATCCTGCAAGCAAAGAATATCAATGGTATTTCATATTCTCATAATAAGAAAGCAAATGAAAACATATATCCTGTGATGTAGACATTAAGTCTTTGACCACATGTTTTCAATTATTATTTGTGTTCAATAAAGAGAATTACAAAATAGAGCTTCATATCTGAGACAAGCTAACGTACCCTTTCCCCGGGTGGCTTCGCCAAAATGATGGGGGTCTTCTGTATGAGTGGGCCTGGTGGATCCTCGCTCCCATCCTCAACACACAAATGAAAGGCACTTTAAGTGCAAAAGTTACACCAGCAATCACAACAACGCAGACTAGACTAGGTTTTTATGTTACCCTTCGTTCTCTTGGTTGGTATTCTCGGTCCCGACTGGGTCCGGACAGGTTTTGTCCCGGTGGTCCAGCATCCCTGTCGCCCCGTCGTCGCCTCCTCCTGCGTCCCTGCCCGTACATTCCGGGCTGACTGTGGCCGGACTCTGACATGTCGCCGACAATAACGACACACTACAGCAGGACAACAGATGTCAACAGTCAGCTAGCTAGTTGACGTTAGCAGAGGCGAGCTACAGATAGTGTAACTTGCACTGAAATATCTCCGAAACGAGAAATGTGCACTCAGCTAGCAACTCTGTAACCATGACTCTCGTTGATGTTTAAAGATATCTTAACTGCTAGAGGTAAAAACATTTAAATCCAGCCTCTAGCGCTTAAAAAATGAACGTACATCACAGTAGCTTCTGTTTCCCCGCTGGTGTGCTTGTTTCTGAACTCGGCGTTAACCGTTGCTGTGCGGCGTTGGAACGATTGGCGAATTTCGACGCGCCGACAGAAGCCCCACCCGCGTGAAATAGTGTTTGATACATTTCAAACACATTTCGTTCGGTCTGGTAAATGAAGTCGTCATGAAACATCGGGTTGATATTAGTGGTTCCGCCACTTTAGAGACACTTCGTGTAACCTCGACATACTTTATGTTGTACCGTATAAAGGAATAGGGAGCGATACACGACATCTATATTCCATTCATGATTTTCTTGCTTAGTTGTGCTGCTTGTTGTTTGCCTCGAAAGTAAATTGTTCTTAATCACATCCTGGGATGTCAGGTTTCTTAAAGACATAGTTACACATATTTACTGTATGCAGTATTGTTCAAGCGAAATAAGAGTCTCCTATTTCCTTTGATGTTAATAATTCAAGAACGACCGTGTAAAAATCATTCTACTCATGGATATATTATAATAACTCTGAACTTATTGCCTACAATTACACTCTTCTGTCGAGATGCATTCTGGGAGATGTAGCCGTACCCCTTTCCGGTTTAAACAGGATACGGAGGAGGTCGGTGTGCGGACGCCATCAACAACATCACGGGGTTTCTTTTGCTAATGTGTTTAATTATTTCAGTAGTTGCGACACCTGTGCAATTTAGTGCGCTTCAGACACAAATCTTGAAGAAGATGCTTATTTCGCCCAAAACCCACATCATAAGATACAAGTTAACGTTTGCTATTTCTATTTTTTGAAGTAAGTTAACCTTAACATACAGTATAGTAACCTGGACCAGCTGTCATCTTCTACACATTACTTCACCGTTGTTCTGTGCAGCTGGCAGCAGTTTTTGGTCCAGGTCCTGTTGTGGACAGAGGTAAGTAAACTGCTCTCTGTGGGTTAAAGTCTAACGTTAATGTACTGGCTCAACTACAACTGACTTCTTACACAAAAACACATGGTGGCCTGTAGAGTTAACTTCTTCAATTAATCAATTAATGGTTTTGGCTTTCTCACAATTTTCCAGTAACTCCTTCAAATGACTTGTTTAGTCCAAATTTCACAGATAATTAATTTACAGTAAAAACAATGATTATAATTATATGACTAAAAAACTGTGAAAGCTCCCTGTGAAAGTGCAGCTCAAGCTAGATTTGCAGATACTTAGTCATAATCCAAAGTACTGGACGAATTATAACTTTGACCTGAAAAGTCAGGATCACCGTTACTACAATTCCTCCTAAGGGGAACATGAATGTGTGTACCGAGTTTCATAGCAATCCATACAGTAGTTCAACAAAGACAGAAGGATTCATCCTCTGGGGATCATGAATGTCTGTACCAAATGTTGTGACAGTCCATCTAGTCGATGTTTTGATATTTTATAGGACAAGTGAAAACTTTGACCTGCTGGTGGAGCTAGAAGAAAGGTCAGAGGGTCACCAAAGTCATTAGTATTCATCCTTTGGGAATCATGAATGCCTGTACAGAATTTCATGGCAATCCAAATAATAGCCGTTGAGACATTTTAGTCTGGACTAGATATTGCTGTCCATGCAGTTAGCATGGCTACAAACAGAAAATCCTCACATTTGAGAAGCTGGGACCAGAGCAGATGATGTTTGGCATGTAACAGACTCAAACTCTTTATCATTTATCATTGTTTTTCTTAATAGTTCTCTAGAGATCAACTAAAAATATATAGTGTAATTGTTTCAGCTGTAAACCACATACATAATTACTGTAGGTTGGCTGACTATATTAAAATGAAATAACTATCTCCTGTGATGCTTGTATGAAACCTGTAATAAATATATTCTAACAAACAGAAATTTTAAGAGATGCTCTCCATTGTGCTTTTAATCACAGACCAGCTAGAGATTGCCGGGACCAGCTCCTTATGTCTGAAGACTCGAGCAGCGACGATGAATGGTGTGTTTTCACAAAAAGGCAGATGGGTAATGCACACCTGCAGGCAAAATGTTGGGAATGTGGCAAAAAATTCAGAAACATAGCCAACTTGATATCACACTACAAAAGCCACAATATCAAAGCTACCTGCCACATCTGCAAGGTTACTTTCCGACGTCTGACGTCACTCTCCACACACCTGGATAATGCACATTCGCCACCCCTCTGCAGAAAGTGCCATCAGTCTTTCAGTAATGTGTGGGAGTTGAACAAGCACGCAGAGACGCTTTGCATGGGCTCAGCGCCATTTCAAGAAGCCCCCTCTCTGACTTCTGCGGTCATATGTCAGAGTCAGAACAGTGACAGCCTTGCTAATAAGGTGACTGCACAGCAAAGCGCAGACTCAGTGCTACGTGACTCAGAGTCAGAATTGATGCGTCGAGACAGATTTGAGATGAGGCCTGCCACATCTGAAAACAGCGTGGAATATATAGTGGGTGAAGATGATAAAGATATTGAAAGTCCCCATGAAACCGGTTGGGAGGAGGAGGATGACTCAACAAGCTCTTACACTGATGATGAGAATGAAACGCGCTCTGAGCCTGCGGACATGTGTTCAGATGATCCAGAATCAGATGGTGACTCGAACTCATGTGCGACTGATTGTTCCAGTGACTCTTCCAACAGTCCACACTCTAAAAAAACACCAGCAACCCTCCATAATGTTGATAGTTCAGTTTGTTCTGCATGTGGCAGAGGGCCATTCAGGTCACTTAAGGTCCATTTGCTGCACTGTAGTGGTATAAGGGTAAAATATCAGTGTTCACTGTGCAAGATGCTTTTCCCAACGGAGACGTCACTTAACCAACACTACATGCCTTTGTACTCCTGTGACATCTGTGGCCAGGTTTTCTCTCTCGACCACTCGTACAATCAACACCAGTGTCCCAAGGGTGGCAACTCACCCACCATCTTCTTTTGCACTGAGTCGATGCCAAAAGTATGTAACATATGCAGATCTTTTTTTACCTCGGAGAAAACATTGTTAAACCATGTCGCCAGAGTTCACACGTCAGTGTCCAGCACCAAGTTATCCATTATTACCAATCCGTCTGCATTGACTAATAAAAAGCTTTCACCAGGTGTCTCTGGCACAGCTGCCCGGTCAGCCACCAGTAGTTCTGGGCACGTCCTGGTCTCTAGCAGTGCTACATATCAAAGTCCCAGTGCAGTCAAACAGGTCGTTAATGGAAAGCTCTCTGTTGGCCAAAACTATGCTGGGACCCTGTCCACTGTTGTGAAGTCCAGCCCTTCCTGTCTTTCAACATCCTCTTTCCACAAAGGCAGACCCCCTGCCCCGACATGCATGACTTCTGCTGCTGGACCTGTTCGATCAGGTCATCCAACCAACCAGCCTTCACGTCTTTCTGCACCATTGTTTTTCCCTCCTAGTGCCACTGACACAACTCCAGCCACCCCAGTCTCTCACCCTGTCTCCCCACCAATTCCTACTATTATGGCCATGTTTGAGAATGACAGCCAAGAGGTGGCTTTGATGAAACGTATGAGCACAGGCTGGCGTTCCAAGGCCCCTTACCCCTGCAGGCAGTGTGGTGCGGTCTTACGGCAGCCCTCCTTCATCATCAGCCACCGCTACCTCCACAGAGGCCGCCGCTCACACCGGTGCCAGTGCGGCCGAGCCTTTAAGCACCGGCTACACCTCCTGCGACATTGTGTTCAGCATGCTGAGGCCATGAGCTACATTTGTGTCAACTGTGGGGAGAGTTTCACAGGAGCAAAACTCTTAGCTGAGCACATGAAGGGCAAATCGCAGAAGAAATCCAGTTCTTCAGGACATACTTGGAAACGGAGAGTAAAGAGAAAATGCAAAATGCCCTTTACATGTGACTGTGGACAACTGTTTTTTAGACCCTCTGCTTACATATGGCATCAACTTAAAAACAAGACAAAAACCAAACAATGGAAGAAGGTGGCTTTGATGAGCACGGGCTGGCGTTCCAAGGCCCACAAACAAAGAGTTTAATCAAAGGGGATTTTTTTTTTTTTTTTTTTTTAAACACACTGATTGTCGCATTTCTTTGTAAGATGTATTGTGTTCACCAGTGACAAAATCAAAGCAAAATTATATGCACATTCAGTCTTAATGGCTTTTAATTATAAGCATGTCCTGGATAGTTGTTAACATGGTTTTTGTGCAAATGATACACAGTAAACAGGGTTAGAAACTCCTCTTTTGTTCTTCTTTTGACAACATAACAGAATACAAATAAACCCACAAGGAACTTTTTTCCCGTATTGTATTAAGTTAAAACATCGAAACTCCAGTTTATTCTCCAGAGAGAGAATTAGTCCAGTTTTGCAATATTTCTCACAAAGTGCTTTCTTAACAATGAGGTTTGGTGACATTTGAGGATTTCTGAGTCCTCTTGTTTTCTGTTTTTTCAGATATTATTTAAGCACAGATGATTCAAATGTTAGGCCCCTATGTGAGACTGTCGGGGTCTTGGTATTCAGGTTGAAAAGTAGCAAATGACATTTCTGTGATTGTTTTATAATGTTTATGATTTTAATGTTAACAGTTCTAAATATTATGACGTTTACTGAATGCATTTCCACTAGATGGAGCTGTTGGGTTGCTAAAAGAACAGCTGAGCCTAAAAGGCAACTTACACCAAAGTTTCACTGTTCTCAGAACAGGTGTAGGTGTTAGATGTATTTCTGTCTACAACCTAAGATGTAGATCAATCAATGATCAATCAATCTATGACATCAGTTAAAATCCTGTGGAAATAAGTGTTTCTTCCCACAACACCTGAATTGAAATTTAGTTGTTTGTTTTTTTCATGTTTGAGAGTGAGAACACATTTCATTCATGATTCACTTGGTGGGTTATGAGAAAGCAGAATGATGAGGAATTGTTGTTTTACAGACAAATTCATTAAGCCTGTTTGCAAAAAAAATAATCAGCTGGTAACCATTAAACCTTCTGCTAATGAAAAAGATGATTTACAAGAGGTTTTATAACTCATTAGACACTGTACAATATTGCATTAAATTTAAAATAAAATTACCATTTGAAATTAACAAAACTTATATCTTATTCCACAGGAATAAGGCAGTGATGGAGTCCATCAATGAAAGCTTATAATTAGCAGTTAAAAGAGCAAGTCCTGGAACCTTTGACAGTGTGGATAATAAGTCTCTCCACACATCTTGTACGAGATTAATTCTGTTTTTTTGTGCACAGTCACAAACAGAAGTACTGAAAGCACATCAGATCTGTCAAAATGCACTGTGATTACTCCACAGTTAAATGAAGTCATTCTATCTGTATAATTTTACGGCTATGAGTCATTGTGCAGTGCACTCAGCACCGGGCCTGAAGATGAGATCTTTAGTGGGTTATGCCAGTCATCCAAGCTTGTTAAGAGTGCTGATCATACTTGTGCAATATAACCATCAAAAAGGCCATATCACTGCATAGCCAAATATCATTCTTTATAACAAATTTATGTCCACATAAATTACCCAACAGTGTCTGCATTGGAAAATTAGTTTTATTGAACTTTCTGGAAGATTCCTTAACTATTAATTCCTTTCAACTACAGAGTTTTCAGCATATTTTTTAGCAGAGTGAAAGACAAGTTAAACATTGGAAACTAACTTTTGACTACAAAGCTATAAGCAAATATTAGCATACACTAACATAATGTCTTTACCATCAGGCTAGAGTTGTTCAGATCATCCATTATAATTGTTCAGCTGTGCATGTGAGTATCCTGATTCAATAATGGTACACTAGACAAGATGAATGAGTACCAGCACATGTTACATGAGAACATTGCCAGTCATTTTCAACAGGTCCGGCTTTGCCCGCGTTTGTTGTCTACAAGACCAACTGAAAGAAGAACGTTACTGAACTTATGAAAAAGCAGAAAACAAATATCCTCTCACGAAACAAGATGAAATGCTCAGCATTCTTGCGGGAGGAGTTGACTTTCAAATTATCCTCAGAGCCAAGCTTCTCCTTTTGTGCAGTGAACCTTGTCAGTAAGTTTAACACTGATCCACAGAAGATAAACAAGTATCTACCTGTAGAGGTTTAAGTCAGTGAACCAGTCTTGAACCATAATGACCACATGGCACACTGTAAACAAGAAGGCAGCAATCTGAAGAGACTTTTGACAGATGATAGAGAAAAAATCTAATGTGGTTACATGGGACTCACCATTAAACCATTGTTAAATAATGAAACAGAGGATAAAAGGTAAATATTGATCCCTAGATGTTACGAATGGTATGCATATAAACAACTGGTGTTATCATTCTGTAACCCCTGTATGCGGTGGCCGACAAGGGCAAATGCGCTGCAACTTAAGAAACACACGCAAATAGACAAAAAACAAGCAAATTAAGAAAAGATCGTCAATTTGACAACACATGCGCAGTATTTAGAATATGCACTGCCATTACTACAACACAACACATTAACAAAATGCGCTGCAAATACAACACAACACATTACAGAAACAACAACAAAAGTGTTTCCAGAGGACACTTTAGAGTGATGAACACATCAATAACTCATAAGTGAAATGTTGTTAAAACACAAATGAGGCCTCTTTCCTACTGTAGTAAGGTAGGCAACAAGCTACAACCTTATTTTCACCAATTGTGTCTTAATTGTGTTTTCATGGCCTTTGTTATCAAGATTGTACAGCACTTTGGTCAACTGTTGTTTTTAAATGTGCTTTATAAATAAATTTGATTTGATTTGATTTGAAAACGAGCTGTCCTCCGAGCTGGACAAATAACACTGGTCTCTATGTACAGCTGACTGTGAGACGAAGATGCAGGGACCATCTAAAAACTGTGACAACAAAAAGAGATACTTCAAACAATATTCAATAACTTCACTCTTATACATTGCAGTGTCCCCAAAATGACTTCACACATCAATGGTCTCTTGTTGGTTATACTACAACACTTGGGGGAAAAAAGGGGTAGGGGTTATTGAATATTGTTTGAAGTATCTCTTTTTAGTGTTGCACTTTTTAGACAATCCCTGCATCATCGTCTCTCAGCCAGCTGTACATAGAGACCATTGTTATTTGTCCAGCTTGGAGGACAGCTCGTTTTGGTGAAAATAAGGTTGTAGCTCATTTTCTCCCTTACTACAGTAGGAAAGAGGCATCATTTGTGTTTTAACAACATTTTGCTTATGAGTTATTGATGTGTTTGTCACTCTTAAGTGTCCTTTGGAAACACTTTTGTTGTTGTTTCTGTAATGTGTTGTGGTATTTGCAGTGTGTTTTCTAAGTGCTGCGCATGTGTTGTCAAATTGATGAAGATGTTTTCTTAAGTTGCAGAACATTTGCCCTCGTCAGCCACCATACCTATAGACTGGATACTGACCTGCATCTCAACATATGTGTAAGGGAGATTGTACTCTGGAGGTAACTTCTGATCATCGTTGATGAGATGGTCGAGAATAGACGGGCTGAGCATTGGCTGGAGAAACAAACATTGACACACAGCTGCAGAGCTCATCAATCCCCAACCAGACCGATTTAGAAGCTTTCTAGAAACCTGATTTATAGTCCAAGGTAACATTACAATTTAGACATGCCTACATTCTCACATCAAACTGAACAAAGTACAGCACAAGAGGGAGAAACTGTCACTGTATCCGTAATACTTGACTCTTACCTGTGTGTCCAAGAAGATGACTCTCTCCTGTGTGATGAAGAAATCGATCCCTGTGCTCCGGTTTCCTCCTCTTTCCTTAATTTCTTGAGTCTGGGCTCTGAATACATATCCCCTGTGCAAACAAAAACATGAACACAAATACATACTAAATTAAAACAAGGGACACAGCATGTCCTTCATCACTTATTCTTCCACCTAACCTCTCTGGCACCGAAAGTCATGGATGTTTTGAGAACCTAAAACTTGACAATGCAAATTTTCTTTACAGTCTCACACATTAGACTGGTTGAAAAGTTGTGTGCACTATTAAATACAACATAATGTAAGACTAGAAGAGAATTTCAATTTCAGAGAAATCAGCAGTGAGAGCTTAAATGACTCCGCCCAAGGAGGAGCATGTGCCACCAGGTGCGATCCACTCTGATGAAAGTAGACATCACCAAAGCAATAGGACCGGACAGGGAGGTATATCTCGAGTTACTTAATTGATATTTCCTCGATCCTTGCTTCAATCATTAGTTGTTCTGGTCCACTATTTTGAAGGCCGTCTCAAAGTTCTTATTTTTGCTCTGAGGATCGAGGAGGGATCTCTGAGGAGCCATGAGCTCTTAAGTCTCCTGGGGAAACACTTGTTTTGTGGTATTTGCAATGTGGTTTCTAAATGCTGCGCATGTGTTGTCAAATTGATGAAGATGTTTTCTAAAGTTGCAGCATGTTTGCCTTTGTCAGCTACCATACGTGTAGACCGAAGAGCTTGTGTTTTATATTTTATGTGTATCCTGATTCACCATCTTAATTAAACATCTGTTGTCAGTCTCATTTACAAAAGAACCATAAACAACTCTTTTCATCTATTAGAAAGATTTTTCTTTTCATGATCTGTTATTTCCCCCATTAACTTTTATTATGGATAAAATTAAAGTAAAGGAGAGTCTGTCTGTCAGCAAGAAACACTTTTTAACCACATTTTTATTTTGCATCATTTATCTTCATTTTCATTCAGTCACATGTGAGGCTGAAAACTCCTGAGCGTCGGGTTTAATATGAGTTACATCATTTAAATTTTTCCTGAAACGTTTAGCCTAATAAATAATTTCCAGTGTTCAAAAGGCACCCTAATCATATTCTGGGTTATTAAACAATGAATTCACAATCAGAATATCAATAAATAGAGATGCAAATAACTAACAATATAAACTCATTCTGCCAGTAGAAATGGTTCATGTGCCTCTGAGCAGGACACAGTACACAGTATAAATAAAGAATGTTGGTTTTTATTCATGTGCAGGTGTTTGTTAAACACTAACAAGCTACAGAGAAAACAGCTGCTCTGACAGTGATAACAGTGCAACTTTATTAGTATTAGCACAGTACACGTGTGCAGACACAATCCCCATTAAAAGTCGCTACAGCTGTTAAAGCCAACTGACAGCTAATCCAGCTGTGATCAGCTGCCGCCGTCATCAGAAATGGTGACAAACACATACGTCAGGATGTTATTTGTTGGCTTTAGCTTTACTTTCAATACTATAATCTCCCCATAAACTGGTAGACAAACTCAACAACCTGGGATTACCCACTTCTTTCTGCTTATGGATAATGGACTTCTTAAATAACAGACCACAAAATGTCAGAATGGGCAACCACACATCCTCAACCCTCATCCTGACCACAGGTGCACCGCAGAGCTGTGTGCTTAGTCCAGCCCTCTTCAAACACTTCACCCATGACTGCACCTCCATCCACTCCTCTAACACCATTGTGAAGTTTGCTGACAACACCACTAAAGTGGGACTTATTTTTCTTTACTTTTCCTCCTACAAAAACTCAAACAACTTCCCTCTGTGCCACAGTGTGGTATGCCAGCTGCACTGCCGAGAACCAGAAGGACTTGGTCCTGGTGGTAAAAATGGCACAGAAAATTCAGACTGTGGGAACTGTGCTCCCAAACCTGGACACAGTGTATGCTAGCCGTCTACACAAGAAGGCTAGCAACATCAGTAAGCACCCAACCCACCAAGGTCACAGTCTGTTTGTCCCCTTGCCAAGAGATACAGAGCCATCAAAGCCCAAACTAACAGACAAAAGAACAGCTTCTTCCCCACAGCTATAGCCTCCATTACCCCCCATCCTCCCATAGCTGTTGAGGACTGAGGACTATTACCAAGTTAGCCTCCCCCACCCCACCCACCAATTGCTGCTAATGCACTCCAACACTTTATTACATACAATATATATTACATCTGTAATATACTGTACTGTGCAAAAGTTTTAGGCACTTTAGATGTTTAAATTCTTATCCATCATGAAATTCCATCAGAGAGGCGTCAGATCACTTCGGAATTTATTCTGCTGCATGACATCGACCCCAAACATACAGCCAGAGTCATAAAGATCTATTTGCAGTGACAAGAAGAGCAAGGAGTCCTGCAACAGATGGTAAAACTATTGCTAAAACTTTAGCACAGTACTGTATATTCATACTACATTGTATCAATGTTGTAATAACAAGTACCTTATTCATTGTGCAAAGCCCTGTTATACTGCACTGTCACGATTTACCTGCCATGCATGTGCCTTTTATGTATTATATACAGATAAAGGACACTACTTCTATGCTCACGTCTCTGTTTTCTTTTTGACTAATTTGTTGTGCACTTTATTATCTTGTTTTTATCTTGTTTTCTATTGCTGCTGGTCTCTAAGAGTTGCCAAACATAATTTCATTGTATGCCTACAATGCCAAAACAATCTTATGTCTTAGAATCTGCACTAGCGTCTACAGAAGCAGAAAGGTTTACTATATCGCCTCCATGTGTTTATAAAGTGTACCATCACTTTTTATGTGCAGCTTAAAATTATATGGAAAGAAAATACTTATTTACTATTGATTTGTGTTACCTGTTTGAGCTATTTTAATTTTGAAATATGTGAACATGAGTTGCTTGTGCAACACTGCTTCTATTTCAATTTAGAATTATCAATACAAAATGAACAAAATGACAAATCAGGACAGTTTACTTCTAGCCCCATTTAACAAGTTTTTGGGGATTATTTGTGTTGCTGGTGCTGCCACTGCTGTAACAATTGACAAATCAACACTGGTTCCAATATACTGTAGTTTTAGACCAATTTCTAGTAAAGGGACTATCCTCAGTAATGTTTACTGGCAGATTTTTACAGAACGTAAATTTCAGTCCTTCTAGATTTAGTCTTATTTACCTCCTTGTACATTAAACTTGCATCAAGAACACATTTTGTTGGTTTGTCATGATGAGAACACCTTATGTTCATCAGCATTTATTAACACTGTACTGTCACTATTCTGTTTTCCACTTGAATATATTTCTCAAATGAAGAGCAAACGTATATTTAATTGTTAATTAATAAAATAAATAACTAATTCACCTTGCTCACGGTCCAAAGTGCTGCTCGATGCAGAAGCGGCCATTCCTCTGTTTTGGATCTGGTATATGGGTTGGGTTGGTCACCTCTGGAGGGGTCTCAGGCTTCACTCCATCGTCCCGGGCTTTCATCAGCACGATGAGCTTCTTAAGGACTGGAGGTCCACTGATGGATGCATTCTGTGATGGCCTGGCCTTAAAACAGATTCATTCAACAGCACAAGCCAACAGATCACTCAACAGATACGGCCTGTACTTTCTGCAACTGTGATTCATTTTTAAATATTGTGAATGCAGCACTAAATTCTGGAAATAATTATGTAAATAATAATAATAGGTTTATTTGTACGGCACCTTTCATGCAAAGATGCAGCCAAAAGTGTTTAACAAAACAAGATCTGATGAAAATAAACATAATAAGTAAAAAAGTTTGATCACAAAAATTAACAACAATAAGTGGGCGAAAACTACGGAAGCCGACAACGACAGTGCTTGCCATAATTTCTTTAATGCCTTTATCTCGAGATCACGAATCTAAAACAAAAGGCCAATTTCTCAAGAAAACAAGATAATTTATTACGAGATTTATCATTGATGGAGCTGATTCTTATTTGTTAATTCCTGTCTTCTCCTCTCCATGTCTGATAGCTCAGCTAATTAGATCAAGCAAAAGAAGCGTTCGGGTGGCTCTTAATGACGGATTCAAGTCTGTCATATGTTGGTTCTTATTCCCTCTCTCTACCCCACTTTCCTTTCTTTCGTTATGTCTAATAAAGTGAAAATGTTTGGTACTTCTCCAGCACGAAAAACCCCATCATATTATGACCAGGAGTTAATCAACCTGCCATTTTGCCATGACACAGGTGTCACTAATAAAGGTGATGTTGATAATAATGGGTACGCCTTAATCTGACATTTTCAGCTTCTGTATGAGTGGGCCTGGTGGATGTTCGCTCCCATCCTCAACACACAAATGAAAGTGACTTAAAGTACAAAAGTTACACCAGCAGTCACAACAACGCGGACTAGAGTAGGTTTTTGTGTTACCCTTCATTCTCTCGGTTGGTATTCTCAGTCCCGACTGGTTCCAGAGAGGTTTTGTCCCGGAGGTCCATCATCACCTCCTCCTGCGTAACTGCCCGTACATCCCGGGCTGACTGTGGCCGGACTCTGACATGTCGCCGATAATAACGGCACACCACAGCAGCACAACAGATATCATCAGTCAGCTAGCTAGTTAACGTTAGCAGAGACGAGCACCAGATAGTGTTACTTGCACTGAAATATCTCCGAAACGAGAAATTTGCCCTCAGCGAGCAACTTTGTAACCATGGCTCTTGTCGACGTTTAAAGATATTTTAACTGCTTGGGGTAACGGTATTTAAATTCAGCCTCCAGCGTATAAATAAAGGAACGTACATCTCCTTAGGTTCTGTTTTTCGTTGGTTTGCTTGTTTCGTAACTCGGCGTTAACCGCTGCTGTGCGGCGTCGGAACGTTTGGCGAATTTCGACGCGCCGTAAGAAACTCCACCCGCGTGAAATTGTATTTGTTACATATCAAGCGCATTTCGTTCGGTCTGGTAATTGAAGTCGTTATGAAACACCGGGTTGATATCAGTGGTTCCGCACTTTAGAGACAATTCGTGTAACCTCGACATACTTTATATTTTACGTATAAAGGAATAGAGAGCGATACACGACATCTATATTCCTTTCATGTTTTTCTTCCTCTCAGTTCTGCTCCTTTTTGTTTGCCTCGAAAGTAAATTGTTGTTCACATCCTGGGATGTCAGATGACAGTTACACATATTTATTGTATATTTATTTATTTATTGTATACAGTATTATTCAAGCGAATAAAGAGTCTCCTATTTTCCTTCCTATATCTACTCATGTATGTATCATAAGAACTATACTGTCTACAATTACAGTCGAGATGCATTCTGTGTATACTGGTGAATTGTTTGCCATGTTGATGCTATTAGAATAGATTAAACAGGTTAGTTGCAGGAAAATATTAATATTTAGTGAGTCTGTGTCAGCCATGGCATGCCTTAAGACAGATATAAGTCAACATTACAATATATAATAATAACAATAAATTTAAAGTATTTATCAGTCTATGCGTTTATTTGATAGGGACAATTTAAATTCATATGGCACCACTATAAAACTAGACTATTATATTTTATATGGCCTACTTTAAAGGACCAGTGTGTAGGATTTAGTGGCATCTAGCGGTGAGGTTGCAGACTGCAACCCACTGAATACACCTCACCCTCCTCTTCCAAGCATGTAGGAGAACCTACAGTGGCCGTGAAAAACACGAAAGGCCCTCTCTAGAGCCAGTGTTTGGTTTGTCCAGTGTGGGCTATTGTAGAAACATGGTGGTGCAACATGGCGGCCTGTGTAGATATAAAGGGCTCATTCTAAGGGAACAACGACACAACAATCCTTATTTTCAGGCGATTATACACTAATTAAAACATACATATGAATATTATATTCCATTTCTGCCAAGTCCATTCTGAACTAAATTCTACAAATTGCACCTTTAAGGCATGTTGCCCGCTTTTCTGCATAATACAGCACTACTACAATTAAAAACATTGTTAAAGACCAACACCACACATTTAGCTTCTATCTCATCCCTGTAGTTAATGTGTTGTGTTTTTTGAAGTAATGACTCATGTGAAATGCAGTAAATCATGAGCCAGAAACTCGTATGACTATGAATCACTCATCAGGTGTTTGGGTAAAACTGCAAGAGCAGGACCAGGTGTTTTGGTAAAATTGCAAGAGTAGTGTGTAAAACAGCAAGCAAAGGACCAGATGGCTGTAGAAGTTCTATCTTACTGTGCTTGCTCTTGGGAGTCTGTGTGCCAGCACTCTACCAAGCATGCTGGTTCACTTGGGAGATCTTGAAAAAAAGCCAGAGAATCCAGCCAAGTCAGAGAAGATCTGACTAACTCTTGATATGTGAGATGTCACCTGCTGCATGAAGAGGTTAAGTTTGCATTCACATACACATGTTGCAGTTTGCATTCACATACACATGTTGCACCTTCTTCTGCACACCACCTATGGCTCCTCTCATGACACTTGCACTATCATATGTGTAGCCTGGTGAAAATAAAACCGGCACAGGACACAGAAATATCTCTTTGGGGTCTTTATTCTGAACAGGAAAATTTGGTGTTCAGCTAAGATAAAAAAAAATAATAATAAAATAAAAGCTTTAATATAAAACAAGCAGAAGGTTTTCTGCTGTAATTGCAGTCCGTTTATATAAACAAAATCAGTACCAGCAGAGGACTCTCCTCTATCCACTGTAACACTTAAACCTATCTAGTCGCTTAAGGTGAGACACCTAGGCTCTTCACTGTATTCTGTACAGTCGTAGTATCAATAACCATGAACTGCTGATGTTAAATCACCCACTGCCAAATACTGCAGAAACAAGTAGGCTAGTACAAAAGAGTGCAAAAATAACTATAAATATGTAGGCTAGTACAAAAGAGTGCAAAAATAACTATAGTGGCTCATCCCTATAACACACAGAGCCCACAAATTCACAATTATAGTCATACATTCACAGTTGTTGAAATTCTACAATGAATGTGTAAACTAAAATACATGCTGACTTGTGCATCTGTCCAGGAGCACAAACAAAAGAGATGGCGGGACACAATTACCTTGGGTTCCCCACACGACTACGCTCTATACACTGTCTGCATGTCTGTCAACATCCAACAAATACAGAAACATCTTACAATTTGTAGGTATCCATAACTCTTAAATGTGTATCATTTGATATTTCGTATCAACAGTCACATCTTACATGATAATTACCTTCAGAAACAGTCCATAATAACCGGAAAACTTTGCATGCTCACATCACGGTAAAGAAGATGGCTTTTCTCTTCCGGTTCCCTCTCTAAACCGTTTCCCAACATCCTTTTCCCTCACAGGGATTTTCCAAATTTAGACAGTGCCATCTGGTGGTATTAATAGCTACAGTCACATTTTCCCACCTGGCTACATTCTCCCCTGCTATAAAGGCAACGTCCTCGGTGACTTAATTCACACACTTAACTTCATTAACTGCTTCTCTAAAGAACATAGCACCCATACTGGTCAACAGCTGAGACAGTGGACTTAATGTAATAGCATTACAGGCTGACACAGGGATGTGATGTGGGTTTGAATGCACCCCAGCATTTGCTATCTGGCTCCGACGAGGTGCTGGAGTGGGTGCAGCGGATCTACTGCGAGTCACAGGCTCTGGTTCCAACACATGCTCAGTGATAGACGGTGCAGCCACAACGGGCTCATTAATGTCCACAGGCTCTGAGAACCCACTGTTCTGATCAGGAACTTCAACTCTGTCTCTCTCCTGTCTCTGGTCTAGACTCAGGTATGTGGTTTCTTCCAGGACTACATACTCAGGGTCTGGATCTGGGTGGTCTTCTGCAACTTTGGAAGAAGGGGTCTCTATAGCAGTTGGGATGCTGCCTTTGCGTTTCCTGGGTGTAGGAACTGGACCAACACATGGCCTGAGGTTGGCTCTGTGAATCCTTTTAGTCGGGCCACTCTCCACTGGTTCTACTGTATGTGTGCTGCCCTGAACCTCAGGAACCCTGTAAATAGTAGGACTCCAGGCATCTTGAATTTTGTTTCTACCCTGGGGCCAGTGACATAGGTAAACTAGCTGACCTACTTCTACAGGGGGACAGTGCACCTTGCCCTTCTCACGTTCAAGTCTTTCTGCAGCTTTTTGCTCAGCATACAGTCTTGCGCTGTTATGTGCCTCCTTTAAACGCTCCTGATGAAACACTAGCCAATCATGTTTCTTATCCAGCCCTTGTTCCTGACCCAGCAAAGCGTCCACAGGGAGATGTGGGTGTACCCCAAACATGAGGTAGTATGGTGAGTGACCTGTCGTGGCATGGGGAGTTACATTGTATGCATAGACTAGCTCTGGAAAAAACTCAGGCCACTGGCGTTTCTTTTCTGGCGGCAGTGTACGCAAGAGGTCATGTAACGTCCTGTTGAAACGCTCACATTGTGCGTTACCCTGAGGGTGATGATGTGCGTGTTTTCCTAACCCCATATAATTTGCAAAGCTCCTGAATGACCTCGCTCTCAAAGTTTCTGCCCTGATCTGAATGTAACCTCTCAGGCACCCCATACTTCATAAACCACTCCAGGAGGAGGACCTTGGCAGTGGTATCAGCTTTCTGGTCAAGAGTCAGGAATGCCTGTGAGAACTTGGTGAAAACATCTGTAACCACCAACACATTTTCTCGGCCATCAGAGGCGGGCTCCAACACACTAAAGTCTACTGCAACAACTTCAAGAGGCCGGGTGGCGAGAAAGGGTTTCATAGGGGCACGTATTTTGGGCAGCGGCAACTTGGTGAGCACACATCTCTGGCACTGTTTAAACCACTGCTCCACATCCTCATGCATCCCAACCCAGAAACACCTCTGTCTCAATAGGTTATGTGTGCGTTCTATTCCCTGATGCACCATATTGTTATGGACACTTTCAAGCACAGTCTCTTTTAAACATGCTGACAAAATGAGCTGCTGGCACTCACCAATGTGTCCATCATCTATGACACGATATAGCAACCCATCAACCTCCCTAACACTGGGCCACTGTCTGAGCAGAGAGATAACGGTTTTTGCCAAACTTTTCCTCTGCTGATAGGAGGGCTTTTTCCCAAAAGTGTCAAAAGGACTTAAGTATAGGGTCAGTGTTCTGAAACTGTCGCAACTCATCTTTAGAATAACCTGGCAGAGTTGGTGTGTTACCTTGGGAGTCAGCGACCACAGTATCCTGCTCAACTGCTGTGATACGAGCCTGCGTAACCTGACAACACTTGACACCTGCACTGACTAGGTCTGGCTCTAAAGCTGTTCCTTTCCTGACCATATTGCAGATGGATATACACCCATCAAACTCCTCATTACCATTTGGCTGGGGCTCCCCTGCTAATGGCTGCCTAGAGAGTGTGTCCGCTGCTGTGTTACATCGACCAGGGCAGTACTGGACTTCAAAGTCAAATGAAGCTAGCTGGGCTACCCAGCGCTGTTCAATAGCTCCTAGCCTTGCTGAATTTAGGCGACACAGAGGGTTGTTATCGGTTACTACAGTGAACTCAGACCCCAACAGGTACCCTCTAAATTTTTCTGACACAGCCCATTTGAGAGCAAGGAGCTCTAGTTTCATACTGCTGTAGTTTCTGTCATATTTTTCTGCACTTCTTAACCTCCTACTGGCGTATGCTATTACACGTTTTTTTCCCCCATGCACTTGATAGAGGATTGCACCTAGCCCTAAAGAGCTGGCGTCGGTCTCTACAATAAATGGAAGGGAGAAATCAGCATAAACAAGTAAAGGGGCGCTGGTAAGTCTCTCTTTAAGTTGATCAAAGGACTCCGTACATGCTTGTGTCCATAGACTGGACAACAGGTTTTTGGACCTGGCAGGGCTGTTTTCTTTGATGCATACATGGACTACATCATGTAAGAGACCTGCCAGCTGGGAAAATCCCTGCAGAAACCTCCTGTAATAGCTGCAGAATCCTAGAAATGACCTCAAGTCTTTAACTGTGGTGGGGACTGGCCACTGTTCCACTGCAGCTACCTTGTCTGGCTCCATACCTATGCCCTCTGCCGAGATCTGATGACCAAGAAAGTGCACGCTAGACTGGAGGGAGTGACATTTTTCCACCTTTACCCTTAACCCCATCTCCCTGAGTCTCTGTAACACAGTCTGAAGCCACGTCAGGTGGTTGTCAAAAGTGGGTGAATAGACTAGAATGTCATCCAAATACACCAGCATGATCTGAAACACTAAATCACTCATTGTTGCCTGTATGAGTCTTTGGAAAGTCGCTGGCCCATTGAAAACACCAAAAGGGAGTCTAGTGTACTCAAACAACCCAAAAGCAATCGTGAGGGCTGACTTGTGTCTGTCCCTGTTGTGTACTGCCACCTGATGATAGCCACTGGCAAGGTCAATGGTTGAGAAAAACCTGGCGCCATGCAGGGCATCTAAACACTTGTCAATGCGTGGCAAAGGAAATGCGTCACATCTGGTCTTGGAGATTAGTCGTCTGTAATCTACACAGAGTCTCAAGCTGTTATCGGCCTTCCTCACAAGTACAATGGGTGATGCATTGGCACTAGTGCTCTCTTTGATGACACCTTTTTTGAGAAGTTGGGTTATGTGCTCTCTAACCTCTTTGTACTGCGTTGGAGGTACACGTCAATAGGGCTGGGTGACTGGGATATCATCGACTAGGTGTATCTCATGTTGGACCTTATCAGTATAGCCTAGATCCTCATCCTTAAAGGCGAAAACATCTGCATACTGAGCCAGAAGCACAGCTAACTTAGCCTGTTCGTCTGGGAAGCCACCGATATTTAGGCTCTCCAACATGAACTGCAGTTCACAGTCAGATACCCCAGCCTCTTTCCTGTCCACGGACACTTTCTCATGGTCAGCAGAGATGCGATTGAAGTACACCAAGTCTGGCTTCGGGCGGCAACCACAGATCTTCCTGTGAGAAATTCACTACTTGGACTGTGAAAAAATGCTTGTTAGACTCTACCAGGGTAGGAACCAGAACAAGGCCATTAGGTAGGGGTGTGTTGGTAGGCTCTAATAGCATCAAAGTCTGATCAGCAGAGAGTCTCTTGAGCCCTTTCGCATACACTGTGGCAACTGAAGCTGCTGGCACATGCATGGTACCTCTAACTGCTATCCTGGCTGTCGATGACTTTTCCAACACTTCGCATGTGCACTCTGAAAAGCTTCTCTCCAAGCAGAGTTTAACTCTTCTCCAAAGGTTGAGTCAAAACTGGCAATAGCCAACTCCCTGCATCTCTTAACTATATTCATTCCAATGAGCACTGAGGGAGGTTTTTCAGGTCTGAGATCTTTCTCTTTGTTCTGCTGCTCTGTGTTTTTCTCTTCTGCCTTAGATTCATCAGAAACAAGCTCTTGGTCCCCTGACCCTGCCTGTTATGTGACAGGATCCCTGACTACCAGAAACCCACACTCAGGTACAGTTAACCCCATAGCCTGCACATCCAGCTCAATGTAACCTATGTAAGGGATTGGCAATGAGTTAGCTGCAGTTAGCTTAAGCCATTTAGCTGTAGAGGTTATGTCCTCATTCTCACCTAGTAAGTGTTGTTGGAAAAATGCCTCAGAGATGGTGCTAACCTGGCTCCCAGTATCTAACAGGGCCTTGGCCAGAACTCTGCCCACCTCAACGTCAACTTCTGGACACGTACCTACTGCTCGTTCAAAAAATCTCTCACGAGTAAGGGTCTGGGAGCCTTTAGTCTCACCTCGGATTGCTCGGCTCTCAGCAACCGAGGAAGCTAGTTTCCCTGAGAAGGTGCCTCACAGGCAGTGGACTGACCCTCTGGTTGGCGTGGTCTGCACTCCCTGGCAATGTGTCCTACTCCCTTGCATTTAAAACAGATAGGCCTTCCATCCTCTGCAAACTGAAACTTTGGTCTAGCTTTTCCACCTTTGTATGAGTTTTCACTGAAAGCAACTGCCTCCCTCACCACATTGACTAACTCCCCAATAGCCTTGCCTTGCTCAGAAGCCACTTTAAGAATCTCATCTTGTGCACTACCTGTACATTTGCCTCCATTAGCCCCATTATCACATGATATGCTCCTACTCATTACTACTTTAGTGCTACTGGGTGTGTCTTCTAGAGACCAAGCAATAGCCTCCTGACGTACATAAAAAAGTGAGGACTCTCACTTTACAGTCACGTTTTCCCACCCGGCTGCATATGCCTGGGAAATAAGCTTGTTTTTCTGATCATCAGGGAGAATGGAGCTCAACCTATCCAGAGGTGCTGTGGTGATAGAGCTTGTTTTTTACAGCCATGGCAGGGTATGGGTTGTGCCATAAGGTCTTGCAGTGGCCTCTGATTGAGATCAGTGGTTATGTGCACAAGACTGTTTACTCAGATTAAATGCGATCCAATGAAAGCGATAAGTCTATACTGTTCTTTGACACTTTTGTAAAGATGCTCTGATCACTCATTTGCCCCATGTGTTAGCTTGAAAAACACATTAGTATTTTAATTTTTTTTTTTTTTATGCATTAATGAACAACCTGTTATCTTCTATTCCAGTTTGTCCTTGACTAGTGTTTGAGATCTTTTGTGGATGGCTCTGTTGACATGCCAGGGGACCGGTTCAGCTTTGGCTTTGTTCTACACCTGGGGAGACGCTAATGCTTTGCGAAAGGAACCATACCATGCTGATGGCCCTCCTCTCACTCCTGATGTAGTTTGCCTACTTGTTCCAAGCAACCACTTGAAGTCCAGCTGCACCACTGAGATGGCTGCTTTGTATCACTGACCCCAGGTAGACTTTCTAATCCAATGTGAGATAAACATATATGTATCCTCAATTCCTGAGTGCACAAACTTCTGTCTACTGTGATGTAACACTTGTTTATTCTTTAAAGCTTTTTGTGTTGGATTTTTCTATTCGTCATGGAGATATTTTTCTGGAGTACCAAATTCATCTTAAAGGAAGAATACCATCAAGTGGCTGCTCAGCTCAATCTCCACTACTGTTCAACAGAAGCTTTCTTTCCATTATGTAATAGGTATGAAAATATGTTGTAATTCATGTTGCTTCATGTGTTATTACTGTACCATAGCCAAACAAATTTTGTCATGTTGTCTATGCATATCTGTACTGTAAATAACATTTCTTACATATACTTGCCCAACTTTTGTTTTTAATACAGGCAACTGTGGTATCAGGATAGTGTTCACCTTAGTGATGACTATGGGATGGACATACTGGCTAATTTGATATGGCAGGTGTCATACTCTGTATTATACGTGCCTGTCATGTACATCCTGTGCACCAACATTGCTGAACAAAATATGGCAAACCAAAGCGCTACAGCCCTCAGCCAGAGCCCAAAAGTCGGCCTCCCACCTGCCGCCCTTCCACATGTGCTTGTTCAGCTCCAAGTGATTACTGTTACAACTGCTTAAGATTGTTTGTTATTACTATGTACCTAGTCATGATTACTTTGATCACTGCTATTTAACAAATAACAAGAACTCAGTGTTTCCATTTTCTTACTAATTCTGCATGTTTCTAGATACAAGAAGGAGATATTGGGATAGATGGCGATGATTACCAGCACATTTGGCTAAAAAGAAATTCATTGATATTTTCTAGGTACATTTCTTGCAAGGACACAAATTCAGATCTTTCATTTTTACACGGATTCTTCACTCATGTTTTGCAACATGTAATCATCTAACGTAGTTCAACTCTATTCACAGGGTGAAGCTATTCCCATGTACTACCCATTATGTTTCATGGCTGTTGAAGAGCCACTGACAACATTACCTGACCCAGAAGACCTAGTCATCCTGTTAAAGTACACAAACATCCAACATAATGCCAAAAAACAGTACAGCACAGTCCTCAACCTCAAATCTGCCACCCTCCCATATCTGCTTTTCCAGCTCCAGGTGACTACTGTTGTGACTATAATAATTTAATGAGTAATACTATACAAATATACAAATGCTCAGCATTTCCATTTTCTTCTTTCTTTCTTTCTTACATGTTTCTAGATGAAAGAATGAATGGCGCATCGGGAACAACATCCATGTTTACCAGCACAAACATCTGAAGAGATGGTCATTGACAGTTGTGAGGTACATTTCTTTCGAGGACACACATTCTGCACATTTATGTGGTTTATGACCTTTACTTTTCCCTCCTATGTGAAATTATGCTACTCTTATCTGGAATTAAATTACTTAACAATGTTAAATTATGTTGACAGGGAGAGTACGTTCCTGTGTGTCATTCACTGCCATTCAAGACTGTTCATGAGCCTTCACCTCACACAAGTGACAACACAAGAACAACCTTACATGTCCATGAAGGAAGTTCTGTTGATCAGGAGTGTGTGATTGGCAGGCTTTTGGATGTTGTGGGTCTGAAGGAGAATACTGTCAAACTGAATGTTATACTGCTAACACACACAGGAACTACCAACATCAATTACACACAACAAAGTAGTAGGACAGTTCTATATTTCGTATTGCTATTTCTTTAAGTGCAAAACATAATATCCGGTTTAAAAGTGGCAACCCCAACAAGGTTGATGGTAACTGCCAATATGAATCTATAATGATTAACATTAATTAAATGAATTGCTTCATTTAAAACCTTACAGAATCACCAGCACATTACAGAATTATGTGGAATACTGTGGGAGAAGATAGAGTAAATTCAAGTCCATACGACCCTGCTAACTATTCAGAAAATCAATGGAAAGATGCATTTCACATCCTCAAAACAACAAACCAATATGTCTTGGAATATTTTGGTGATTTGGCTATTCTTAATTGTGCCCATTCCATAAAAAAAGACATCAATATACCTTGGCAAATAGAAAATGCCAGTGCTGATGGCTCAATAAGTGTGATTTATGTTAATGCATTAGATTTATCTAATGTTAGAGACACCAACATTCCTTTGGTGAAAGCTCACAATGGCAATTATTTTGAAAGTTTGATCCCAGTATCTGAAAAGTTATTGAACAAACAATTGATTTGGTATAGGCATTTAAACAAAAGTCATATAAAATTCTAATGCATTAACATAAATCACATTTATTGAGCATAAATGTGATTTATGTTAATGCATTAGATTTATCTAATGTTAGAGACACCAACATTCCTTTGGTGAAAGCTCACAATGGCAATTATTTTGAAAGTTTGATTCCAGTATCTGACAAAGTTATTGAACAAACAATTGATTTGGTATAGACATTTAAACAAAAGTCATATAAAATTCCTATATACTTGACACCTACAACTTAAATGACAACAATCTCAAAACCAAATCACCTATGACTATGGCAGGAGTATAAAGATAGTCTATTTGATCGATACACTGAAAGTATGCAGAATGTGTGTAAGATCTGTTACAAGCAGTTTAGAAATTTGCAAATACACTTGCAGAAATATAAAACTTGCCAAGCCCATTACAACATGGAACCGAAAACAAGACAGGGCAAAACTAAAATCTAAACATTCTGAAGCTCAGGCATACAGATGAAAACATGCTATGAAGCAGGCTGCTACTGAAAGAAAAATATAGAAAAAGATCCCACACGTGACCAGGTTTTCTCCCATGACCACTCGTACAGTCTCCACCAGTGTCCCGAGGGAGGCAACTCACCTTTTGTCTTCTTTTGCCCTGAGTCAATGCCAAAAGCATGTAACATATGCAGAGCGTTTTTTTTTTTTATCTTTGAGAAAACTTTGTTAGCTCTTTTTCAGTGTCCAGCACCAAGTTGTGCATTATTACAAATCCACCTGTGTTAACTAATAAAAAGCTTTCACAGGGTGTCTCTGGCAGAGCTGCCTGGTCAGCCACCAGTAGTTCTGGGTGCGTCCTGGTCTCCAGCAGTGCCACATGTCAAATCCCAGTGCAGCCAAACAGGTCGTTAATGGAAAGCTCTCTGTCAGCCAAAAATATGTTGGGTCCCTGTCCACTGTTGTGAAGTCCAGCCCTTCCTCTCTTTCGACATCCTCTTCCCACAAAGGCAGACCCCCAGCATGACTTCTGGTGCTGCACCTGCCAGATCGGGTCATCTAACCAACCAGCCTTCATGTCTTTCTGCACCATTATTTTTCCTTCCTAGTGCCACTGACACAACTTCAGCCACCCCGGTCTCTCACCCTGCCTCCCCACCAATTCCTATTATTATGGCCATGTTTGAGAATGACAGCCAAGGGGTGGCTTTGATGAGCACGGGCTGGCGTTCCAAGGCCCACAAACAAAGAGTTTAATCAAAGGGGATTTTTTTTACACATTGATTGTCGCATTTCTTTGTAAGATGTATTGTGTTCACAAGTGACAAAATCAAAGCAAAATCATATGCACATTCAGTCTTAATGGCTTTTAATTATAAGCATGTCCTGGATAGTTGTTAACATGGTTTTTGTGCAAATGATACACAGTAAACAGGGTTAGAAACTCCTCTTTTGTTCTTCTTTTGACAACATAACAGAATACAAATAAACCCACAAGGAACTTTTTTTCCCGTATTGTATTAAGTTAAAACATCGAAACTCCAGTTTATTCTCCAGAGAGAGAATTAGTCCAGTTTTTCTCACAAAGTGCTTTCTTAACAATGAGGTTTGGTGACATTTGAGGATTTCTGAGTCCTCTTGTTTTCTGTTTTTTCAGATATTGTTTAAGCACAGATGATTCAAATGTTAGGCCCCTATGTGAGACTGTCAGGGTCTTGGTATTCAGGTTGAAAAGTAGCAAATGACATTTCTGTGATTGTTTTATAATGTTTATGATTTTAATGTTAACGGTTCTAAATATTATGACATTTACTGAATGCATTTCCACTAGATGGAGCTGTTGGGTTGCGAAAAGAACAGCTGAGCCTAAAAGGCAACTTACACCAAAGTTTCACTGTTCTCAGAACAGGTGTAGGTGTTAGATGTATTTCTGTCTACAACCTCAGATATAGATCAATCAATGATCAATAATCTATGACATCAGTTAAAATCCTGTGGAAATAAGTGTTTCTTCCCACAACACCTGAATTGAAATTTAGTTGTTGTTTTTTTTTCATGTTTGAGAGTGAGAACACATTTCATTCATGATTCACTTGGTGGGTTATGAGAAAGCAGAATGATGAGGAATTGATATTGTTTTACAGACAAATTCATTAAGCCTGTTTGCAAAAAAAATAATCAGCTGATAACCATTAAACCTTCTGCTAATGAACAAGAAGATTCGCAAGAGGTTTTTATAAAAACTGATTAGACACTGTACAATATTGCATTAAATTTAAAATAAAATTAACATGTAAAATTAACAAAACTTATATCTTATTCCACAGGAATAAGGCAGTGATGGAGTCCATCAATGAAAGCTTACAATTAGCAGTTAAGAGAGCAAGTCCTGGAACCTTTGACAGTGTGGATAATAAGTCTCTCCACACATCTTGTTCGAGATTAATTCTGTTTTTTGTGCACAGTCACAAACAGAAGTACTGAAAGCACAACAGATCTGTCAAAATGCACTGTGATTACTCCACAGTTAAATGAAGTCTCATTCTATCTGTATAATTTTACAGCTATGAGTCATTGTGCAGTGCACTCAGCACCGGGCCAGAAGATGAGATCTTTAGTGGGTTATGCCAGTCCTCCAAGTGGTTCAGCATGTTAAGAGTCTGGAGCAGCTCTGGGTGGAGAGGGTTACCGTCTCATTTTCATGGATACTGTAGATGAATACACTGAAGACCATTAAGTTTTTTCATCAAGTATGTATAGCCATGTCACCTGCAAAAAAATAAACAAAAAATTGCCTGTTATTCCCCTTAGCAGACATGTCCTGACTCAGCTTAGATACCACGTCCTGCACTGTGTTGTTAGCAGATCTGCACAGCGTTACTGGTAAGTGTTGTTTACCTGATCTCTGGGTTCCGATTACGCAGGACCTGAGACAGCAGCTCAGAGGTTTGTTGGAAGCAGAGACTCAGCTCTTCAAGCTTCTGCTCCATGGAGAGGATACGCTGCTCCAGCTCCCGATAGGAGTTATTCCAATTGGCACTGAGGTCGCACATAATCATCTGCATCTGTTAAAATCAGCCACACAAAGCAAATGGAGAGATATTTGTATTTATGGGGGCAAAACACTAGGGGGTCAAACTAAATCCATAAATCTTTCTAATATTACTGTATGCTGTTCAATCACTTCTCAGTATAACTGTATGTTGTGTATGGATCTCTTTGCCAGACTTCAGAGGCGTTGCAACTTTATAGAGTTACTAACACACTTTGTTTCAATTTGCATGTGTGACAGTTTCAAGCTAACTCACTGGGGTATTTCTTGAAACAACTCCAAACAGATACAACCTTTAATACCCTCTTTGCAACTTTATTTAAAAATGGCAGCCAACAGCAACAAATCCAGTGACTTTTCAGGCAGACATTAATTTGGAGAGGGTTGCAGACTTCACTCAGACAGTCTGAAGTCCTTAATGCTCACTGGCTGTGGCTCAGCTGCATTCAGTCAGTAAGACAGAGCGGCACGGTCAATATAGTGCAGGACAGTCAGACTGAAACAGGTAACTCACTAATTGCAAAGTGACCGTGGTGTTTTCTACTTTTCACATTTACCAAGAGGCTACACTTGCACTGTGGAAAAAATAGGCTTGTTTTCCACATAAATCAATCAAGAAAAAAATGCATTTTAAAATGCACTTTAAATTACACATCAGTGCCTCTCACTGGGTAATGTCTTTATCTTGGGTTTATTCCACATGGAAAACTTTTCTGGGCCTATGAATTCCTGACACAAATGAATCCTGAGACATTTTATGGAGATTTTTTAACAAGCATTTAATGTGTCTGAACACCTAGTGATAAACAGCAGACTGTAAAATACTGCCTAATAGTCTGTAAGTAGTGAGTGTTTTTAAGGGGGATCTTTGTCATCAGATTTGGCATTTACCTTTCCAATGAAACATGTACAAAATATTCCAACGACAGCTATAGTTTACCTTAGGTAGGTCCACCATCTCATTGGCATAATCTCTCAATTTTCTCTGTTTGAGGCGTAAATGCCGAAATCTGTTGAGAAAAAGGTTTGATAGATCTCAGTTATGTGGAAGTATTTGAAACACAATGGCATTTTAATTACATTATTATCTTATTTATTTATTTACTGGGACCATGTACAGTGTTAAACATAAATGTCACCATTTGATGTACTGTACCAGAGTTAGCTTAAAGCAAATTTTCATCTTCAGTCCCTTCAGCAGGTCACAAATAAAACATATAACAGCACAATAAAAAACAGTACAAAGGAAAAAACACATACTACAAAATACAAATCTACACACAATAGCACATCATATACACCCACAATGTCAACTGGAAATTATATGCTCATCAAATTAAAGGCAAGATTATTTGCATTTATGAGAAGGCCATGAGATAAAATGTAAAGTCAGTGGTTACAGAGCAGAGTAGCTTTTAGCAGCCCTTTTAATTTGGTTGTAAACGTACTGATGGAGCTGCAGCTCTTCATGTCAGCAGGTAGGGCAATCCACTGAGTTGTGGCTTTCACAGAGAATGCTGACTGCCCAAATGCAGTACGACAAAATGGTATGGTACAATCTTGTACAGAGGACATTCTGGAGGATCTAATTGAATTTATTGAGCAAGTGTACACAAAGTCACGTAGTAGAGGAGGGCCAAACCATTTGATATTTTATAAACCAGGCACAAATTTGAAAATAATCTAAATTTATCAAAGCTCAGTAAATTTTATTTCTCCAGTACACCGTGATAGAAATACATTGGCTTTTTGTCTGGAGTTTTTTTTAGAGAGAGGTCTTATGGCTGTTTCTCCAGCCTGTCCCCAACATGTAATGCAATAAGACATATGGGAAAGAATCATAGCATGCATTATTATCTTGCCTGCATAAAGTTGTACTTTATAGTTTTAACCATTTTTTAACATGTTTCTTAAAGTTCAAATTTGGATCCAGTGTCACACCAAGATATTTAAAATCAGTGACTATGTCAATCCTTTCACCTTTGATGAGAATATCAACTTTAGGAGGTTGTCCCATGGTTTTAGAGAAAAACATACCTTTTGTCTTGTTTACATTAAGACTCAGACATAAATTGATCAAGCCAATGTGTGATCCTTTCCAACACAATTGTCCATTTAGCAGCTGCTAACTCAGCTGTTTTTGCATGTGCGTAGACAACAGTGTCATCTGCATACATTTGCAGTTCTACATCATGACACTGTTGAGGGAGATCATTAATATGTAGGCTAAATAACAGGGGACCTAACACTGACCCTTGTGGAATACCCACTGTGCACTTCATGTTACTGGACAGTGTGTCACAAACTTTAACACATTGTATCCTATTAGATAAATGTGAAGACATCCATGCCAACGTTCTAGATGAGAAGTTACATTTAGAGAGTTTCAATATTAAAACATCATGATTGATTGTGTCAAATGCTTTATGCACCAACTACTCCTGCTTTATCAAGTCTTGATTTAATTTGCTCTATTAAGTACAAGGTAGCAGTTTTGGTGGAATGATTTCCTCTAAAGACAAATTGCATACAATGTAGACCAAAATTGCTTGTATTAAGAAATGTTGTTCAATGACAACTTTCTCAGCAACCTTAGAGAGTATTGGCAGTATACTTGTTGGTCTGTAGTTACTGGCTTCAAGGTGGTCTCCAGATTTAAAAGTAGGCGTCACAATGGTGCATTTCCAGTCATCAGGAAAGGAGCTTTAGTTAATTAAACGAGCAATGGGAGAAGTTAAAATATCTTTGTGTGATTTAACAAACATGGTGTCAAATTGGAAAGCATCTCTACTTTTGGAGCTTTTTAAAGAGCTGATGAATTTGTTTACTTGTAACTCTTTAGGCTCCACCAGCTTGAAAACTTGGCCTGTAGCATCTATAGGAACAATATCCAGTTTCCTTTTCGTAAATGTTTTTCCTAGCTCATATACAGGCTCAAGAAAATAATTGTTAAAGACAGCAACAGCAAGATGATCCTCAATTAGCTTTCCCTGTACTTTGAGTTTAAAATCTCCCAAGAATTTAGGATCCCTCCTTGTGAGATTATCAATGTTTTTCCATACCAATTTAATGTTGCCTTTTGCCTCATTCAATATGTTGAGACAAAAACTAAATTTAGCTTCTCTTAGCTCTTGGATAACTTTGTTCCTTAAACCTTTATAAATCAGCATGTCAGTGTCTCTTCTAGTTTTAATTGCCTTCCTTAGTGCAGCATCTCTATATTTCATTAGTTTCCACAAATTTTCATTAAACCAAAGTAAATTGTTTTCACTTTTAGATTTTATCTGTAGCCTCACATTGAATCTGAGTTGATTCTGTGAGTAAAAGTATCACAGCCATAGTTCAGATCATCAGAGGACAGTACATCATCCCAGTTCAAGCTATTAATTTCACTGACAAATTCTTCTTGCTTAGCTCTGGGTATGCACTGAAGGATCATTGTCTTAGTTGCTGTGGTCCTAAATCTATTTTTAGTCAGTTTTCTTGCACATACAGTTAGGTTATGATCTGATAAGCCAGTGATTTAATTATAAGTTCTAGTTATTCTTTCTGGCTTGTTAGTAAATATCAGACCAATTTGTGTGCTGGAGCATTTTGCAATCTTAGTTGGGCCTTTTACTAGTTGTTAAAACGAATGTTATGCTGAGACACAGAAAGGGTTACAGATCACAGTAATTCAATGTACTGATGCAAGACTATCTGACAAAAAAAAGCAATATAATGTTAGTATGTTTAGAATTCAGGGTTTAAATCATCACTAATAATTCTGAAGTTGTGATTGTATTTCAAGAAGCTTCTTGATATGTAAACGTGGAAAGGGCTACATTTTGATTGATTTTGATTAGATGGATGAAACCAGAAGTACCACCAAAAAAGAAATACAGAAACCAATATAGCAATCAAGCAGCCAGTCTCTGAAGACACGACAAGCATCACAGAGATGGACATAGCACAGCATGGCCTGATTATGGTCTGCTGTTCTCCTGCTCTAACTTTTCACTGTGTATTTATTAATAGTGGTTCTGCCTGGTGTAAAGCAGGAAGTACAATCCCTCCACCCATGCTAACACACATGCACTCATAATCCTGTTGTCAGGATAATGAACCATACAATCACACTTCTGGACTTCCTGTCTTGTGCAATCCACTTGTTCTTGGAAGAGGAGCTCAATAAAAGAAACAAACAACTCAAATGGAAAAATGTGCAGAACGTATAAAGATGGCTCTTCTTTGTAATGGTTTCCATGTTCTCTTTCTTGATGGGTGTCTCAGAACAAGATATGTTGTGGATTACTGTCAAATTATACTGTAATTAGTTAAAAAAGGAGGGTGGGGGGTCATTTAATCAGTTATTTATCAGCAAGAACTTTGCCTAGAATGCTGTATAATAAAAGGGTGGACCCTTGTTCACACATGCCCTGCCCACATAGAAGAGGCAAACAACTCTAATTAGTCATCTAAATTAACCATTAAAAATTGTGACTCTGTGGTTAAGCATGTTGACACTAAGTTAATGACTCGTAAAATACACATGTAAGGCACAAAGACCACCTCCCACTTTTACATCCCTTGTCCAGACACAAATGTACAGACATCCTGCCTGAAGGTATCATTTTGCGATACAGTAACTTACACTCTGATGGCTTCCAGAAGGCATCGCTGGTGTCTTCGGTGCTCACTGCGGTTGCCCTTTGTGAGGTTTGTGCGGTGCAGGAGCCAGCACTCCCTAAGCACATTAGCAGCAGCGTGGCGGATCTGATACAGAAGCATAAAAAAATAAACAATCAAACAAACATGGAGGTTCCAAGAACAGAAGCGTGGTGATAAGACCATCAAGATAAAGTCAATCAAACTTGCAAGCTTGACTGAGAAAACCACCAATTTATCATATTTTTTAGACAGAATCCGGTTCATATCAATCATTTTAGATCAGGAAGTTAAAAAAAGTTGTCATCCAAGCCAGCTGATTAAATCTTGATAGTCTTTCCTGTTCTGCCCTTTTGCTCTATGAAACTGATTTCAGATAAAACTGAACTATGAAGGTCTTACTTTTGAGAGCTTTACATACATGAATTCAGAGAACAGGCCCTACTGACTGGAACTGGGGTTTGGACATTCCAGGATTTCTCCAGAAATCACCTTTTTGCTCTTTTCTCTTTGATTCTATTCATGTCTGTTTGTCTTCCTGCCCAAATCACTGTAACTGCCCTGTGATGATGTCACTCTGGCCCTGTTGTGAGGGTTATTAATAGAGGCTGTCAGTGTCTGCATCCAGATGTCTTCCCTTGTTCCCATCAGCGTAAATCTGGACTGCACCAGATAGCTCAGAAGGATGCACGCACACACACACACAAAAACACACACGCAGACCAAAACAACCATGAGCAAGACGAGAAGATGCACCTAGTGACAGGATGCAGCCACCAGAAGAAAGGAAATGGTTGTATCCTCCAAAGCGTGCACCTTCTGCAGACAGGCACTGCTTTACAGTGTGGTGAGAAGCTGTAACACTGCATACGAAGCACAAATTGAATCTAAGATTGTGGGAAACTCTGTCAGTCATTACACATTTATGTTTATTCTTTATTATATTTTATGGCAATGTTTCTTTTGAATCTCTTATTTATCAGGCACCCCCTTCTTCACATCAATAAGTAAACACTTAAATCCTGTCTAATCCTGCAAAAAGAGTGACTCCTCTGCAAGCCACTTACACACCTACATACATGTTAGCTCAACCAGTTTCCTGCCCAGTGCTGCACCGTCCTGAACTGACACAAGTTTCTTTCCTGACAGAGATAAGATTATTTCCTTTGTTTGACGCCTTGAAAAGGCTGTAAAGAGGTTGGCAGACCTCATCTACCTACTCTTTTCCCACACTATCCTGTCCTCTGTGGCTCTTATTTAAAGAACAACATAATTATAAAAAGACTGAAAAACCAAAACATTCCTGTGACATGGAAAGTATAGTGACGCTTCCATCCTGACAGCTCTATCTGCTTTATCATCTTTCTTGTTTGTCTTGCTACTCTGTAGTAACCTCTGATGGATGGAAGTGTAGTAGACTGTTTAGTAAATGTGTAGGAAGTTTATAGGAAGTTTATTTGACTGTAAGACCAAGGTTATCACAAAATTCAGCAAAAATAAAGTCACAATTTTCAGCTTGTACCGTTCCCATTAGACAACTTTCCTATGTAGAAACTGTACTTAAAATATCTATGTATTATACCTGTTTATTAGACATTTTAATTTATATTTGTATGTATTTTTAAAAGATAAATCTTCCAGGGGCTTAAGCTGCAATTTTGCATTTTCTTCTTCCATATTGGTGGCTGATGGCGGTGGTTATGATTAGAAGGGATGATGTTGGCTGGATGTACACCAGCTGTAACTGATGTACATTGTTTTATGTGAGATTGTGTGTTGTGTTTTAACATATGTTTTACATATTTTCCCTATTTGTTTTATGTATTTTATCATGTTTTATGTTCAGGTCTGTGTGTGTTCTGTGTTTCACTTGAAAGTGTCACATGACAACACTTACCCCAAGATGATTTTTTAGGTAGGGGCCAATATCTGACCTGTATGGAGCTGTTATAGTAAAATATTAACATTTATAAATAGAGGCCTCAAATAGTCAGCCCAATTCTAAGCTCATTAAAAAAGCCTCTGAATTATGCTTGTTTTCTTTTTAGAGGTCCATACCAGAGTCTAAAAAAATTTGGCCCTTTTAGTATGAATAAAATATTCTACATAACTGCCAACTTTTTTCCAAAGCAAACAAAAGTGTCTTCATTTTTTTTATTGAATTACTTCATTGTCGTCTGGCAATGCAGCACAGATTTTTCAAATCATCCTGCACTTTCAACAGCATTACCAAACAATGTTCCAGTGACTTTGAAAACAACAAACACAGACATAGTGTTGATGGATTATCTAATTTAAAGAAGTTTCAAGTCTCTGCATAGTGATTTTCATACAATTGGATAAATAGAAACAAATAGCTGCCTAGAAAGAAGGAAAGGTACATTCAGAAATCTAAAATACCACAGCACATGTTGAAAGCAAGTTCTCAGTAATGTAAAGAGTATGCATATTTTTTGTAGTAAATGGGCCAAAACATGCACAAAAAAAGCCTAGTATGGTCTTTAAAGTGACACTTTGACTGTCAGTATGATGTTAAGGATTCAAAACAACTCCTCCATATACCTGATGAAGAAAACCACGAAACTGTTGCAAAGAATAAACCACAAAGTGTGTATGTTTCGTAGTTTTTTTTTTCATATTCCAGAGTTTTTATAAAATAAACTATAACATTACAGAATACTTTGCTGAATAACGGAGTGTATTGCTCTTACCCTTTTTGAGATCTGGATGTCCAGCATGAAGAAATGCACATGTTTCTCTCCTTTGTTCAACGCCAGCTTCTTAGTAACAACTGCTACCAGCATGGCAGTGCAGGCTACTCCCTAAAATCCAACACACAAACACATACAGCTGTTGGCATGGTTACTGATATATTCACCATCTGCCTGTCATCTCAACAGATTCTCACAGATCATGTAAGCGTTAAAGATTGATCCTGAATACTGAAGTGAGCTCAACAAGACAGAACTGATGTTAACTTAACTTGTTTTTACAATCTGATTTTGTCTCACTCCTAAATCTAGCAGTATGTCTTGTGCCTTTTGCTCCACCATTCCCCCTATGGGAAAGCACTTATTCAGAAAACTGAATGTTGATCTTCATACCTCATATGGTTTTGTCCAATAAATCAAAGTTATATTTATAGAGGGCCAATGGTTAAAAACAAGCCTTTGTGGCACAGCTATAATAGTGTGGATTTCCTCTGAGAATAGATTTGTGCTATTGCTGGACAGCAAACTAGAGTGATGGTGAAGACTCAGATTGGCCCACAGAGCGAATTACATCCACATAGTCACAAAAATACACACGTCACAGGACACACGTACAAAACACTGCACTGATCCCATGTCCACCACAAAATATTGATTAAAGATAACCAGTTTTTTACCTGTTTTCCTCTTTTCATCTTGCATTCGAAACAGAGAGAAAGAAGGAGAGAGTAAGTACAAGCATGAGCATAAGAGAGCTAGCACCCATTTGACAGAGTTTTAAAAGATATATTTATCTTTCATTCCAACCAGCCTCAAAATATCTATCATTACACCGTCTGTGAAACCTGGGAAGTACACACTCTTTCCTTGGATTCCTCTGTACAGTGTTGTCAGGGGTTGACAACACCAAACAGTGTTGTCAACCCCTGAACACAGCTGCAAATTGAGTTATGGCTGGCTCAGGCTGAGCAGAAGAAGTGCTGACCATGGAGGCTTTCAGCCATATTACAGGTGTGAGCATCACTCCATTCACTGGCTCCCACAACTGCCCTGATGGGAGTAGGAATTTTATTTTTTTCCAAATCATGGGCACAGGTTGGCACACCCTCCTGTTGTAGCGGTGCCAAAGGCAATAAACCACCTAAAAATGGATATGGTGGAAAGTTTTCCCATATAAGGGGAGAAGCTTATAAAAACAAGGGAGATGGAGAAATAGAGGAGGAAAAGGTTGTTTTCCACTCTGTCACAGAGGTGTCTAAACCGGACTTGTGCCCACATCCAGCACTGTGGCAGTGACTCTTATCTGCTTGTACCAGAAATTAACAGAGCAGAGGTGAGGTAGTGAACCAAAGTCTATTGCCTATTCAAACATGCAGCCACTCCTTGACTCTTGGGTCTTGACTTACTGTTTATCTTACTTCACTGTAACTTTTGTGTTTTATATAAAGTATAATTTCCCCATTCCTTTAACCCTTTATCTCTCAGTCTGACAGTTTGAACTTTAGGCCCAAGTAAGCAACTCGTCAAGCTCTGAGGTACTTTCTCTCTCTACTTACATTCCTTACTTTTAATCTATGAATTGCAATGCAAAATTTAACTACCAATGTCTACATTTCATGATGTCTCCACAACCGAACGAAGAGAGAAGTCAGTGAGCACAGCAAAACAATGTCATCACTCAGCAGAAACATCACTCTCCATACAGATGTTTTGTGTGGCCTGCAGAGCACCCTCAGTATGCTGACAGTTTCCCTCCCTGTCCGGCTTTCCTTCACATCTTTTCGTGTGGTGTGAAAGAGTGCCTGGTACCGCTACGTTCCTGCAGGAGCACCGTGCCTCAATTTACAGCTGTGATCTTAATCACACAAACACAGGGGAATGAAGGCATTCAAGTCTGTCAGCACAGTTAGGTTGTACAGCCAGGCAAAGGGGTCTAATGTGTCCAAGATAACTACAATGCAAAAGGCATGGGAGAGAAGTGAACCAAATTGAACTGACCTGAAATTAAATGGGAAAAATTAAATAGGAAAATAGGGGAATAGTTGCTGGATTGGAACGTAACGGAAATGGAAAGGGATGAAACAAACCAGAAAGGAAGATGGAACTGAATAGATAAGAACTAAATAACACAGAACAGATTGCAATAAAATAGAACAAATCAGAACCGAATATAATGGGATGGAAGAGAAGGGACCAGAGTGGAACAGAACAGAACAGAGTGAAATAGAACAGAATGGAACAAAGTGGAATTAAATTGGGTAAAGCAGAACAGAATATGAGTTAATAGAGCAGATCTGCATGGAATGGAATAGAATAGAAGACAGGGAAAATGAATAAAAGGAAAGGTAGGGAGAAATTAAATCTTCACAGAAAGGAACACAAAAGAACAAAATGAAATGAAAATGTTATGAACAGCAAGAGAACATGTTGTGTAGTTCACACTGAGAAATATTAGGTGGTTTGATTGGGAACAAATACAGAAGTGAAACAGAGATATGACATTGTCCATTTTTAGCGCTTATGGAGTCAAGCATTAAATGTCTTTTGTATTAAAAACACTTATGCTGTGCTGTCTATATAATTCTCTGATAAGAAGCGAAAACAACCACTTGAAACTGAAATAACATTTCACACAAGTATTATGTGTTTTATATACTTCGCAGACATGCACAGAAGTGATCAGTTTAGTTTTCTCAACAAGAAACCCAACCTATAATTACCATGACTCCAGTGAAGAGACACACTGCCTTGCCACAGCAGGTTTTGGGTGCCTCGTCCCCATAGCCCACTGTGAGGAAGGTGATGGCTATGAGCCACAGCGCCTTTTCCATGTGGCCTGTCGATGCTTGGATCTGCCTGCAGGGGAGAGAAAGCAGGACTGAGCCTTTGAAACAAAACGCTTTCAATACATTCTTATTGATCCCCATGTAGAAATGGACAAAGGCGGAAGTACAATCCACATTCTTACCGCAGTGTTAACCATAACCTTACCCAAACTGAATTTTTTGATTTATTTTTATTTGTATGCTTAGCTGAATACAAATTTCAAATTTTTGCATCTTAATTTTACCTGTTGTGCACTGACTTATAAAGACTCTCCTACGCTAGTGTCACAGTCACATGGTTGTCATTTGTCCTATTGATTGGTTGCCAAACGTCAGGAAGGTTGGTCTTATCTAATATGAACCTGTCAGGGGGCAGATGCCAGAGAGAGAAAGAGAGAGGAGAGAGTAGGAAATGAAATTTCCTAGACAAGAAAGTTGGAAAGTTGGAAAACAAGGAAAGTGAGGAACTCCAGGACAGTCATGGGCAACAAATAATAACCCTCATCCCTGAGGTATTTTGGTTTAGTTTCTTTTTGCATTCATATGTTAACCTAAATGAACTGATGGTGACACAAGTAGTCGCAGTGCCTGATCCCACCACCCAATCAAGGGCAGCAACGCCACCGGAGACAAGACAAACTCAATGAGGTTCAGGTATGACACACATTGTTCTAATTCGAATCAGTGGAAAGGTTGGTAAACTTGATGTGTTTTCCCAATGGTTCTGTTTCTTTTCACACAGAAAAAAATCAAGTGTACCAAAATCCATCACAAAAAGCAATGTTGTGTCTGGGGCAGGAGCAAGAACGTAAACACAGGAAGAAGGTCCCAAAAAAGGTCCAGACTGAGACCACTAACTGAAAGGGTCTCGGTGTGGTTGTATTGGTCCGAAACAGAGTATGATTGCTGTGTTCAGATCTGCCCAAACAAATTGTACTAAGAGAGAAAACGAATTAGAGTCCAATTAGACTGGACAAAATGCAGATTTGAAAATACCCTTAGGCTTCGGCAATCACAGGCACTCATATTTGTTGTGGCCTGTTAGTAGTTTGCATAGCTACAAGGTTTAGTGTTAATTAAGTTCCCTAGATGTAAAAACAATAATTTCTCAAGTAAAACTTGTGCCGTGACACTAGCAATTCATCGGAATAACTCTAAGTAATTGGAAGTGTATAAATTGAACTGGCTTGAACCCCTTTGGATCCATAATTCTGTGTCTTAGAAACAGCAACAAACATAACAACCATTTCCTGTGCACAGTAATTCTTATGAGTTTGATAAAGGTGTGATCTGTTAATGTGTTATCAGTGCTGATGCTCCACAGTACAGTACAGGACATGGGTACCAATGCAAACTTGTAAGACATTTAAGAGTCTACTGCACACTTGGCAGAAACCACACAAAGAGGTCATTCAGTGTGTGTCATTCATCTGTCTTCTGGATGTGGTAATCCAGTTACAACTAACATAAAAATGGCTGTTGAAGCAGTTCAGTGTGAAAAGGTTTGGTGGTCTTATCAGCCTTCAGTCATAAGCTCTTTTATTACTTTTGACAAATCAAAACATACAAAGCCGAGACATGTGAAACCTCCCATTAAGGTTCAAATGAGCAAATGATCTCACAGTGTTCAAACAGCCAAACAGATTGTAGAGGATCAGGTTGACGTTTAGTTGGCTCATGTTAAAGAGCAATTTGTTAGAGTAACAAAATCAAGAATGATGATTATCAAATCAATTGGAAATCCATTCTGAATAGGAAAGTCAAATTGACCATCAAGGTTTGAGGAGGAATGTTAAACTACCGAGGCCTTTTGTTTTTTTTGTTTTAATGTGCAAGTGTGTGTTGGGGACGTGGAAGTTTGGGGGAAGGTGCTATAGTAACAAACAGAGTTGTAGTGTATATGTGTGTGTGTGTGTGTGTGTGTATGTGTGTGTGTGTGTGTGTGTGTGTGTTACTTTCCTAATAGCGAGTAAGAGTGAAAGCAGTAAAACATCAATCATTTGTGTTAATTAAAATAACTTAAATCTTGCAGGTTCTTTCATTTGTGATGAATACAGTATGTAATTATGACAAATGATTGTTTACCGTATAATTTTAGGACTCTGCAACACCATTCAGAAACATTTTTGTCTGTTTTTTTTTCAGAAATCAAGATTTCAAAGATCTTTTCACTGTTTTGCACAGAAGCCTTCAATGACTGAAATCCTGACAAGTCTTCCATTGAAAGAGAAATAAAAACCTGGAATTTGGAAAGCAAACAACTTGCATTCTTTCACGGTTACTTTTTCTGTGTGTCAATATGTGTTGAGCAGGAATGACTCGCATAAAAGGTACAAACACTGGTCTGATATTTCATTTGCAATTCATTTGCAATTTAAAGTTGAGCTTTTAAAAACAAATGTACTCTATTCTATTGTTCTGCTTACAAGTCTGAAAGAAAAATGTACCCATGTTGTATATTTACACATATTATATTTAAGAGGGGAATAGTTCGACATTTTGGGAAAGACGATAAGAAGTTTGATACCACTCTCGTATCTGTGCACTATCTATAATGCTACAACCAGCATTTGTTTGAACCAGTGAGGAGAACTGTACTGCTAAAAGCTACTGATTCAACAATGTGACTGTTAGCGACATTGGTGATTCAGTATTGTCAGCTGAGTTTCAAGATTTGTTTGTATGTACTGAACATCTCTACATCTCTCATGAAGTAGGTCAGCACATAACCAGCCATGAAACCACAACGTTTAGTTTTTACACTTCACTTTTAGCACAGATTAAACAAACAAGATACAATGTGTTAATTGAGCTTTAGAGGTGCTACTAAACTCAATGGATTTTATTGCCTTTGGACAGAGCCAGACTATTCCTTTAAGAATACTGTCCACTTTCTTCTGTAGCATTTTTTATGAATTACCGTATGATTCAGGGTAGGTTGTTTATTATTTCTCATTAATAGCCTACAATTCCAATTTTTGATGGATGTCCATCATAATATCAACAGTCATTCTCCAAGGTTGGTGTTCATTTGTCTCTTATTTGTGAACATGTTGTAATTACACAGTATACAGGGGGATACATTTGCTACTGTACCTCTCACACAGAGTTAGCATCCAGGACGCAGTGAGCCAGAAGAGGAGGATGAAGGCCAGCAGTGTGCGTGCTGGGTATTTGTTCATCAGTACCTTGAGAACAAAGCGGAAGGTAAAGTTGATGTTGTTGAGTGAGCCGATACTCCTGTAGGAGGCACTCAGCAGCACTTTGCTGTGCAGCAGGACGGCTCTGTGCACCAAGTACAAGCGGAGGAACATCAGCACTGATAACAGCAGCTCTATGTCCATCAGGGCATGAACATGGCGGTTGGAATCAGAGAGCAGAGCTGAGGAAGAGGAGTTGACAGGGGGGCCCACCTCCCAGTATGTGCCAACAGGATGGATGGCGCAGACCAACAGCTCAAGAGTGATCACAAGAACCCTGTGGCTGGTCATGGCAATACGCCAGTCCACCTGGTTGTGGTCAATGATGAACAGCTGAAAGACAGAGAGCGAGGGCAGAAGATAAACATTGTGAAAGAACTGTATGAGATGGAGAATAGGGAAAATACAGACACACCTTAAAAGACATAATGTTTGGAAAGTATTATATCTAAATTATCTTTATAAGGATGTGGAGTTGTACGGGATATATCCTCTTTTATTTGGTTATCCAAATAACCAAATTCCACTTTGTTCCATTCAAGTAAATATCTTACATAAAGAACACATAATATGACTTCAATTCAAACTGTTCTGCAATAGTTATAATAATATTCATTTATATATTTTATTACTTTAGAGTAAACAGATTTAATAATTTGGTCTGGACAATTTTTAGTTTGACAAAAATGTAAAAAACCTAAATTTATTCTCATTATGTGGCATTTTAGGATATGCATATTTGTGTGTGTGTGTGTGCATGTGTAAATGTGCTTTCTATCACAAGCAGCAATGTCAAAAATGCTAATAGATAGTTCTCTGTAGTACACCATGCTTGTAAATGGCTGTGGTGAAGAGAAATGTTCTTAAAACCTCTGTAGATATGAAACTGCAGATATCCAACTGAGACGGAAACTGGGGGATGCTTGTATGTGTCGTTCACATGTAAGGAAGTGAGAATACATGTTCATCTCCTTCTGACTATAAAGCTTTATCATACCTGAAGCAGTTAAAAAAGCAAAGCATAACTTTCTCCTCTTCTATTTGTTAAAAAAAAAACATTTCCTTTCTCCACTGAAGCTGGAAGCACCTCAATGTTCTTGGCATGATTTAGTTTGTCACCTCTGACACTAAAGAATTAAAGTTCCACTGCCTGTGTGTTAGTCTCCACCCTAAACCTGCCCTTTCTTATCTACTCTGAACACTTGCATGGACCCCTCCTTGTATCAGACACACAGTACTTGCACTCAAACTAAAAACATTGTAGGTGAGAGTATTAAGTCAGCATCCCAACCAAAAAACAGCATGGGAAACCATGAGAACTACAATATAGTTCAAGGTTTACTGCTACTATGCACACAGTACTTTCTGCACTTGTTGTTCATACTGCACTTAATTGAATATGCATGCTGTGAATGTGGAAGAGGGCAGATGAAAGAATGTTTACTCTGTTCAATTTCAACCAAATCCCTTCATGTATATTGAATTCACACACAACGGCAGCGAGCCATGTGGATTGGAAAAATTTTGCAGCTGCAACATCATGCATGCCTGTGTGGGCCAGGGTTTTCGTCCAGGGTTTTTTACGCACACAGCAAATATAACACAGATAATCAGTGTTGAGGCTGCCATTGATGGGCTCAGGGCTCCTTCTAAAACAATTGCTCTCAAGTACCTCTAACACAGTATAATTTCAACCAAGCTGATTTGGAAAAAAGCATTACTGGTATAAAATGTACAATGCACAAAAATAAGGCAAGTCGCACACCACACCACTGTTAGGGCATCCAAATTACATACTCACACACACCACATCACTGTTAGGGCATCCAAATTGTTGGAAACAAAGGGGAAAAGGCATACTCACCCTGATGTCCTTATAATGGAAAGCTATAATGAGGATCAGGAGACACCCAGTGGACAGGCTGATGGAACAGTTGATGAATAAGGCAATGTTTGAGCCCTGGGAAGGAAATGGAGACATGGGAGATAAGGCATAAAAGGAGGGCTTTCCGTAACAGCCAAGATTTTATTTCTTTCCATTAATGTTCTCCATTATCGCAGTTTTATGAAATAGCTCCTGAATTGTTGGGTCTGGGTGGAAAGAGTACTAAAAATTACTCAAATAAAAACAGCCCACAATAACCATAGACTGCTACTTAGGATATGGTTATTGTAGTTGTTGTGTCCTGACTGTTACCACACTCATGTCATGTCAAACATTTAGCCCATCCCACATAGGATTTCACGGCAACACCATACCTTAAACTAAAAAAAAGGACATAAGACATGTTGAAACACATTTTTTAAAAACATCAGGCATTTCTTTTGTTTATGTGCAAAACATACAGTGTGCGCTGTATGGCAGTAGAAAGAAAAGAAATGCTACAAGTCTGAACTTCATCATGGTAAGGGGCTGTTTCCCTCATCTTCCAGGCTCTCTTCAATTAACTGGCTAACTTTAATGGTTTATATGTGAATAGTCAACTCAGTCTTTGTGGATTATCCGTGTTTAAATCTAATATCTGTTTTTATCTTTCTTAACATAATATTGTGTGGTTTTCAGTAAAAAGGACAATATAAAACAAAACACATTTTCTATTTTCTTGAGATTATTATTATTTATGATGAGATAAGAAAAACTTTTTGTCCATTTTTATCACAATTCAGAATGGCCATTTTCTCCGAGACATTGTGGATGAGCCAACAAACAGGAGTTGTTAGACTGCAAGCGGGACTTTATCCCTCACCAGCTTCCCACCCAGGAACACTGCCATTGTGCCAAACATTAAACAAGGGTCTCTTTGGTAGTGGTCACCATTGGTACAAATTTCAGTCAAATATCAAAACTACTTTAGTGCTATAATAATTAGTTGATGAATCACCGGCAATTTTGATAACTCTTTAAGACTTTCATTGATAAAAAATGCAAACATTCACCATTTTCACCTTATCAAATGTTAAGATTCGCTGCTGTTCACAGTTTATGTCACTGCAAATTGAATACTCCTGGGTTTTGGACAGTTGGTCAAACACCATGTTGTGACACTTCATAGACTAAATGATCATCAATTAATTGGAAAATAATTGGCAGATTGATCGATCATGAAAATAGTAGTTAGTTGCAGCCCTTCTACCTTGTATGCATATGGAGGATCAGATAGTATACAGATGGGGAATTATGTTATGATACATCTATGGAAAATGTATTTTATATATCTCTATCTTCTAGTGTGAATGTTCAAAATGATAAATCAATCAACTCTCTCCACCTCAGTGATGCTCTCAAAACTATGTTAATCATTTTCTTTATGGTAAAGGATTTGTCAGAGGTTCCCTTTCCATAAAAAGTGATTATAGCTAACTAGCTAATTTAATTAAATATCCTGTTGATTGTGTTGTAACAGCATAACTGTAGGCTATTCTGTCATTCTTGCCTTTCTAAAAGTAGCTTCATTAGAACTTTACAGTACTAAGAAAGTGGCCTAATGAAAGTGGAATTACTGACTTGTAATGTACTCCAAAAAAGTACATAAGAAGCCACTCAATTACAGTAACCAGAGTGCTTGTAATTAAATACTTTCCACTCATGAGACCTGACAGCTGGAGACACAGATACACACACTATGATGGTTTGCACCAAGTTGTCTGACATGTTTTCACAAACTGAATTAACAACTAAGCATAAGCCTCTGCCACGCCACCTTGGTCTCAGCAGGTTAAAGAGCACCTATACCTTTCGTTCATGCATCTCAATGCATCTAATGCAACGTCATTGGAAGTTTTTAACGGGAAGTGCAGTTTAATGTGGTTTACAGTTAAAAAGATAATTACAAACTTTCAAACTTGAGGAAACTTGAGCGTGTAGGTGGTATGGTGTGACGCCCGTTGGCATGGTACATCGTTTTCCACAGTTTCTCCCGTAGCATCCACATCATGTCTGTATTTCGTCAAGGGCTAATTAGGAGACTCCACAAAGGTTTAACATTTCACCACATTCCATAACAGAGAGTTCAACAACATGCTTGGAAACAGTAAATTCAAGCCCGGTGAGCCTAATTTGGGTTAACCTTAACACGGATTGTTTCTCATAGTCTTGGACGGACAGTGAACCACCATCACCAGGCCACCCAAGGCATTGCAAGGAAAAAATAAATAAATCAATCAATGAATCCAATGCAAAAGGTTTGTAAGTACTGCAATAAATAAATACTAGCCAAACCAATAATACATGCATCTGACTTTAGTTTTCTAATTTGGTTTGTTAGTCTATGTGGTTTCATTAGCTTTCATGTAGATTCTTGTGCTATAGGTCATGGAACTGGAGGTATCCTGAAAAAAAACGTCAGGATAGGCTTACAAATGTCATTGATAGTGATGCAGTCAGACAGGAAATGAGACATCACTTAAAATTCTGTTGTATGCTGATGAGTCAGATCCCCTGATGTTTAACTAGCTTCAGGTAGACATCGCACAGGACAGGTGTGGCTGATTAGCTATCAGGGAGGAACAAAAACTTGCCGATCACTTGCCCTCAAGACCACAAGAGTAGGATATCAGTTCACTGCACCCTGTAGAATGGGTTTTTCTGTCCTTTTCCCATTGTGACTCATTGTACTGCTGGTCTTCTATAGTTTTCTATAGATCAGCCCCGGATCAGATGTCTGTGATTAGAGCTAACCACTGCCCTACATAAATACTACATTGATCTGGTTCATGACCCAACAGTCTGCAGGTTTTCATTCCAACAAATCACCACAGCAGCTCATTTCAACAATTCCTGCTCTCTGGTTATGGATGTGTTAATCAGTGAAACCCAGATAACGTACACATTTGGGCCAGATCTGGGCCACTGCGGGTAATCACTGATCTGTTCCAGCAATGGAAACAGTTTGTGGGTGAGTTTCAGCTTTGGGTTGCTTATGGGCCAGATGTGGCCAATGCACTGCATGCTGGTTTTAGGATGACTTGCCATGTGAATCAAAAAGGCCAGATACAGTCCAAACAGCATACTGGTTTGTGGGTAAGTTTTGCCTATTTGAAGATGGGCCACATATAAGTGATACATGGCAAGACATTTTTGTTTTGAGGGCGAGTCGTGACCACATTAGAGCATGCTGTCAAAAAACCAAAAAAAACCCAATTTAAATCCCAGTCACTATACAGAAAATGTGGGCCACAACACAACAGCCTCATATCAATGTATAAAGACCTTTATTTTAACAAAAACTAAGAACACATAGCTACAATTCTACATGCTTAGGTGCTCTGAGGTTATAGGCTATTACTGTATGCTGATCCAATTTTAAATTTCCATTACTCTATTACTGAGGTGAAATGTGAAAGATTTATTGTTTTTAAACATTTAAAATATAAAAAGGAAGGAAAATGAATATACTTTTTTTGCTGAATTTTCAGAATTTTTAGATAATTGCAGTGGCGTGAGTCCAGGCAGAACACATCTGCGCTCTACAGGTGTTGATTTAGCTACTGAGAGGAACATAAAATGAATGACTCATAACTAGCGCTCAAGGAAATCGTCATCCATTATACATCGGCCCCTTTCATCCAACAATTTTCAGCTGTTGTCCTTGGCCAGAAGTTACTTTAAAACAACAAAACAAATAACACACAAAACAGGAGAAAGCAGGCATGAAGTAGCTGAACAGGGAATAAAAAGCAACGAGTGAGGTAAGTGACATCGAAAGTAGGAAATAGCAGTTAAAACATGACAACATACAGAAGACATAGGTGAAATGATCAAGACACAGCATGAAAAGGACAATGGAAACAAGTCCAAAAGATATTTTCCTCCTTGGTACAACAACGTCTTCCTGGTTAGTCTATCCCCAACATTTTCCTGATTTATGAATGTGCTAAGTGGCTGAGGTGCTAATCTGTTAAGTATTTTGTGTATTTAACAAGCATTGTGAGATTTAAATTTAGATTTAGATTTTTCCAGCAAAGGACGTATAGGAAATATATTCCGAAGATGGTAGCTTTTATGTTTATTGTCCAGGACCTCAAGAGCTTGTTTAAACACAGATTTTAAAGTTTTTGTAACTATATCAGTGGTTAAAAAAGGAGAGAGAGACCAAGTGGTTAAAAAGTATGCCATAAGTGAGAGAATCATGGATTAAAATAAATCTTATCAGATGTCAGATATTTGCAATTTATTTGCAAATAAACCAGAAGTTGTAATTTGGTTTTTGCCACAACATGCTTAACTTTTTGGAATGCAAACCTGCAGTCTTATCATCACACATAGTTGCAAACCAGAGTCAATGATAGAGAGAATCAAAGTTATCCACGCAACCCTCTGCTCAAATATCAGGGTACCCTCTTTCTAATATTGGACATCATACTCTGCTTTACAGTCCCAGTAGGTGAATCTCGTTTTGGATAGTAAAGTCATTCCAGACAGTCATCAGCGGCACAAAAGAGGACACGAGGTTGCATCCAGGTCAAAGTGCAAACTCCTGGCTTCCAGCACAGCCAAACTAAAGACATAGAGACTCTTAGACTGGCCATGCAAACACTCTAATTATACACTAAATGATGTGGAAAGATAGCCTGAAGTACTGCGAGCAATCTCGCTGTAGGGTAAGAGGTGAAATGTGGAAAAACTTTCCATAAATAGCCCTGTTTTCGTGCATAACCATGAAAAGGTATGCTTAAAATATAACTTTGTAGACTGGCGTTAACTTTGATAGGCCTACAAGTTAGGCAGCTCCAAAATACCCTGCAGCATACTTTAAAATGGTTTTCAAAATAACCAATAACACTTTAGTGCACTACTGGCCACTGCAAGGATGTTGTGTGTTGTTAAGACCCCATGTGACCAGCAGGGAAGGAAGATGTCACAACTCACACTCATGATTCGGACATCACATGAAGTTTAAAGATGCTGACAATGGTTATATAAACTACGGTTAAATCAGCAATGTAGCCTCTCCAAAATAATAAGCTTTAACTGCAGCAGAGAACACTTTTCCAGTGCATCAGCATTTCCATGGTACCGATGCCTGTTGTTAGGAATGGACAGACAACACCTGTTCTTGGTTCGTATTTATAAACTGGAATAGTAATGTCATACTTGTGCCAGTGCCGTTAATTTCACCACCACGTTTCCCAAGGTCCCACTCTCTGAATGCACCAGGGATATTTTTGAAGGTCAGAGCATATTTCCATAGGTTTCTCAAAAGATTGTAGCTGATGTGAGTCAGAAATGTGGGGCTCTTTGACATTGTAATCAATCACTGACTTCACAGCATGGAGGTGGTCTGATGTTTTGCCGCACGCATGAGAACTTTTTTCCACATGTGGAACTGGCGTGTGCTGTAGGAAGCCAGGGGGAGTTAATAATGTGTTGATTGTGTGGCCTGGCATTGTTATCCACTGAGATCTGCATGTTAATGCCATGAGGCTGTGCTACCAAATAGTGTGTCTGGAAATGGACTTACTAATCAGTAGGTCAGGGAGGTTCAAAGCCCAGGTGCAGATTCTGCTGAGCTTGTGCTGTCTGCTAATCAAGGAAGTTGTTATGACAACAAATAGAGACAGTTGTGTAAGAGTGTTTTTTATGCACTAATTGTGGTAAATTTAAGTGCTGAAATATGTCCTGAATAAAAGACTACATGGTTCAATATCAATCTATTGATTTCTATGCATCAGTTCTACACAGAGTCAATGAAACTCTCTGTTTTGACCATTTAACTGCAACATAAGGAATTGAAGAGGAGTTCAGAAGCTGTAGCAGCAAATCAGTTGCTGAAGCAACAAGGTGTTGCTTTTGTTTATTGTTTTATCATTCCATTAAGAGCACAGAATAGAGGCCGACATGACAATGTGTTAAACAACTACAATACAAAGTAAATTTAGGTAATGTTGGTGTTAAAGATTTGGCTGCATCCACTGCTGTGTAACTTTGCAGATGTAGGTTATAACTTAAATTCTTTGCAACATGCACAAGTTCACTAGCTCAAGTTTTGGTTTGATTCGTGATATTCCCAAAAGGCTTAATAATGACACTTATAGTGGAAACTGGTACATGGAGAATATACTGTAGGCTAAGGCTACAGCTCCAAAATGTCAACAAAAAATGTCACGTTTCAAACATTACCAGTCACTGGACAACACATATGGTTAATTTCTTAAACCTACCGGTTCATAAAAGGAGGGACATATCTCGGCGTGGATTATCATGAGCACTATCCCGAGCAGAGCGGTGCCCAAAGCCAACGCGCACAGTCGCTTTTTATCCTCTAATAAAAACTTTCTGTCCCGCAGTCTGTAGAGGTTGTCTCCCTCCATAGGAGTAATCCGCTTCCCGGGAAGTGTCAGCGGCACGGATACTTCTGCCGAGTCCCCGCCGTTTCGACTTATCAAGCCATCGCAATTTACACAATCCACTTTGGAGTCGCCGTGCATGCTGCAGTTTGTCAGCTCCATCTCCAGCGCGCACAGGAGACGGCGGTCGCCTGTCCCGCTCTCCCTGTCGTCGTTCTCCGCTGGCTTTTGCCTGTCCGGTGTCCCCTTTGCTTCCCTCCCGAGTTGGGGAAGGCATAGTCCGATGGGCGCACCGTGTACCAGGCCCGTCTCTCGTTTGTCGCTCATCGAAGTAGCGGGTTCACCAAAACACTTGGCCTCATAATACTACACCCTCACCTTAACACTCCTACCAACCGGCGCGGCGTGGTTACGCGCACTGATGCCATTTGCACACCGCAGCGCCATTTGTTATCTTATTTGCATTGGTTATTATTTTAGGATTGTGCGTCAGTCTGCCGCAGATGAATTCTTTGTGTGTGTGTGAGTGTGTGTGTGTATGTGTGTGTGTGTGTGTGTGTGTGTAGGCTGCTCATCTGATTATGCGTGATGCGCTCTCAAGGAATTGCTACGCCTACAGTATTTGCATTTAAGCTCCGGAACTTTTAAAAGACAAGTTACAAGACGTTATTAAACAAGAGGTTATTTTTCTTTCTTTATCCGGCTGAAGACTGGTCAGACAAAATGCTATTTTGTGAAAAGCCGCAGATTTATCACTACTTTAAATGTTTTGTAGTGTAACAATCGGGGAACAATCCACTTGCTTTTCTATTCTGATCAAAAATAAGGTAGACTATGAAGAAAAAAAAATACTTTTCTGAACCCACGAGGAACCTCGGGTTACATGTTTTTATTTTGTGGTTACACACGTATCAGTGTTGAGCATAAGTTACCCAACAGCTACAGAGTGACATCTCGTGGTTGAGTAGCCTAAATTCATCCTTCGCCTTGATGTGGTCTTTTTCAAAACATTAGTCAAGGTTCACCGAGATTGGCAATGACTCATGACTGTACCGGCCTTCATTCTTCACTCATCCATTTGTAACCTTTAAAAAATCCTATAAATAGGCCTATACGGCATTCTTTATTATTTATAATTGTGCTTTTCATTTGCGTCTTTGCTCTCTTGGATCAATTGCCATCTTATCCTGAAGTATTTCTAAAAAGAATAGGCTGCTAAGATGTCCCTTCATTTCCTCTAAATGAATTCGAAATTTAACTCCTTCCTTAAGCCAAAACACTGAAACACAATCTCTACCCTCACCCTCTTTACTAGGCCTGTTTGAGGAGGAACAGCGTCATGACCTTGAGCTAAATGACGCACAAAGGAGTCCTTCCGCTGGAGCATCCTGCTGACGCTAAGATGGTGTGACACTGCGAGTGTTCAGACTGACAGGTGTTTTCTAGGTCAAGTCAGAACATTTATATGAGAGAAAACAAAGACAACACAATTGCCAAATGTTCCACTCAAAAGTATATATATATTACTCCAAAAGACAAAGGAATCACACGTTAGAATTTCAGGTATGAGTTGATTTAATCCTCTGCAATGAGAAAGTAAATGGCTGATCCAAAAGGTGGAAGCAAAACAAAGCTTTGCAGTTGCATGGACAGTAAATAAATATCAAAAATAATTAAATAATCACAGTACGTAAGAATCAGTGTGACATATGTTTGAGTTCAGACCTTACAAAGCAGATTCTCATAGCGAGGATATTTACAGTAAAAACTTTTTAAAAAACATATAGCTATAAGCAGCCATAAATCTGATACCCCTAAATAAGGAATTTCTTTATACATTTTACTAACAGCAGAGAAAGTTTAAAAGCATGTATGCTCTGTGAAGTTAGATTTGCAATATACAGCAGACACTGTTAATATAAAAATACACAATTTCATGTATTAGCTGGGAGTTCAGCGCCATCCACTGGTGGCCAAATAAATTACAACAAAAAGACAGTAAGATTAGAAAGTGTGCATCAGTTTGTGGTATCCAAGTTTTGTGTTATTTACAAGCAGTTTAGTAAAAAATAGTTTTCTTAATATACAGATATTGTCACTAGCTACAGTAGATTAAAACCCTGAATCACATTTTACAATGATTAACTGTGATGTATACATAGTGGACCGCTATTTTGCAGCACAAGTGAGAGACATGAATAAGAGAAATAACACCTGAAAAGACAGTTATTTGGCATTAAGCATATTGCTGAGAGTTCCTGAGTTAGCCAAAGCACCCAGTGACTGCAGTCGTTCATAATGCATACAGTATGTAAAAAAAAGAAAAAAAAAATAGCAGTGCAGACCTGACAGATTCCAAGAAATCAAACTTTTTTTTCACTCCATTATTAAGTACAGTGGCATCTCTGTGCTGAATACAATTCATCAATAACAAGTCACCACAATTAAAAGGAAAGAAGAGTTATTACAGGTTGTGCAAGGAATAACTTTGAGCTATACAGTTTTTTAAAAAAAAGTTCTTCTTTTGGCCCATGTTTAGCTCAGACACCTGACATGATATCATGGCTCAGTTGAAGGAGCTTATATTGCTCTATCCACCTTCACGCCGCAGCTCCTGGACGGTCTAACCCTGCGCAGCTCCCCATGGTTGCAGAGTGGCTTGAGGCAGAATGAACTGTGGAGACGGCTGCGGCAAGATGTAGTAGCCAAATACCTGCTGAGGCGGAGGCGGCGGTGCCGGAGGGGCACAAACTGTGGTGAGGAACACCGGACCGCCCTTCTTGTACTGAGGCCAAACTGGTGCAGGGTGGTAGTAGTACTGGAGGCTAGCAGGAAGCTGAAATATTGAAAGTAGTGCAAGAGATTAGCGAGGTGGAGACTTTCCAGGATGAGTGTTAGTCACAGTTAGTCCACATGGGAGGATTAGATGGTGCTTTCCTTTCTAGAACATGCAATACTGATAGTGACCAAATACTGTACATTATGCAGAAGAGACACATCCATGGTGTACTTTCTAGGGGTGTAACAAGATTCGTAATTCACTATAAGTATGTATCAAATGATTCACCACATAATTTGTTAAAAAAAAAAATCAACTCAATGCAGTGATATGGTTGCTGAGTCGAAATGGTATCTTCTGTTTTGTTATATTATAAAGCACTGCTGTTCTTGTATTACATATATTGAGAAATCCCTGTAAATCAGTATGACCTACATTTATAAACACACTCCCTTCTCTTCATATAAATGTGTATTGAACCATGAAAGTAGCATTATGAATTAAACCATGAACTCTGTGAACCCGTAGTGCTTCTATATAACTGCTTTACAGTTTTTCTCAGTTGCTTTGGCTCAGTTTTTGAATGACAGTTGAAGTCGTCCAAACAATATGTGAAATTCTTCATATTTTGTTACTTGTGCACAACAGAGAGAGCATTTCTCATTCTTTGTTACCATTTGCTAACGTTTTAGCAAGTTTAGGCAAATGACTAAGTGCAAATGCCTACGATTTGAACAATCATTGGTTGTATATGTCTTTGTGATCAAAATAGATTGTTCTTCTCAGGTGAATAGTTTTATTTTCAAAAATATGTAATACTTTTTTCATTGAGTAAGTCATCACATGCAGAATAGTCCATCTAACTGTCAAAATCTGCTGAACCCCCGTTTCCTAAATTGCACTGATATGGAGTGGTCTGAAAGTCTGCTAAATTGATAAATTTGTTGTCAGGCGAAACTTATGAATGAGGAGTTACTCACATCTTCGGTCAACCAATGGCATGTGCTGTCCAGTTAGCTTACAGGTGTAAGTCATGAGTATGGATATTGTAAAACACATTTATAGAGCTTGAGGGCGACAGAGTTACTACAATTTGTGAACATGGCCTGCTAAGATGAACACTGGACAGGGGCAACAGAGGTGCAAAGTGGAGGTGTAAAGTATAAGATCATCGACCACAAAATCAAATGTCTTTACTTGCTGCAATGGATGCTGCTTGTGATGACATAATAGCAGAAGCCTGCAGAGGAATGCTGCGGCATACAAGACGATTCTTCCCCCGTTGTTTTGCAAGAGAGAGCATTACATATGAGGTCGATGAGAATCTGTGGCCAAACAACTTAATTTTGAAACATGAATTCAAGGGTTTGGGTGAGTTACAGATGTTTGCAGGTTAATTATAGTGTTTTGCTGCATGTATGAGCTGTTTTGGGAGATGCATCTTCACTGCTGAGAACTTTAAAAATGTTTCGAGAAATGTGCCAAAGCATTTGAGAACAACTGTAAAGAATAAGAATGATGTTATTTTATTTTCATACTGTCAACAAATCCATGAAAAGACCAAAACCAACAATATATTAGTCTCTCAACTCTCTGAATTCCCTACACTCTGGCCCATTTGTTCCAATTAAAAGGCATACAGCTTTTAAAATGGGTCACAAATATTTAGTTTCTTTGTGTGTGTGTGTGGCATTTTTGCCTTCATTGGATAGTGAAGTGGCAAACAGAGCAGAGATGGGTATGACATGCAAGAAAGTAGTACCTACTGTAGTATCCAGCAAATGTTACACTAACAGGAATATTTGTTGCACTTGTTGGGGACTATTTCCAACCGTGTAGTAGTACACATTTGATGCTCTAGCAGCTGGACAGTGAATGCGGGACTACAGGGCCCGTGTTTATGGTAATGAAAGAGCATGTCACTCTGTGCAATGGTGTGGCTCATTTATGTGTTAATGGTTTTTGGACAACAATGGAAACCTATGGCACAGAGGAGTTGTAGAATTCATTGCTGGTTTTGCTCTAGTCATGTAATTTGATGACAGTAAGATGTATATACTGTAATATTGCCAGCATTTTCCTTTAATTGTTAGATACCAACAGATGGTGCTAAAAAAAGGAAGAAAAAATTACCATATTTCTGACGTATTTGACCTTATTTGGTCCTTCTCCTTGCCGCTTCCGAATCCTGGGCACCATTACGACCGTGTAGGTGTCGCCTTCTGCCGCTTGCTTCTTATTTTTATCTTCTTTTTCTTGCTCCCCCTCCATCTCGCCATCCTTTGTCTCCTCCTCTGTGTCGCTCGACGCGGCGGAACCACAATCAGAAGAGGTAGCAGAGTGGTAATCTGAGGTGTCCAGGTTTATTGAGTCCGTGGAGTCCTGTTCTCCCTTCACATCCTCTTCGTCCGCCTCTTCCTCTTTGAAACAGGCTATCAAGAAGGGCCTGCTGTTCTCTCCAGATCTGTGGACACCACACACACAAACAAACAAACACACACACACACACACGTCAGCTTATACTCCTCTTTTGTACTCCCCTTCCACATATTTTTTATTCATCATCTAGTAAAATGCATCATGATGACTCGCACAAAGTCCCGGCAAGAGTGGGAAATGCCTCTTTGTTTTTGAAGCGTGTCTGTCTGTGTCATTCTTTGCCTTCGCCTCAGCAGGCCAGACGGTGACTCACCTTGCGCACACCTCCAGTGGGTCGATCCACAGTGTGACCTCAGACGGGAGACCCAACTCACTGGGGGTGAGATTACTCTCCTCACATGCCTTCAGTAGCACTTCATCACAGAGTACTCCATTATTTATCCTGATGCATCTGTAAAAGGATTAAACCATAAAGGTTCAGTGTTTTTATATGTGTATCTCAACTTTCAGCTTTCATAAAAATGTCATAAAAATAAAGAGTGATACTATTTATAATGTTTGCAAAGAAAACAAAAAAGACATCCAGTGGCAAATGTGTGGAGTTTTCATATGGGTAACTACCTGAATGCCTGGCCTTTACTGGGGCAATCAGGGTACCAGTGGTCATCATATTTGTCGCATAAAAGTTTCTGCAGCTTCTCAGCAAATAATTCTGCTTTGGCTTCATCAAGCTTGCCACGTGCCACAGCCAGGCGTTTGAGGAAGTTGACTCCAGCCTTCACCTCTCTTTTCATGATGTCTATACAAACAGAAGAGAAAATAAGGGGGGGGGGGGGGGGGGATGAGGTCATCAACACATGTATCTGTGATTTTGTGTGTCTATATGAATATGTGGTTCTGTAATCACACATCGCTGTCAGCTTTCATCTGTAATAACTGCACTCACATTTTTTTTTCTGTAAACCAAAGTCTGAGGTGATTTTAGTTTTTGGTAACAGACTCTGACTTCCCTTCACTGAGATGTGGGGGGGGGGGGGGGGGGGAGGACTTCAGTTGCAGCGATAACAGCATTTCCCTGTTCAGTTGCCCCTGAGCCTTCTATTTTTATTACCTTGAGGGCGGCTAAGTGTTAAATGTGTGTAAAAGAGCGGCAGGCATTTTACAGCTACATGGCTCCATGTTGACAAAAGGAAAGAGTTTGTATACAGGCAAACAAGATGCAAACTAGCACTGGCATGTTGACTTTTTCAACATGCAAATCCAATGAGCTCACTGTGCTGTTTATCTTCCGATAGCATGCCTGTTTGAGTTGGGTGCCAATGTCAGCCTGACCAGAAAAGAAGAGTGTGTTTAATAAAGGCCAAGGCAATTTAAACTTTGCAGCTGAGCTGGCAAATGTTGCGGCTGATGTCCCTGACGAGAAAGTCACGCCTCGAAGTTTGAGGTGCAGACAGTCATTTGTTATTGTGGCTTGAAACACACCACCGTTGCCTCAGTCTGTGTAATGTGTTGTGAGAGAAAATTATTATTTGCTCTGGTAGACATAGCCACACCTCTTCAGAGCAGCCAGTGACACAACCATCCAAAGCAGTAGTAACTTCAAATCCCTTACAAATATGTTTTGCCATTACATGAGCTGTGTGTTTTCAATACTATGTTTTTATGTTCAAACAGCTACTTGGATATTACACTTAGTTATTAGTCTGCAAGGTAAACAGAGTCAAATAGTATGTATTCCTCAGGCTGTTGTTGTTGCTTCTTCAGTTATGCTGTTCTCCATCACTCACCCAGAAACTAAATATGTTCATTCCAACAGTCTCCACCGCCACTAGGTTATATATCTTGCAACTTCTAGCCTGTCCCTTCGTCTGACACTCATACATGAACACAGGTTTTTCTGGTAGGTTTTCCCGTTTCAGATTTTTGCTATGACTCTGAAGAATGTTTGAGCGGCCTTGGACATGAATTCCTCTTAATGCTGTGTTACAGAGGCCACAGGAATTGAAAACAGATAAGGTGTTTTAGCTGGCAGAGCTTTTAGCAGATGTCTCGAAGCATTCTGGGTTTAGAAGACATTAAAGCTTAATAAATTGTTTATGAATATTACTCTCGTACTATTTTTTTCCTTCTTGATTTTCAAAACTCAGTGTTTGTCTTTCAGCAGAATTGTTTTTTTGACAGAAAAATGATACTGACTTGACATGATCCACATTTGTTTGATCTAAATATGTGATGAAAAGCAAATGCTACTTCAAAGGTTTCAGGAAATAATTTAAAGGTGCAGTGAAATGGAATATAATATGAGTATGTTTTTAATAGCGTATAATCACCTGAAAATAAGAATCATTGTGCTTTCGTTACCTTAGAATGATCTTTATATCTACATAGGGAGCAGGTCCTCTTCCACGGAGGCCACCATGTTGCAGGATTTACTTCTACATACGTTTACCTCATTATTTGAAACTTTGGCTACGTTTAATATGAACATCCGACATTGTAATATATATATATATGACTGAAAATAAAGAAAAGCATAATGGGTCCCCTTTAATGGGATGACATTAATTTTTATATTTAAGGTGTTATTTTGCATGTTAGCACATCGTTGCTGTAAAGTGAAACCCAAGGATCTCCAAATTTGCTAAAGTTTTCAGTTAAACTGAAGTGGAGCTGCAAGAAATGATAAATATTTTCATTATTTAATCTGACCCTTATTTTCTTGATTAATCAATGACTCATTTGGTTTTAAAAATGTTAGAAAATAGTGAAAAATTACAAACTCACTTTCTTAAACCTCTGTGTTTTGTCTAATTAACAGTCCAAAACCCAAAAGGTATCCAGTTTACTATCATAGAGTGCAAAGAAATCCAGCAAACAAATTGGCACTTTGCCTAAAAATTGACATAAATATTTTTTTAAATCAGTTCACTCAACAATAACAACATGTAACATTGTTAAAATGATTTCTTCAGATTATCGTGAGGTCACTTTTTGCCCATATGGCCAGGTGTTCAGTGCCAGCATGTAACTGTGTCACTACTGACTCAGTGTAATGTATTTTACTGTAAACATCCATGAGTCATGATTTCAACTGGCTTGCATCATACCAAATTAATGATACATGTATGTAGATACTAGAGAAACTCAAAGAAATTCACATGACTAATGGTGCTCGTTTTCACTGATTCTCTAAGTGTCATTTCTTTGATCTAATCAGAGGGTGAGTGATACCATACAAAAGCTTCCAAACGTGACAAGCAGCAGCTTCTCAATCTGCAAACCCTGTTTACTGTCTTTTCACTGAACAGTGATACACTGCCATTATCACAGGCTCTGCAGATACTGTTTTGGATCCTACATGTGAAGACAACAACTTGACCCATTTTGCAAACAGAATTGCCCCCACTTCTGCTTACACAGCATGAATGTGTCCTGTAGTGTCAGTTTTTTTCATACCCGAAAACTACCTGAGTGTTGGTCTTGTATGCGAGGGCAGACTGGAGCTTTTACTTCTGTATGTTACTTGACAGCATGTTGATGTTTCTCCAATAACACCACATATTTATCCCAAACACCCTGTCACATACCAATAAGTGGAATCAGGTCAGAACAGATTTCCAAATGTGATTGACAGACAGTTTCAAGTGAAACATGTTGAGGTCTTTCCCGTGGTTTCGTCGATATTTAATTTAAGCGACAACGAAACCACCTTGTTTTCGCATCTGCTTGAAACAAAGGACACAACAAAGCAGTAAAGACAGAGCTGTGTGATCCAAGGAGGGGACACGTGTTAGCGTATGCCTGGTCGTGGATAGAAAAATAACAAAAAGATCAAACTACGGCTAATTTATTCTTCACCCCCAAGTCTGTTTCTCGGTCTTTGCTGTGATGAAGGAAACTTCACGCGGCAGGCTGGAAATAACGCATTTGGTTTTTCTAACAGCGCGGAAAGCCCCGAGTGGAAATTTAGAAAGTTAGTAGCAACAGGCCATGACTGTTAAAATTTCGGTAGAAAAGACTGTGGATTAGCCCAACTTGATAAGGCAATTTTCTATTATTTTGTAGGTCACACATTAAAAATTAAGCCCCATTTTAAAATAGTTAGAAGCAGCAAGAAAAAGTTTTTGTTGCGGGTCAAATAAACACACTGTTAAAATAAAATATAGGAATACAATAAACGAACCTTAAGATATAAAAGCGAGTGGCAGATTTATAATTATAACCCCTATCAAAACTGTGACAATGTAACAAACACGAGCTCGATTAACAACCCAGTAAAAGTGATTTAAATCATGTTAAATTCACTACAAAGTTAACAAACAGTGACTCACAGTTTAAAAACTAAAAGAGTCCAGTCTTCAGTCCTCGGCTTCTTGTCTCTTATCGTAGCTGCCTGCCTGTCTGTGCTGATGTGTTGGGAGTTTATGGTCAGCACATGTTGCTTCCTTGTTCTCTCTTGTTCTCTGCTGCTGCAACGGAGACGTAACATTACCGTCAGCGTGACTCACTTCCTTTACTCATCGCGGCGTGAGCAAGAACTGACTGGCTGCCGGGGAGAGCGACACCCCGCCTGGCCCAAATATGGTCAGTCAAGGTAAACAGCTGACTGGGGGATTTCAACATAGCACAACTGTTTATTGTTCACCAATTCCCACTAATCAGTTGTCATTTTACCGTCCAGTGATGACATCCGATGTAATACTAGTGTTGTTGTGACTTTTTGTAACTTTTTAATAAGCTATTTTTGTCAGAGGGTTGTCTGTGACAGATATAGCGAGCAACAGTAAGGCGACCCTATTGTTCTTACCTATTTTGGTTACCCTTTCTCAAAGACAAAGGACCCTCCTTTAGTTTACTTGCTCAGTTTCGCTCAATTCCTGGATACCTATGGGATCATGATTATGTTATTTGATCCCATAGACACTCAACAGTTGAGGCAAGATAGCCTGATATTGCTTTTTGATATAGGCCTACTTCAGACTACACCAAATAAATAAAAAAGGTCTTTCTGAAGGCATTTATTACTTTCTGACTCTGTGAAAGTGGGAAAAACAGTAAAATTCCCCAAAACTACTGTATCTCTGAACTATTTCTTTTACCAAGCCACAAACATTTAGGCTATTCTATGTGAGCTCCTTTTGATAAGTAATGTAATAACTAATGTAATATTTTTTCATTTCCATTCACTGAGTTTCACCTGAAACTGTTTGGAGGCCTGCCTCCCACTTTGAAAACCTCTGTTGCAGGCTAATTCATTCCTTAATTAAAGGTTTGACATTCAATTTAAAGAACCATTGTGTAGGATTTAGGGGTATCTATTTGTGGAAATGGAATATAATATTCATACGTATGTTTTCATTAGTGCATTATCTCCTGTATATAAGAATTGTTGTGTTTTTGTTATCTTAGAATGAGCCCTTTATATCTATATAGGGAATGGGTCCTCCTCCAACAGAGCACAGCATATTGCACCGCCATGTTTGTACAGTAGCCCAGAGCAGATGGCTCTACAGAGGGCCTTTTGCATTTTTCGCGTATTTCATGGCCATCGTAGGTTCTCCTACACGCTTGGAACGGGAGGGGGAGGGGAAGTGTATTCATTTGGTTGCAATCTGCAACCTCACTGCTACATGCTACTAAATCCTACACACTGGTTCTTTCAATCATTTTGATTTTCAGATTGTGAAAAAATCCTTTTGCTTGTCATTAGCACTTGAGGAAGAACTCTGATAACTTAAAAAAGCAATGTAAATGTAACTAAAAGTAATGTATACGGTACCATAATACAAGACAATCTTTGTTAACATGCTGATGTTTAGCAGGCATAATGTTTACTTCACCATCTTAGTTTAGCATGTTAAGAATGGTTCCTTGTGTATGTCTCTGAAGATTGTTGTGTTGTGTTTAAGTTCATTGAGAGCCAGAGTTAAATTCCTTGTATGCATTAACATACTTGGCCAATAAAGATGATTATGATCTCATTCTGATTATAACAGAAAGTAGGTTACACCTCAGGCTGACAGGAATGTCATTGGCTCAAGTTAAAACTTTCAACCTGATGATGGCCCTAAAGGCAAAGTCATCATATTTATGATTATTCATAAACAAGGGGGCCAATTAGTGCCTGATTCTGTACTATATTTCATGGAAATCCATCTAATAGCTGCCAGAGGTTTCACTCACAAGCACAAATGTTATGGTTTGCTAGAGGAAAAGTAAGGGGAACACCAAAGTTTTTAGGAGTCACAAACTTGCCTCAAGGGGATTTACAGTCTGACCAATATACAACATCTTCTATTCTTAGAGCCCCCCCCCCCCTCCCAAAAAATAATTAACAGGGAAAAATTGAAATGGAAGAAACCTCAGAGGAGCAACAGGGGAGGGATCACTCACTCTTCCACTTCTTCATTTGGACAGACATGCAATAGATGTTGTATGTACAGAATACCAAAAATTACAGTATGGACAAACAGAACAACAAAATTATAAATAAACCAATAACATATATAAAGAATATGATCAGGAGGGCATAAAGCAACTTCCTTGTACCACCAAACAGACAGGACAGAAAAGGGACAGACTACACACACACACACACACACACACATTACACTCATTTATGGTTCCCAGATTCGTCCTCTGGGAACCATAAATGTCAGTACAAAATTTCATGGCAATCCATCCAGTAGTTGTTGAGATATTTGAATCTGGTCCAAAGCGGTTGTCAGACCAACAGATCAGCATCGCCATCAATAAAACCAGGCCGCTAACAAAAAATAATCCTGCATTCAAAATTTGGTATAGGTGAAAGTTCTGAAGTATCATGATCAAAATGAACGGAGAGTATGAAAAATAAAGACTCACTATGCAGAATAAATCCTTTCCTCATGTAAAATTTTTATATTATAGCCTATTATTGGATTATTATAAGCCTATGCATTTCATATACTGAATATACTCCAAGTCTCATCTTTAGCATTGTTCTTATAAATGAATCACATGGTTTGAAGGTAAAATGTAAATGAAAAATATACAATAAAATTAATCTGCAATGTATCTACTGACCATAGCTGCCAGATAATTATGGAGTAAAATACGCAATATTTCCCTGTTTAAAGTGAAAATACTCAAGTAAATTATAAGTACCTTAAAACTGTGTCATTGACTCTGTGTTTCTGGACTTTTTGTGTTTTGTGTTTTTTTAGTGTCGCTCCGTGTGTTTTCTGTGCTCTGGTTTACAAGTTGTTTGTAATAACTGCATTAGCCATTTCTGTTTCTTTGTGTAGTGCTTGAACTTGGTGTTGTTTTTTTCCTCTGACTGCAGGGTTTTCTTTGGCTTTAGCTCTGCCTTGCTTTGGTTTTATTCTTGTCAGTTTGTAACTTCCTATGTTCCTCATGTGTTGCCGTCGTCCTGGTCAGGCTGTTTTCCCCTGCACACCTGTTCTGTGTTTAGTCTTGTTAGCCTTACCCTGTTTGTTGCCTGCCACACCCTCATTGTCTTCATTGTTAAACAATCCTTGTGTTTCCCTCTTTATTCCAGCTCCTGCCCCACTCAGCTGTGTCTTGTTCTGTGATTAGTTCCTTGTTTATTTATACCTCTCTGTTCTTTGTCAGTTCATGGTTGATGTATCCCAGTGTTTGCAGTTGTTGTTTTTGTTCCTTGTGTTATGCTCCTTGTGTTTCAAGCCAGTCAGTTCTGTTGCATTCATCTGCCTGCAACCTGAGTCTGGTAATAAATATGGTTTCTTCAGTTCCTGTTGCCTGCCTGTTGCTTCTGCTTTTGGGTTTATCTGCCCACATAAACGTGCCAAACTGTACTTAGAGACATAACTTGAGTATATGTACTTTCCACCATCGCTTTTTAAAATTTTTTTAGCAATAATGCAGTTATAAATGTTGGTACTTCATTAATAAATACTCGTGAGTTTCTCACTCTCCAATACGCCATCAAATCTGCAGTTCCAAATGTTAGTAGGTCATCAATAAAGAGTTGTTTTTACCATAATCTATCAAGTCCAGTGAAATGGGTTTTAGTTTGAATGTTGTGCTCCTCTTTTCCAGATGATAAGTGGTCAAATTGTCCATTGGAAGGGTTTTCCTCAGGAACTAAAAGGACAAAGTAAGTATCACAGTGAAGGAGAATAAACACCAACCAAAGAGATTTTTCTTTGTGGCAACCCCCAAATTGTTACTAATGGGTTATAACTGATAAAACTTGAGTAAATATATACTTAGTTACATTCCATCAGTGGTTTTCTTTATACCCATAATGGAGCCTGATTTTTTGTTTCATCTTAAAATCAGGGTTGTGAAGCTCTTTGAGAACTGCAGTTGACTATTCAAAACTGTAAAAGGTAGTTTCACTAAAAAAATTCTGCTATGATGTGTTTTCAGGTCAATGCAGCTATTTATTTCATTTCACAAGGAACTGACACCATTTGGCCTAAACTGTGATTCATCTCAATTTCAAAGAACAGTCCAACACAGTTCCTTTTACACACCCAGTGCTCTTTTGACCACAGCGCTACAGCCATAACAGCCTGTGAGTCAGTGTGTTTAAGATCAATAAAACGTCCATAAATACCAGCAGTTCACAGCAACACAGACTGAAAAACTGCAACTCTAAATCACCACATACAGTCTCATGTCATTATTAACAAGATTCTGCAGGAGTCTTTTGTTTGTTCTCTATATTCCCTTTCTTTTGGCAGCGTTGGTGTCTGTATGTGTGTGTGTGACTGTGTGTATCCATCTTTCTTCCTACTACATAAATCAGTTTTTTGTTGCTGCTATAATATGATCGTTTACTTTTTAGTAGTGGTGGAAGAAATATTTAGATCCTTTACTTAAAATAAATGTAGAAATCCTGCATTTATCCTCCAAGTATTATAAGCTCAGTGTACTTTTGCATAATTGCCACTTTCAAAGTCTTTTTTTTTAAAATTATGATATTACATTACTGTTTAACCACTGATGAAATATTGCAGCTCATTGGGGTGCAGCTATATCTGTCAGACAGTTTAATCTACAGTATTTTAACAATGCATCACATTTTATAAGCTGCCAAATAAATGGGGATGGAAACACATATCATAAACACGTGTTGCATTTCACTCCAGACAAAAAGAGTGTTTGTTTCTCTTTGTGACCACTAGAGAGCAGGCTGGTTTCTTTTCTCGGATTTCATCCAGTTAAAGGTGTTAGTGGCACATTTCTACAGCATATTACACTAAAAAAGGAACCACATTAGTAACTTGCTCTTTTTAAGTCTTCATTGCTTCATAGTCAGGTATTAACTGTCTTTCTTCATTCTCATATTTTTCAGGTATCATTAACTCTGTGCCCTAATCATCCCATTTGCACTTCTTCAGCAAAATAATCAATCATAAATGTTTTAAATATAGTATTTTTGCAAAACTTTTGTAGGAAGTGCTGCAGTCTAATATAAGGCTGACATATAAAGAGAAATAATTACCTAATTACTATTTCTTTTCTTTATTTAATTATTTCTGAGTCATAGACTGGTCTCATTTCCTCTGTTCCCCTTTTATTTGTTCTTCCTCTTAACTATGCCCACTTGTACACCCTTCGCCCCTTTCTCTTGCACTAATTTACTCATTAATCACTTGGTTTCTCTGTTTATTCGTTTAAATTTTCTTTTTCTTTCTCCCATCAGTTCCTATTGTACGTGTTAAGGTCAGTGCAGGTATTTGAGGACAGTGTGTCAGATCTGTGTGGATTTTTCTTCACTCCCGCCTCTGCTGGATCACACTCCCTGCCCCAGATGCCAACTCAAGAGTAAATTATTACTGTGAGTGTGTATGAGAGAGATAGAAATAGATAGCTAGAGATAGAGGGATGAGATGAGAGAAGTAGAAAGTGTTGAAGAGTGGGTGTCTTTGGTATTTATTAGTGTTGTTTTGGCGACTGATGGAAACTAAATTACCTTCTGTCTTTATTTCTTTTCTGTCTCTCTTTCTCACTCTTTTGCTCCTCTTGACCTCCATCCCACTCCATCTCTTGAGTTGAACCTCTGTAGGCAACTCCTATTGTTAACTGTAAGACTGATTGCATTACAATGTCTTTAAACAAGCAATTAATTTTCTCTAAGAGTCACGGGTCGTTCTGCTCCCTTCTCTTTTTCTTTCTAATCCAGCCTCTCATAATAGCTTCTCAGGCCTCACAGCTTTTGCACGACTTTCTCCATCTGAAAACTATTGATTTTAGTGTCAGTGTGTCATTTGTGCTCCTCAAACACAGGCCAGGATTTAGCTGTGATAATGGGAACCCAAACTGGGGCGATTCATACACACACTTTTGATGTACATATTTCTCACAAGTGTCATGATTCTGTAGATAAGTATTGGAAATGAAACCAGTGTGATCGCTCTTTTTCAGGAACAGCTTCTCTCTGAACGCATCTGGCGGTATCAATGAAGCCCACACGCATACACCACATGCAGCCTGCTTCGCCTTTAAAAACATATTGATTTCTCTCTTTCGCAGGGAGCTTAATGCGATCGATCGGCCAGGCTCTTTCAAGATCAGCGCCAGTATAAGCATCTCTTCCCCTAACACACATGCTGCCTCTTTCCCCTCAGGTAATGATTGTCCTTGGGCTGGGGGAATAGTTTGTCAGCATTAAGAGAGAGAAGTGTTTCTCGTGGCATCCAGTCCCTCTCCCTTCCTCTCTGGTCCCAGGTAATGTGGTTAAGTATGGGACGTATATTTGCCTCTTTAACAAAAGGTATGAGCGAATGCAGCACACACCTCCTTTGACCTTTATCAACTGCCCCCCCCTCCCTCCCTCCCTCCTCCTCCTTCTTCTCCTCTCCACCTCTCAGCCGGTCGATACCTATTTGTATTTGCAATGCATTAGAGCAGTGGCCTCTTTTTAGATTGAAAAAGTTGTCTTTTCTTAGTTTGGCGCCTTGCGGGCAAATCCCTCCAACAAGACAGATGCTCTTTATGAACACTCTCCACCCATTTCTTATCTTATTAAGGCATATGAAGATCAGTTTGATCACATCCATCTCTGAAGTAGTTCAGCTTCTAAAAACCAGAGATTTAGACCTATTCTAATCCTCAATTGACAAGACAAAGGGTCCAGCCATGCTTGCAGCTCTGTGAGGCCGTAATGCTCATTATACAGAAAACCAAGCTGCCAGGTGAAGTGACGTAAATGTAATATTTGGCTAGAGGGTGGTGTCAGAATGAAAAAAAAGGTCACAGACAAATAATTTGCAAGTAATGGTAAGTGTGGTGCTGCCATGAAAAGTTGTTCAGGTCATTTGCTTCTATTCTTGAATAAGTCTTAGTTTAGTTTGTCTATTTTTAGTTTGTCTGTTTGCACAAGACAAGAAACTGCACCAGTGTGGAGGATTTTAAACGCCTAAATGAAAACAAGTCAGACAGTTGTTGATTTCACTCTGAACAACAAACTCATGTTGGCGCTTGAGGAAAAGTTAGGCGATCACCAAAGTTAGTAGGCTTCATTCTCTGAGGACCATGAATGTCTGTACAAAATTTCATTACACTCCATCAAATAGTTGTTGAGATATCTCTGTTTGGATTTAAGTGGTGGACAGACAGACATTGCCATCCCGCAATTTTGGATCAAGACCTCTTAGAAACAGCCTTTCACCTGCTGCATGGCAGTGGTTCCCAACCTGGCGGTCGAACCTCCCGAAGAAGTCACAGATTAAACCTGAAGTGTCATAAGATGTTTGTAAGATAAGACAGAAGAAGAAAAAACATTTTCGCTACTCAAAGTTTCATACTTTTTCTGACTTTTCTCAAAAAAATGTTCTTGTGAAATGCAAGAGAGTTTTACCTCTTCAGGAATCTAGAAACTATTTAAACAAAACAACCTGAGAATCTTTGGTTGACCTGCTCACAGATATGAAACCTGAGACAAGGGGTTGTGAGAAGGAATTTTTTGTAGCTGTGTTCAGTACATGTTCAAACAAACTAAACATCAAGCTGTTGTGAATGAGAAGCAGCTGCTTACTGATGTACAGTGCATTTGCGATGCAATCACTGAACGAATAAAAAAAAAAAAAGGAACTAATGACACATTTCTACACGAGAATTGTTGCAGTATTTTAAAGGGAAAAGTTTCCCAGCGTCACTTAAGTTTTGCAGACGGCCCTTCGCTGTTGGGGTTCAAGCATGTGATGTTGACATTTTCTCTTCATTAATGTAAAGCTGTTTTCTCAGCAGATAACACAGCCTGACATCCACCCTTATATTGTGTTGATCTAAGCCTTAGAAAGGATTAAATCAGCAAGAAAGCCATTTCTCACAAGATTTAATTTGGTTAGTGACTTTAATTGCCTATATTTCAATCCCGCTCTTTGGTTAACATGGCTGCAGTCTAAACACAGCATACATTACAGCTCTACTCAACCACTAAGTGGAGTAGGAATAAACAGAACAATATAGAAAAGAATGAGATTCGGCGGCACTATCAGACACTATATTATGTATAATTTACTGATAATTTTCTGGGAAGTTTCCTGGAAAAACACTGTAATTCAATACTATTTTTTAGGAATTTCCTTTAAAGAAAAGGTCAATTTAAACACAAGTAAATGGTCATTCAAGCTTAATTTATTATTTGAAACTTTATTGTCTGTGTATGTTGAATTGTATGCTTGTCTGTAGAGAAAGTTCACATTTCACAGGCTAGCAACTGAACCAGGAAACGAAATGAAAATGATTCAAAAATTTGAAAAACCAGGTACCCGTTAAACCTTATGAAGGCACAGCTATGACTGCTTTGAAGACTTCTTGACTTCATTCTTTTTCAAACACAGAAATGTGTTTTTTGAAAACCCTCTGATCCTATATTTTCCTGTTAAAAAGTTATAAAATGCGCCCCAATTATATCAGACTTTGATTTTGAGAGTTTGATGCAAGACATGTTTAGGAAGTCCATTGTTAAAACTCTGGGACCACTTGTATAATGTAGAACAATTTAACATATGCAAGTCCGTGCTCTGAGAGGCATCGGGGTGGTTCAGTTTACAGTGTGCCCCCGCTGGCCTACGATCGAATCCTTCCAGAGCTCCTGACTCCCCTCTGTCTCCCCCTCTGCTGTCTCAACAATTAAATCATTCAAGGTGAGTGGACTGCCCACTCTCTGTCTTTTCTGACCAAAAAAAAGACAAATAGATAAAAGCATAAGCTGGTGTAATAGTCCACTTTATGTCCCACAACACAAATGAGTTGCCTTATTATGAAACATTTCACCTGTGTGTCAGCAGTTGCCATGGAGATTTTGTGCAGATATGTGAGACTCTGCTTAATGGTCTGACCTTAACCTTGCACTTGCTCAACGGCACGCTTTTATGATGTTACAAACACATACTTTATACCCCAAATCAATATTTCAACAGCAGTTTCTCTTACCTTTCCTTCAAGTGCATTAAACATTCCATTAATATTGATTTAGCCCTCAAAAATAATAAGAAAGATTTTGCTGTGATTAGGATGTTATTTTGCTGTTTATATGTTGTAAATAAAGGGATTCATTGCTTTTAAATGCATTGTCATTTCTTGAACTAAAGTCTTTGCCATAGGCTTGAACCTCCATTTACAAACCTTTCCCTTCCCCCATCTGCATTTCTCTCTCTGCCCCCTTTTGCCCCTCTGTCCTGCTCTCTCTCTCTCTCTCTCTCTCTCTCTCTCTCTCTCTCTCTCTCTCTCTCTCTCTCTCTCTCTCTCTCTCCTACAAGCTGTGTCTCTTTCCTGTGTGCTGGGGGGCCAGCGGAGGGGAAGTACACTGAGAAAGAAAAGCACTCTGAGTTCAAGTGCACGGGCTTAAAGACACAGCTGGCTCTGACAAAGGGGAATATGACAAGGGGAAAACAGTCATGGAAAGGCAGAATAATGACCTATTGACAAGGCGCTTGTGAACATGCGGACAGTATAGGGATAATTTCACGAAAAAAAGGGGGAAATTTTGAAAAACGTGAACAGGAAAACAGAGAAAAAAATGTCTCCTCCCCTTTTCCTCTCTCCACGTATACTCCTCCTATTCCCTCCCACCTTTCTTTCTTTCAATCTCTGTCCCCCCCCCCCCCTCCTTCATTCCTACCCTGCACACACACACACACACACACACACACACGCAAACACCGACACACACACACACACACGATGACTGATGCCTTCTCCCTCCTTCTCTTGCATTCTCCTTTTCTCAGCTCTAGCTCTCTGCACCGCTGAGACTTTTGTGTGTTTGTCCTCTCTTGTACGGCACGGAGGAACCGGTTCTGCACAGCTCCAGCACATGCTATCCCAGCCACAAACTGAGCAGCAGCTCTGCCTGCCTCTCACTTTGCTGCCTGTGACTTTATCTGCTGCTGTACTTTCCTCACGCCGTTGATTTCCTTTGTCCATAAGGCAATGTTTCCCTTCAAAGTCCTGAGCGTGGAGGGGTGAAGAAAAGAGAAATGGTGTCTGAGGAAGAGGAGATGAGGCAATAGCGGATAAAATGTGACGAGCGGGTAGGCATAAGGCTGGAGTGAAACAGAGATGCAAAGGCTGCAAGTCAAGAGGGAAAGCACTAACTCGAGAGTGAGGAAGAGGGGACAGAGCGGAGGAATCAAGTTGAAATCGGGAAAGAAACGCGGGAAAAGGTAAAAAAAAAAGAGCTTGACTTATGCAACATAAGTTGGAATTCTCTTATATTTTATCGTTGCTCTCTCGAACTGTTATTTTGAAAGAAATACATTATTTCTGTCTTTTATTGTTTTTCGCTGTCTATCTCTGCTTCATTTCTGTGTTGGGCTCTGGTTTCGTTTCTGTTGGTTTGTGTACCTAAAGTCATTTTCCTTCCTCCCACTCCTGCTGGAACATTTTCCCTGTCTCCACGCTTCTCCCTTAATCCAGCCATGCCTTTTATCTCCTGTATTTGCTTGACAGAATATGTACGTTAGCTGAGAGAGCTCTCTTGCCTGAAATGAAGCTCAGTATTAGTCAAAGGCTCAGGCTGGTTTTGGGGCCCAGTTGTGTGTGGACGAAGGGGAAGGAAGAACGGGGTCGAGGGCATTCACTTTTGTGCTGTTATTGTGTTCGAACACTGTCTTTACATGTACAGTGTATTGTATTGTATTGTGTACAGTGAGTATTCTGTGACTGTGTGGATGTTTTTTACCCTAGTTTTGGGTCTTAGTTTTAGCCGTTATGAAAGTGTTTAAAAGATGACACTAAGAATTTGAATTATTTGGCCATCATCCTCCACTCTGGCAATGACACGTCCCACCCTCTACTTCCCTTTACTGTTTGTTTGTGTTCTCAATGTGTCCCTGTTATGCTGCACATGACCAAACCCCATCTTTACTGTACGTCTGTCACCTTCCACATACCTTCATGCTTTGTGCCCATGCAGCTCTCACCTAATCCTCGCTCTCCTGTTCGCTCTCAGCCTCCATTGTTTAATATCGACAAGTTACTGTCGTCCTCCACATGTGCGCTTGAGGACCTGTGATATATCCTCATTCTGCTCTTAACAAGTCTATCCATCTCCATGGAGACCTGATATGAGCTCTTAGGCCTTGCACCCCTGACTGCATGCAAACTCACAAAGATACCCTGTTTGTCTCCCTGCCAGGGTGCGCCATTTGGCAAAGGGCAGGAATAGGGCGACTTCGGGGATGGTGGTGCTGGTCTTGATGGCTGTGCCTGTATGCAGGTTCAATTCGAGACTTAATACAGGAACCAAAGTCGCAGACAGCCAACCTTGGTGGTTGCTAGCTGGTTTGTGCCCATGGACAGTTGGTAGAGAAGTGCAGGTACACACAGCCGTGTTTTCTGTAATATGATTAAACGAAGCAGTAAATTTTGTTCCAGATGTTATGATAGTATCCGTGGTCAACTGCAGAGCATGCTCAGTTGCTCACTGGGCCGCACTCATGTGTACAGATTTGAGCATGGAGTCTTAATGTTGAAATATCACCAGTTGAATTTAAGCAAATGCCATAAACCCATTATTCATTTCTATAATTAAGACCATTGTGTTCACAATGGGGAAATATACAGTAGATATTTGAGGAAACACACTGAATAACCTCAAGAAAACCAAGACAGGGACTGTGCTAAAGGGGGGCCAATTCAATAATATTAAAATTATTTTGTTGTAGTGTTTCTTTTTTATTGCTTGTTACTGCATTAACTCATATCAGTATATTTCAGGATTGATTAGAGGTTTATCGAAAGGCTAAAATGGTTTCATTGAGACCATACACATAAATAAAATGACCAGAGCAGAAATTTTTGTTTGCCTTTGTGTTATCTCTGAAATGCTGTTGTCGTGTGATCTGAACTACTCATAGACCCAAAACACATAAATCCTTTCATAAGTTCTGGGGAGCTCTACCTATAAAATTGCATAATTTAGCTTTCAAGAAACAAATAGAACTGTTGACATTGTACTGTAATATGCTGATGATACATTGCATATAATATTGATATAACAGTCAAATTACAAATCCAACAAATTACAGAAATAATTTGGATTACTACAGCATAGTGACCTTGATGCCTGAACATGTGGAGTTGGTGTGATGTTATCCAGCAGTGGGAGTTCAATGGGGCACTTTTGCCTTCACAACTGAAAGTGTAGTTATATATCCACCACCATCATCCATTTCAGCTGTTTGGGGGAGATCTGTCTGTCTCCAGTGGCCATAATACACCTGACAGTTTTTTTTTTTGCATCAAGCCACTTCTTTTTAACATGATCAGGTTTTGTTCATTAAAGCATCATACTAATGGTCTGTTACATGGTCTGATGTTTAGCTTCTGTAGATAATAGCTTAATGATAGCTCATACATGGCTCTGACCACTGCTGCTCTGTCACAGAATTATTTGGGCGTTTTCGAATGCTAATGAAACATTAGTTGAAAGAAATTTCAAAATTTAAGATCAAACATGACCATTTTTAGTTGTTACAAATAAATCTATGGTTGGGGCACGTTTCATAAATCAAAATCTTTTTTAAAGGAAATTTTCACAAAAGAAAACTTTAATGAATGAAGCTCATTGATTGCTGCTATGGCTGTAAGACAGTCTATCATATCATAACACTTAAAGCATGAGCAGTTGAGGCATTTAGTACATCTCCAAAGCACCACTTCTAAACAATAATACTGAATATATTGGTAGAATTAATAGATTACCCTGATTTATTGTACTGACAATGAATGTATCAGTTATTTTAAACCTCTTCAGCTTGAGGTATCCACTTATTGATCCCAGCACATCTAAACTTTAGAGTGCAGTGGAAGCCATTAATGCATTTCACTTTATAAAACATAACTATGCCTTCACTATCAATTATGTAGCTCTGGTGTGAGAGAGACGGGAAAAGGGCCACACACAACAGGCAGCAGGATCCGACAATCCGGCATGGAGAGAGAAAGCGCTGCACCATGTGACCGCTGTGGATGTACTAACGCTCTCTCTCACGGTCTGAGTGAGAGCTATTCCCCCCGGACTCAGTGTTCCAGTTGCATCAGTGTTAGTCTGCCTTCTCTAGGACGTGGGGCTGAAATGGGGCTGGAGCTGAGAGAGCTCCATCTGGATACCCATAGGGCTTTCCTACTTTATAAGCACAGAGCTGATAACGTTTCTCTCTGTCGAACTGAACACAAAGTTTTACCAGTTTGAATCTCAGGAGATGCACGGCTTGATGTTTTTCTCAGTGGTTGCACGATGTGTGAGATGGTTGGTTCCTTCAGATGCTTTGTCTCTGTTGAGGTATAGCATCACTGAAACTAGTTACCTTTTTTCAGCATCTTTCACACATCTGAGCTTAATGTTATATTCAGAAACAACAGTACATGGACAACTTGTTAAACAGTACAGAAAGTAGTGTACAGAAATTCCAAAGATGTGTTTGAGGTAGTTTGGAATCAGTCTTTATGAAAGAGTTTATCCACCAGAGAGCAATCATCAAGTTTATTTTTCAGCTGTAAAATGTTTTGTTAAGACATATCTTGATTACATGGTTTTAAAAACACATTTAAGTGATCCTTATCAGAAATCTTTGTTTATGTTATGTCTTTATGTGAAAAAATGCTCATTAGCCGATATATGGTTATCAGATTTTTTTTAATTCTCAACTTTTGCCCTCAAAAATTTGTTGTTCTGGTGCGTCAAGGTGGTCTGGGGGCTAAGACATGAACCATGTTGGCAACAATGCAAATCTGATAAATCCAGCAAAGGCCCTTTGTTGCATGTCATCCCCCTTTCTCCCCATATTTCCTGTCTGCCTTTCAACTATATACTGTCAATGAAAGGCAAAAAATGCCCAAATAATACTGAAATAATCCAATTTTAAGTCTGGCTACAGTATGAACTACAGTGTAAGATTAAGGAAACAAGCAGCTTTTATGCTGAATTTTAAATGGTTACAAAAAGAAATCCTGCACATTGTTAATGTATTTTACAATAGTTACTAGATTTCTCTCAGATCAGATACTTTTTAGTTTTATCCAGCTTTTGGCTACAGTAGGTAAGGATTAAGTAAGGTTCCTATACGTCGTCAAATAATAAACTAGATTTGGGAGAAAATATTAAAACTTTTTTTAAACAGCAGCAAGCAAAATGGTCCTTGCACATTTGTTTGGATATGTTGTCATGTTAAATGATTTCTGGGTATTGGAGTTCAAATTACCACTCCTTGCCATTTGGCAATGCCCAGGGCACAGAGTACAGTGCCAGGTAATAATGCTGTTTGTGTTTTTCCTCCCTTCCTCAGCAATGTGAGAATTGTTTCCAGTCACCAAGTTGATATCAATGAATGGTTTCCTCATGGAGGGGCCAGGTGGTTGCCTCGTGCATTCAGATGGAGGCAGAGGTGGTGAGGTGGGGGTTAATATTTGCAGGCTGTAGGAATGTGTTTGGAGTCAGCAGTGAGAATTCCTCCGTTCTGCATTAGTAGGTCACAGCGTTGCCTCTTACCTCGCCAGACTATCTCAATCCCCTCTTTTCCCCTCTTCCCCTGTGTCTGTCTCTCCCATCTCCCTTTACCACTCCGTCTCGTATTTGATCTCCGTCTTTATCAGCACGTTCCTACCCCTGTCTCGTTCTCCATGCACGTCTTTTTCTTCTGTGTTCTGTCTCTAGGTTTTGATCCTCACCATCTCCCCTCTCCTCTTGGGCTCTTTAGATGTCTTACAGACATCTTAAGAGCCTCAGGAGTTGGGGGTTGGGTAAAAAGCGCGAGATTGTGAAACTGTGTGTGAGTGTGATAATTCTAGTACAGTGCTCTCTCCGGCTGGCCTCAATCGTGTCCTCTTCAGTACATCGGTCATGTATGATTTATGGAGCAGGTTCCTGAGGAATGGGCTTTGTTGATGTCATCGGACGTTGTCTATTCATATCTTCAACTATAACTAGCCCACACTCTCACTGTCTGTCTGAAATGGAGAAAAGAATCACAGCGTCAGAGAACTCATCTTAAAGTCATCATCCTTTAGCAGAACACTTTGTTTTTGACATTTTTCTCAGTGTCAAGTTTTAGAAAAATTAAAAGTTAAGCACTTAATTAATCGTGCTGAAACTAAAGCAGTAGCTTTGGGAAATACGCTTATTCGCTTTCTTGCCAAGAGTTAGGTGAGAAGATTGACACCACACTCATCCATGTCCAGTACATATGGAGCTACAGCCAGCTGCCAATTAGCCTAGCTTAACACAAAGAGCCAGCTCATTAATTAACACATTATTAATCATTAATTAACACATACCTTGTCTGTTTAACCTGTTGTAATGCAAAGTGTTAACGTGTTCCTTTATGAGCTTTAGAGGTGCTGGTAGGCAGATTTTGTTACCTTTGTACAAAGCCAGGCTAGCTGTTTCCCCCTGTTTTCAGTCTTTATGCTAAGCTAAGCTAACTAGCTGCTAGTGGTAGCTTCATGTTCACTGTACAAACATGTCAGCAGCAGTGTTGATTTTTCTCTTCCAACTCTTGGCAAGAAAGTTAATAAGTATATTCCTCATACTGCTACTTTAATCGTTTTGTCTTCAAGTTTTTTGATAATTGGTTAATCGCTGAAGTCATTTATAAAGCAAAGATGTTAAATATTTGCTGTTTCCAGCCTCTCAATTCTGAGAATTTACTATTTTTGTCTTATGTAATTGTAAATTGAATATCTTTGAGTTTTGGACTGTTGGTTGAAGAAACCAAGCAATTTGAAAAAAATCTAATTTGAATAAAAATCTAATTAATTGATCAATTATTTAAAAAAAATAGTTAGTTATTCATTGGTTATATAAAAATATTGATAAATTGCAGCACCAAAACTGTACAAATACAATGGTTTGTGATTTGATGCCTAAAGTTTGTAGATCAAGAGGTTTGTACTGTCACTACGTGTCCTCTGGCAACATATTGATGGCATTCACAAGGCTCTCATTATGCGATACACATGCTCTGCAGTGGCGTAGGAGGTGTCAGCTGCCCGCATCACACAACGACACCCTCAAGTGTGCCAGCTCTCTGGTGCCAGACAGAGAGGAGGTGGGTATAGTATGAAGAGAGAGGGGAAACGATGAAGACACAAAGAAACACACCGTGTGTGAGGTGGAGGAAAAGTGTTTGATGCAATGGGAGCAAATGCAGAAATGAAGGTGAAGGGGAAAATCATTATTTATTGTCTCACTGCTTGGTGAATCATTAGAAAATCACACAGAAAGTCACATCAACAGCTCCTTTGCAATAAAAGTTAGTCAGTCTGATGACAAGTACCAACTGGTAGAAATGAAGTAATGGTCCGTGAACATTACACATCCGTATATTCCAGATCAGAGCAAACAAACCTTTACAAGTCAAAGTTTCAGGAGTCAGGTAGTGGAAGTAAAACCTGCCGGCTGTTCTTTGGTCAGTGTGGGTCGTTGGGGTCACATCTGTAAGATGAAAGGAGAGGCTGCGGGTGGTTGCTTCCACAGAGGGATGGAAAGGTCAGGAAGTGGCCCCAGCATAAACACCAGACTCATTGTTCAAGTTCAAGGTAAAACTGAATGGGGTTTTCTTTCAGTTAGCTCAGCCCTGCGTCCTCTGACAAGTTGCTGTTTTTGAAAGGGTTGTAATTAGGGGAAAACACTGCCTTTGGCAACGGCTGACGTTGGTGTCATGCTGTTATAATTGTAAGCTAATTATGTCGATTTTATTTATTTAATAAGGGGTTTTAGGTGTTGATTGAGCAGAGCGTGCATGGCTCTTTGGTGTAAAATAATTAGCTGCAGAATATCTTTTTAAAAGTCATTTAAAATATTGTGTGTGCTTACACGTGGCATTGGCTCAGGTGTGTCCACTTTCTGCCCTCTCAGACAATGAACAAGGTCACCACCAGAGGGTCAGATGTCAGGGCAGCGTTTCCCCTCCTCCACCTCTAGCAGCCTGACCCCCCTCCCTCCCACCCTCTCTACCTCCCTCCCTCTCTCTCTGTTGTGTCTGTTCGGTCGTCAGCTCCTCATTAACTCCTCACAGGGGATTTCCTGTTCGCCTCCTTCGCTTTCCCGTTCCTGTTGAAAATGGAACGACACATTAGCTCTTTTTACAAAATATGAATAATTAAAATCCTTCACAGTTATTGTGCTGAATATGCAAGCTAACTGCCTAAAAGTTGTAACTACATGCTGGGAACGAAAAAGGTTGTCAGAGCACGATTACAACAGCTACAGTGCCAAACCTTTGTGAAGCCTAGGACTGTAATTGTGCTCTCAATGAGTAGGCTACTGTACAGTACACACACGTACACATCTACGCACACACGTACACACATAATTCAGAGTCTGACTCACCCCCTTTAACAGAAAGTCAATAACAATACAGGAATGATTAATCAGTCCCTCCGTGGCCCCTCCCTCTCTACTCACCACCTTCCACTCTCTTGTCTCAACCCTGCTCACCCTCTCTCAGCTTAGTATTGATCTGAATGCATTTGCCTCCCATTTATCCGTTATCCCCCCCTCCGACCCCCATCACGTATACACAGCCACTGCATCGAGCGGTCACAAAGAACCTTTTACACAGGAGTGTCTCCCGTGCACACACACAACACCACACACACACACACACACACACACACACACACACACACACAAGCGCGTGCATGTGCAGCAACACACATCGCTGCACCACACACACACCATCTGATACTCAGATAGGTACCACACTTAACTGCACTGTGGGATTTGACTTGATTATTCTGCAGTGCAGATTTGGAAGGTCCTTTTCTTGGTGCAGGTGCATTATGTGTGTGTGTTTGTGTTTGCATGTTGCACTCACAAGGCAGCATTCTTAAAGGTTTAACTGACAGCTCATTTGACCCCCCTGCTTTCCCCCACTACCATTCTGGTTGGTGGCACACAGGTTGCCATGACACCAGACTGTTTTGTCTGCCCTTTGACCTCTTTAAGGGGTGCTGTGGTCAATCAGGCATTACACGTGAGGGGCAAATAGAAAGGAGGAGAGGGAGGGGGGAAGCATTTCCTCTGTAAAAATGAGGTCCAAAAGGTTCTTCTATACATCCGCTTTGTACAGAGCAGAAGGTGGGGAGCCTCCGAGAGGCTCGCAGTGAAACAAAGACACATGTGCACATACAGACATGGCAGTGCTCTGCAAGGGTAAATGAACTAGGCTGGAGCTCCCAGGGGGTAGGGAGTTATTATGCTCATTGTGCAGTTGGCCAGCTAAAGCTGTTTGGCTGCTTCTTTTGAAGTTATATTTATCAAACCGGAGCAGGAGGCTTAACACTCCAAGCTGATGCATCGCTTTGTCCACGCTGCAGAAAGCATGTGTGCAGAATGCATTTAGATGGCTGTCAGATATTAAGAATTAAACACCCCTCCGATGTTTATCCGCACAATCTCTGACAGAAAGTTACGCACGAAACAGGATTTATGTCAGTTGTGTTGCCACCAGTAATGTCCTTCCCATGACACCTTCAAGCAGTGAAACTGTGAAATGAAAAGTGTCTAATAGGGTTAAACTCAGTCATTTTCTCTCAGCAAACAGCAAGTGTTCACAGTAAGCTTGGTGTTAATGATGTTGGGATAAATTTGTAAATATGTATGTATTAATAGCAGCACTCAAGAAGCCAATCAATGCATTTGAGCATTCGCTAATTATGTCATTTAGTCTGCGGTGTGAATAGGTTTTTTGCACTTTGTCCTTCTGTTCTGTCTGTCAGAATTATTACAAAAGTTACTTTATGTGATGATAATAGATCATGTAATTGGGTCGTTTGGACTGCAGTTGTTTGTCTCAGTTTATGTATTTAATTATGTTCGGCTCAGTATGGATGCTTTCTTCATGTCCTTTCTATTCCTTATATCTAAATACTGACATCACAGTACTCACATTCAATGGAAGGTGTCCATATTACACAAATACACTTTGTAGATTAGATGCTGCCTCAGTGGAAAAGAGCTTTAAAGTCTAAAACACTTTTTTAGATTGTTTTCTCCTGTTTTAAATTACTGAAATTTACTCCAAAAAATTATTTGTGTGTATGTTACATTGTAGTTTTGGGAGCTGATGCTGTTTTCCAGAGCAGCTTATTAGTAAGTCAGTAGCTTTTCCTGGTCATGTGCAGTGACACTTCAGCTGTTGTAGAGCTTGAACCTGTGACCTCTTGGTTAAACAGTCTTTCTATTCACGAGGCCAGCTTGGCTCCCTCTAACCTCTGTGTGTATGTGTGTGTTCTGTGTGTTTGTGTGTTTCAGTGGGCCTTCTCTTCCTGTCAGAGAACACCTGGCACACTTGAACAAGAGAGTGATCTCAAGGTAAAAACTTTTTGATTTTTATACAATATCCTAAGTGATAAAGTTACCACTGTCAACATTTCCATTTACCTATCCACCTCCATTTCCGTTTTCACACACATGAAACAATGGCATAAATAACTACAAAGACGTGAACATGCTGTTAGTTTTGAATGGATGGACTTATCACATACATGTACGCCTACATACACATATACATACTTTTTATTCTTACATTAACGCACAACCTCACACTTGCATATCAGTGCATACAAAGTAATGTTCAGTTTTTTTTTTTCTTTTCTGATTCTTTTCTGAAACTGTTTAGTTGCTTTAACCTGAATTTAAAAGTCTAACCAGGGTCAAGGGTTCCAAATAAGCTTCAGCTACACCCCCTATACCCATTACATGTTGCATTACTTCCTCATGAGAGTAAAAATCCACTTATTATCAGGATTTTGATCAATCAATTGTACATAGTAAAACAAACACTGTGCTGACAGAATCTCAAGACAATAGTGCTCAGCTATAGCATTTTAAAAAACCCTGCACTCGCACACAGGTGTTTTCACTTATTCTGGCTAATTAAATTAGTCAGGTTGCAGGTGGGTCGAGCTATGCTGGAATTATGTGAGCTCACCAAACTTTCATGAACCAATGTGCAGGTGCAACTAAACTAACTAGAGGGTCAGACAGATGTCAATCAAGCATAGCACAGTCGTCAGACAGGTCTAATCAAGCAGATAAGTGAAAACACCTGTGTAGGTGGACCATGGGTGTTGAGTGCCCTTAAAATATGCACACAGTATATTGTCCGAAACCCCTTCTATAGGTTACCAGTCACACTGTAGATACAGGCATCATTATAATTTTACTTTGCAGCATCATTCAAGTTAAAGCTCTGCTTCTCAATGCTTCAGTCATGTGTATTGTGTCTTTATAAACTGTTTGGGGAAGCTCCTTGGACATAGATACATTTACAAATTTCCTTTTAACCTTCTATGGCTCCTCTGTAAACCAATAATTCTTAAACTAAAGTGTTTTATTTGTACTTAAGTCAAAAGAAATGACCTCAAGCTTATTAAAAAACCAAATCATGTTTGTCCAAGAATTCAGCTATTTATGCGCACAAATTGTCAGAATATTATGCTCTAACTGACCAGATGCTGTGGAAAAACTAAGGTCACAAAATAATTTGTTAAAAAATGAAATTTAGTGCTAAAATACAGAATAGAAGAACTGAATTTCAGGGTAGGATGTAAATGCTTCTGCTCTGTTTTATTTGGCAAAATGATGGGCCTACCGTACACACCTCAACCACTTAATCACCCAAGTATTTAATTTCCACCACAGATACATTCAACCATTATGCCAGCCCAGCATACGTAGATTGACAGATGTGCCATAGCAACAGTTTGGCTAGTTGCCAGGCTGTTTGGGTTGCCAGGCAAAAGGTTCCCATGGCAACATTCATTTTGCCATCTTGGCTGGCGTCAACCAAAGCAGATTAGTGTAGGATCGAGGATAGAGCATCGCTCACACCTGGGGAAAAAAAACACATGCATATTTCAGCAGATCAGAGTGTTACTCTCTTATGTTACAAATGTTGCAACGGTGCTGTGATGGTACACTCAAGCGAAGATGTTGCGTGCCTTACTCCAATGAAAGGGAGTGGCAGAGGCAATACAGATATTTGATATTGAAACTGGGCATCGCTGCTTGCATGGGCACATGTTGAAAATCAGCTGGTTCTGTACATTCTGCCCTGGGAGGAGAGGAGTATTTTCAGTTTCTTTCTGTTTTCCCCGAGTTACATCATGTTCATTTCATCACCTACAGCATGAAAGCATTGAAAGTCAAGTTGTCTGATGTGTCGACCAGCAAGACTGTGAATTTCTTACATGCCTTCAAGAACTGTACCATGAAGCAATAGCCAAATGTGTGTCACTGTATGTGGATGATGATCAAGTATGAGAGGAATTTCGAAGTTGAATTGAGGCCGCCCCATTTATGAATCACCCCAGACATTTTTCATAGTGAAGTAGTCTTTCACTGCTTAGACACTCAGACAGGCCTGCTCAAGGGTGGAGTGAGCAAGAGAGATCGAGAGAGAGAGAGAGATAGCTGACATTGGCACAATTACACTGCATTTCTGCGTGATTTGACTGTGAAAATATTGCAGACGGGGTATAAAGTGGAGGAGGTCGTGGGTATAAAAAAGGCAGAGCGGCATGCATGTGCGGATAGAGAAGGCAGGAGGGGGTATTAAGACAGAGTGGTTAAAAGGGTAAGAGGCGGGAAATGGGGACCCATGAGGGCTGAAGCAGTGAAAAGGTTGAGTGAAGAGAGAGAGAGAGAGAGAGAGAAAGAGAGAGAGAGAGAGGGGGGGGAGGGTGCACCTTTGGGACAGGAGATTGAAAGAGACTGGGAGCAGCAGACAGAAGAGGATTAGGACTCTAAACACATACCAAAAAAGAAAAGAGGAGGAAAAGATAGGACGAAAATTCACCTGGCAACATTTTCACAGTCACACCCTGTTGCCCGATTGGTTGGAGGCTTTTAAGTCGGGCTATCTAGTTTCTTTCTCTCTCCCTCTGTCTGCCTATTCTCAAATAGCTGCACAGTTCAACACGAGGTCTGCAGAAGGATAGTTGGGGCAATGCTCGGTCACTGATCTTTACTCGTTTTCTGCATTGTACTGCTTTCTTTGTTGGAAGATGGATTCCTTAAATCCCACATGCCAAGCAGCGTTTTCATGCAGAGAATGTAGAGCTCCCACATACTGCTCTCTTTTGTTGCACTCAGAGGATGGTTTTAACTTGCACAGTTTTCTGAAAGCATCTTTACGTTGATAGTGTTCATTCAACCAAATAATTTGGCTTTTATACATTTGCACACTGCAGCATTTTATCCGAATCAGCTGTCTGATTCTGTTTAATAGCCTCAGCCTGACAGGTTTTCATGGGAGTTAAATGCCATCTGCCATAACACTGTCATCCCAATCAGGTCCACTGTCAGCTGTGATATCTAAATCTGGATGACTTCTGTTCCATGGTCAAAGCGGAATTTCCTTCATGTCAGTGAAAAAAAAAACTTCTATATTAAAAGGTTTTTGATCTGTGGAAGTCGTGATTGTTGCGTGCAACAGCACCACGTTTGCAGGCTCAATGCTACATTCCAACAGCTGCAAGCCAGGAGTGTAGCGTTACTCTGAGCACAGATTCAGATGTAACAGGGGCAAGATGATGTGCTGCATAAATGCAATTTAAAGAGTTTTAGTGGAACCTTACCAAAACAGAAATATATTAGTAATGAGTTGGACACAATAATAGCTGGTGATTTTTAATGTACAAAGGTCAGAAGCCATGATTTTCAATTTGCTTTCAAGACTTGAAGTATCCTGATGTAAGAAAGGTCCAACCTTGATTGTTCAGAAACAGCATTTTGCAGTTTTTTTTTTCTAATGCCGCTTTATTGCAGAGTCCGGCGGCATTGAAAGAGCAGTGCATGGAAGAGAACAGAGAAGTGAGAGGGAGTTTGCACAGTGACCAGAAGGGGGCAACAACTCCTAAGAAATAAATGAAAATACTATGAATGAACATGGGAAATGAAGCCTTTGTAGTACTTGCCTGCATGAGAGGCTGAGATGTATGGAAATGGATTTTCATAGTTATGTTTAAATGTTGTCCAACTTCAATTTAGGCAGTGTAGTTTTTTCAAAGATACAACATTTGTGCCATATTTTCTTTTATCCAGTTTTACGCTTTCCCACAGTATATTTGATAATGTCAGTCACCTTATCTTTGTCCTCCACCGGCACCTATTAGCTGCGTAAATCCAACTGAGACTCTTTGTGCTTTTATCTACACCTGCTCCACATAACCTGAGCTCCTGCGCTGCGCAGCCACTGCAGCGTTCAGTAGGTGCGTCTTCTGGACCCCAAATGTTAGAACAATCCTCCCAACTTAGTCGTGATTACAAATCCATTTCCCATTTCATGTTTTAGAGCATTAACATGCAAAAACCCCATTAAACTCCTTTTTTCCTGCTATTGATCAAAAAAGTTCCAGTTTATCTACTGTGACCGCTGAGTTCAATGAAAAAAGGCAATAATAATAAAAGTTATGTCATAGAATTGAGATTTCTGTGCCTAGATCCAAGCCCAAAGAAAAAATTGCATAAAAATATTCTATTGCATAACAAAACATGCAAAAAAGAAAATCAAAGGGTAAATCTCTTGAGTCTGTATGTCTCAATCTCAAAGAGGAAATTAACTGTTTGAGAATATTGCTCACATCTAGATCGAGGTGAGGCATGAGGTAATTGGCTGACCAGTCGAAAGGAGCCAGACAGGTATATAGAGTTTACAGACAGACACCTACATCCTGCCAGTGAAGATTTTTTCTGGAGAGCAGCTCTACAGCCTGTGCTCTGCAGTGTGAGGTAGTTGGTTGTATGGTTTCGCATAATAAACAGCACGGAGATAACTGTACAACCTTCTAGCTTTCCCTGCGGAGTCACTTCTTGCCACGTCTAACGTACCCCCAGCAGAGAGGTAAGTATGTTGTTACTTCGCCAGAGGGTCTCCTAGTGGTTAATGACATGACTCGTCCTTTTCAAATTGCGTCGCCTCTCATCCTCTCAAGGTCTAATCAGATACTCTCCCTCGGGCAAGTCCTCATGAAAACTTCCCACGAGCTTGTTTGTCATTTTTGTGTGCGATATATGCAGCAAGTGGGCACGTTTGTCAGATGGAACACCTTCTGCTTGACAGGTTGTTGGTTGTATACTGGCAATCAGCCGCTCACACTGCAGCTGAAATACCTTTAAAAGGGAACGTTGGAGCTCCACTTTTATCCAACAACCTTCTTCGAGGTCAGATAATGAAACACAACCCAATATAGATTATATGAGCCACATACATGATACACCACCTCGCTATAGAAATCATGGTCCTTCTGCTTGTGTTTGGGAGATCAATTTGTTTCTGTATAATACAACAGGTAGAATACCCTTCAGTGTGAACCTGATATTGATATTTTTTCAGTGTGTACCTGATATTGTGCTTGCATGTACATACTTCTGCTACTACCATGTTGCCTGCTCGCTGGCATGCCACTTGCCGCTGTCCCCTGCATCCACACTGACACACATATGCGCTAATTTATCCAGTTTCTTAATTGATCCTCCTCCCGTCCCCTCAGCATGTTAGCCTAGTGGTTGAGACAGCAGCCATCTGCAGTGCGTTATAACCAGCTCTCCTCCCCTCCCTAGAAGGGGGAAAAAAGGGGCATATATCAGAATTGTGCTGATTCGGCACTGTCAGTCGTCTTTTTCATCCCCGCATGACGCTGTTGGGGCAATGTGTGTAGGGGCAAGGATAATGTGCGTACACTATCTTCTCTTGCCTCCCTCTGTCACACAGCAATAGAGTAAAGATTGTTTATAGTGATCGGTTACACTTGGCTCATTTTCCATCCTGGCAAATGCTGCACACTGTGCATATGTGTGTGCAGATTGTTATATGAACATATTTTCATACATCCACATGCAGGCTGTTCTAAAAATGTCTTTTAAGGTTGAAACCATGACGAAAACACCAAATTCTCTCCCAGTATAGATAGAGCCCCATGCCTTCCTTGATGCACCTGTGCATGGAAAACAAAAGAAATCCTTCATTACTCTTTGTAAAGCACGGTTTACCCTTTGTTTTGCCTTTGCGCACATATGCTATAAGTTATGAAAACAGGTGTGATGTGCTGCCAAAAGCTGTCTCCGGTCTCCCAGGATCTGACGGCAAACTAGAGCATCCCGATCCTGAGACAGACAAGGCAGACACCATCCCAGACTGATGATGTCATCCCTGTGGAGCACTCCCAGTGCTTTGTCTCTCAGTGGCACTGCAGAGTGCCGCCGCAGGCACGCAAACACACACACATACACACCCAGACACACACACCTGTCTGTGACATTCTGCATTTGTCACTCAGGTTCGGACATTGCTCATTCCAGAAGAAGACTGCGTTTACTTGGTGTTTAAGACAAAATGGCGTCCAGATAGCCACAGTCTTGGAAAGCCGTGCTCCAACGCAGTCTAAATTTACTGGCAAGAGGACAGAGCCTGCAAACACCCCTTGCACTCTATAATGTAGTCACAATCAGAAATCTATGTGCTGTAAATGTATAGGAATTTGTCTTGGTGACATTAATGCAGGATCAGATAGAGTATTCATGCTGCACAAGTACATATTGCATGGGAATTCGCATTCTGTGCAAAGGGACAGTGCAGAACACGCAGTATACATATCACAGCAGATAGTGTAAATACATTCAGCATGTTGTTTCTATGCAAATGCAGGTAGCATGGCATTACAGTATGATTGCAGCCACGGAGGAGGATGTTAAGAGTCCTATAGTGCATGGGAGCTGTGAATAAGACAGTTATAAAGCAGAAAATAAATTTAGCTTTACAGAGTGTGTGTCTGGAATACCTGCTGCTAAAAGTGACAGACTAGTAGGCAATGGGGGTACATCGTGAATATTCATTAGGTATTATGAATGTAGGCTATAGTGTTGTGTTTTTATTCTAACCTATATTTCTGAAAGGTTGGGTCCTCGTCTTGCATATTTATGAAACTGAAGCCTTAACTGAAAGCCATTTTAAGAGAAGGTGAAGATGAGTTTGTCTTAATCTATTTCCATCATATGTTTGCAAGTTTTTGCCTCTCACAGAGAAGGCTTTTAAAATTCTCACTAAATGTTAAAGATCCCCTTCAGACATGTTTTAAGATGCATCTAAAATACTCTACTTTGAATACTCAGTGGTGGAAGAAGTATTCAGATCCTTTACTCAAGTAAAAGTACCAATACAGCAATGTAAAAATACTCCATTACAAGTAAAAGTCCTGCATGAAAAATGCATTGAATTGAATATATTATTATATATGACATCATTAGATTATTAATACTGAAGCATCAGTGTGTAAGCAGCATGTTGTAGCTGCTGGAGGTGGCGCTAGTTTCAACTACTTTATATACAGTTAGCTAGTTTAGTCCATTGGTTCCCAACTTAGGGTGCGGGCCCCTCCAAAGGGTCACCAGATAAATCTGAGGAGTTGTGAGATTATTCATGGAAGAGGAAAGAAGAAAAAAAAAAGTTCTGGTACAGAAATCTGTTTTTAGTTTTTGGACTTTTTCTCTAATCTTTGATTTTTGGTGAAATATTGGATCATTTGAACATTTATTGAAATTAAACCATATGAGAAGTTTAGAGGGAAAAATCACCATTTGGTGGAGCTGTTAACAACTGATAGACATCTGTAATGTGACCCCGACTACACACTACTTTTTGTAAGACGTCACAAGCCAAAAGTTTGGAAACCACTGGTTTCATCTTCAACAACGTGTTGTATTTTAAAAGCTTTTTTTTTTTTTAAAAAAAAAAGCACCATTGTGTCAAATCTTCATCTGAAAAGTAACTAAAGCTGTCAAATAAATAAAGTGCAGTAGAAAGAACAGTATTTCCCTTGAAATATAGCGGAGTGGAAGTATAAAGTAGCATGAAATGGAAATACTTAAGTACAAATACCTCAAAATTTTACTTAAGTACCACACTTGAGTAAATGTACTTAGTTACTTTCCACCAATGTGAATAATAAGTTGTGTTTGATAGAGTTTTTCCACAAAAAAGTTAAATTATCTTGTTAAAATCCTTTAAATGACATTTCCTCCTCCCCCCTCATTAAAAATTACAGAACCTATGAATATGCAAATGTGTTTAATTTAAAAAGTTTAACTGCTGGACACAAAATGTAAAGTCCATTCTCAGTGTTTGTGCACTGGAGGCTTCAAGCTTTCACATCACATTTGTATAAGTTGAATATTGGATCAGGATTGACTTCCAAACTATCTGTAATGTCACAAATCATGCTTGTAGGCCCGCCCCCTTAAAGTCAGATTTTCAATGAGCACAGAGAAACTTTCCACCTTCAGCAGATGAAAGTGAAAACAGTCTTCTACTGTCAAACTCTGCACATACATCATTCTGCACAGTGAAGCTCAAACATTCAACTGCAGGAACAAGGAGAAAAACATATGTTTGAGTAGAGAGGGACTTTAAGAGAGATCGATGTGGTTAGTTGCCCTCACATTTTTCTCAATTTCATAGCTTTCTTTTTTTTGTTAGCCAGGGTGTTATCCATCAGAGAGGCGTTATCACAGGCCTCAGTCACCTCTCGCTCCTTCAGGCCAAAGACAATGTATTTTCTTTGTCACATTCTCCCATCATTTGCTCTAAATGTGTGACACGTTGATCATATTCTCTTGTTGTACAACATGGTCAGAACACTTTAGGGCCATTAATGATGCTTACACATCGAGGGTAGTGTTTATGCTCCATCTCACTGAACAGACAGCCAATCAGTGGGTCTAAATTAGATTTACTTTCATTTCTGAATTTCCCTCAGGGCCGTATGATTTTGTTATCTGGCGACTGCAACGGCAACTCTCTGTCCTCTTGGATATTAAAGCAAGTGTTACAATCAAACTGCCTTTAGACATCTCAGTTGATTGAGCAACAGAGCAGGAATATTAAATATATAAAGCTGTCCGAAGGATTAAAAAATATTATGCAGCAGTAAAATTGTTAAACTGTTGCAATTTCTTTGTTTATGCATGCAAAGAAAAATGTGGGTCTATATTTTTTTTAAATCCTGTGCCACCTCTGATGTTAAGCTGTATAATCAACACACGTTCTTGTAATTGGCAAAGCTTTCCACGATGGGTTTATTTAGTGTGTTTGATGTCACTCCAGTGGCAATTTACAGTTGTGTTGGAGCAATGCCATAAATCCTGTAATCAATTTGATGACGGTATGATTGCTGTACACATAGGAGGAGGCAGTAATGTCAGGCTCTCAGGTTCATGAGACTCCTGGGCTTCATATTTTCTCTCTATTCTCATCCTATTAGAGGATTCTGACCCTCCCCCTCCATCCCCACTTTCTGCTAGCCTCTCTGCCACCGTACCCCCCCACCCCCGTTTTTCTCTCTCTCTCTCTCTCTCTCTCTCTTTCTCTCTCACACACACACATATACAAACACACACACACACACACACACGCATGCACTCACTGCACTCTTATTCACTCTCTCTTTCCATCTCTCACACGTTCACACACATAGACGTAGCTCACAGACTTGGGTGTGTGTTTGGAGGGGGGGTGGGAGAGTGGGGGGGGTGGGGGGTGGGGGGGGGGTTACTGGGCTAGTAGAGACGTGAGGCTTGAAAAACGTGAGAAGAAAAAGAGGGAGATGGAAGGATGACGACTAGAGAGAGTAAAAGAGGGAGAGAGAAAGGAAGAGAAGAGACTTTGAGGTACAATGAATGCAAAGAGAGACGACTGGAGAGCATGAATGCAGCACGGAGGGTAAATGAATGTGTGTGTGTGTGTGTGTGTGTGTGTGTGTGTGTGTGTGTGTGTTGGATAGCATGTGAATCAGGCAGTTTGGTGAGTAAGCGAGCATGTGAATGCACAGGTAAGCAAGCTTTTTCCTCTCTATTTTCTCTTGTTTGCAGCTCCTGCTCACAGCCCTGTGGAGACAAAAGGTGAAGCGTTGTATGGATGTTGGTGTTAGTCAGGTAGGTAGGTAGAGAGCAGAATAATGGAATCAATACTATTGTCTGTAACCTACCTGCCGCTGGGCTCGCTGTCTGGCCCCAGCACAGAAAGAGAGAGAGCTGCTTCAGAGCAGAGGAAACACAGACTCATACTGACTGGGAAAGAAAAGGCAAGAAGAGGCTGACTGTAAGGTGAGCCTCTTTTTTTTACATTTTCACCCATAACATGAATGATTTTTTTATGCAGAGCTGACATGCATTTTTATCTGAAACTTTTGCATCACTAATTCTTTACATATTTTCCTCTAAAACAAGTCATGCTATGCTTTATATGCATGAGTGTGTGCATGCTGCTTTTAATTGTAGAAATGTGGCATTCTGTTTGTGCTTACGCACGCGGAAAAGCCTTTCAATTAGTGTCTGGGCTGCATATTGTAGACAGGTCATGTCTTCGCTTCATGTTTGATCTGAAGCTCTGCATTTTGTTTTAATTCTCACTTTCCTTTAAAAGCCTTATTTGTAAATCTGAAATGAGAAATTATTTGCCTAAAATGTGCTTCAGTGTGATTACCTTTTTACATCTCGGAGGTAAATTAGTAAAATTGGTGGCTGTCATGGAATTTAAATGTTTTTACCGGTAATGTTGTACAATATGCATTTACACCTGCTGTCATTATCATGAATGTGTTCAACACGGAAATTTCCACTTCTCTTGTGTTACGTGGTACGATTAATTCAATTTTGTTTTATTGATACTGACATGAATGAAAGTATTCAAAACAAATCTTAAACACAACCTCGACTGCAAACAAATCATAATTCATTTGCAGGTGAAGTTATGACAAATGTCAGCTATTCCCTCTGGTCTGATCCAGCTGCCATGTCTGGTGCATCCGACATGAACTAAGACAATCTCAAAATCACACCTCTGTCTTCCAAAATCTTGAGGCCTGTAGCTCATGAAGTCAACCTGCACATGTAACGCAGTTCATTTGATGCGACATGTGACGCACACACATTGCACCTTTGTTCACATTCACACTTGTGGTGTTTCATGTGATGAAAACTTATTTCCCTCCTAGTTGTGTTGTAAAATGTGCTTATTTCCCCTTTTCCACATCATATGAACATTATCAGTCTTCCTCAGTCAGTGTGTCGTTCTGTCTGTCTACCAGTAGGTGGCATCAGTTTCTAATATCTCTACGCAATGAATTTTCTTTCTTTCTTCACCAAAATTCACAAAAATACAGTTTGATATTGCTTCAGTTTTAGTCTAAAGTGTCATTATTTTACTTTACATTCACAGGCGGATTGATGTCTTTCATGCCCTTCTTGTCCCGCTCTCCTTCCTCATAACCATCGAAGACTTATATCATCTTAACTGGTAAGTCAGTGCATCAAATATGCACTGGTGAAACATGGTGCAAGATAATCAGAAATGCTGCTTGCGGACACTGTCAAACCTTTAAGAGACCAGTGCAATTTAAAAACTGCACAATTAAAGGAACTTTGGACTGTAAATCCTTTAATTAATCTAAACTGTTATTCTGTGTGCATTTTCTTCTCAGGCAGCTGTGGCGCAAAGATCAAGAATCAAAGATAAATGTCCCTTTTAATGGCGTGTATGGTAAATTCTAGGTTGTAATTCTGCTTTTATGGTTTATGTACGTCTGAAACTGATTTTTAAAACCCTTTCAGCTCACTGAGCTCGGAAAAGCTATTAGACACTGTAATCTGTCAGTAGTAGCTCAATAAATCATGTTCAAAATGTCCATGACATTTAACAACAGTTTAAAATTAATTGTTTCTCCAAAATTAATTGTGTCTCCTCCTTAATGTGCTCGAATGCTGCATTGCTGAGATATTTGTGCCTGCTGTGAGAAATGTTAGTTTGCCTCTGATTGCTGCCCTGTGAAGCAAAAGATTAGTACAGATGAAATGTAGACAAACACATCATGATTATGTGGTGATTATGCAGTTTATGTTTTAATTGAACTGATCAGTTGTGCCTGATCTGCAGCCAACCAGGAGACTGGTCGGTGCCGCAGAATCCAAATGTCAGATGAGGTCATGTCTTTGTCTCGGTGCAGCGACAATGCAGTTCTTTCTTTTAATACGTTTCATCTTAGAGTTTTGTGTCAGGGTTTTCTGTTGTTGTTGTTTCTTTCAAGTGGCTGTGTATTTAAACCCTCTGTGGTGTATTTTAATTTCACAGTATGCCCCTCTGTCCCTGAGACCCTTAACCTGTGAGGTCAAAGCAGGTCACAGGTGAGGTCCTCGGGAACAGGGCTGCATTCAGTTTCAACGTCCCATAAAAAGGAGCATTTTATACAAATTCTTATTAGACATTCTCTGAAGTCATCTGTGTCGATTTGATGTCTCCTCAAACACAAGAAAACCCTCGGATGATACAATGTGTGTCTTAGTATCCTGCTGTATGTCTCTGCAGTTTGTTGGCTATTTCAGTATGTTTATCTGTCCAGTCATGATTGAAACTTGTCAAACTGGACAAGAAGAAGGCGGTCCCTCGTCTTGCGGCAAAGACACTCTCAGGGGGCCAACCCTATTGGCTGGCTTTGTGTTATAGCCCTCAGTGGGGGCCAATAGGAAGACAGCCGGGGGTTGCGACCCCGTCGTATTTGTCACCTTAAAAAACTGTTGGACTTGTTGCTGCTACATCATATGTATGTTTATGTGCTTTGTACTGGATACATTGGTATTTGCAATAAAAAAAATGGCCAAAAAAGAAGTTCAGTGTGTAAATTTATGAAAAAAATCCCCATGTCTTGCTCCACAGATGTTAAATTTGCAATCTCTTATAATGTTTACTTTTATCCTCTTATGCATCTTTATGAGACAGAGCCAAATGGACCAGTTTTTATCTGGAGCAACAGTTCTTGAATATAAAGTGCAATTGACAAGGTTTTGTGAAGATTGCTCCCATTTCTTCTTAATGTCTGAGTGTAAAAGTGTGTCCACATAGATAAAGTGTCCTTTTTTTTACAAGTAGATTGTGGAGGAGCAGATTTTATGCTCATGTAAATGCTGTAGCTATGCATGAGAAGATACTATTAAAGTGCCCTTGTCGCCACACACACACGCCACACACAAACAGACATAATTAAATGAACTCTCTTACTCTCACACACACACACATATTTGGGATTTTCCATGTCCGTCTGTCCATCTAGCTATTGGACTTTGGCAGTCCTGGAGCAGACTCTTGCCTAATATTGATTGGCTTGTCTGTATAGAGACAGATGAATGCATTAGTACCCAGCTCACCCTGCCACTGGAAATATATTAAGTTCATATTTTACTAGGCACCCTGTCTGGTTGCCATGGAGATGCACCAGGAGTGAGGGACCAGGGAGGAGTGGGGGGTGGGGGGAGGAAGAGGAGGATGGGAGACGAGTGGGGGATACAGGATGTGATGAGGCAGTCGATTTGATTTGTAGTCCCGCTCCCTCTTCCTCTTTCTCTGCCTCTGTCTGTCACTTGTGTCCTCTCTTACCTTTTTCACCTTCCTCTCTGTTCAACGTGATCTCACAGGATGGCATATTTGCAGCTACTTTTCACATTTTCCAAACTCTACCAGCAAGAACGTGCACTTTCTCTTTCTGGCCACTCACTATACTATTGATTTTGTTGTCCCTTTTGTTCCTCTTTTTCTGTTTGGCTCTCAATCTGCATCTTGCCATCTCCACACCACCAGTTAGACTTTTATTCTTCATATATTTCTTTAAATATTTCTATTGGGTTTTCTTGCCGTCATGCTCCTCACTTTATCCCTCTACTTACATAAGCATTTAACTCCCTCTTCATCTGCCCCTCTCCCCTCCTCCACCCCCCGCCGCTGCCGCCTCCCTCCTTGGCTCACTCCATCTCTGTGCTCTGCAGTAAAACTGGTGCATTGAGGCAGCAGGAAATGGGGGCTAGAGACAATAGAATAGAGGGAAGTATAGAGGGGAGTCTGTGATGCTCTCCCCTCAAACCCGAGCAAAACATGAGCAGGATACTTTCAAAATCTTCCGTTCAATCGCATGTGGGACATGCACATGAAATTCATTTTCAAGGCTTTTGTTTTTCAAGCTTCTCCTAGAATGTGAAATCTTGGAATTTCCACATTTGCAATCACTATGAGATCAACTTTTAAAAAAAAACTGTTTATATACAGAAACCTTTGTCTAGCTTGACGCTCATGCTGAAAAATGTGCACATCTGCTTTGTGGTTCGTGTGTCTTAGCTTGCTATTCAGCACCTCTCTGAGCTGCTATCAGTGCTTCGTTGATGTGCAAGACAGTCTTCGCCTGTGTTGGGGTCACATTTTGACTGAACACAATGTTAGAAATGTTGACGCCTGCTTCAGGAAGCTGGACCGTATATTCAACAACGATCAAAGAGTCATTCAAGCTGGCAGAGTGGGTATGGACAAATGATCTTTCAATATTTTTTACATAATGTTTTAGAATTTGTATTCAAAGCAAGCACGATACAATTAGAAAATCATCTGTAAGCAACCATTTGAAACCAATAAGTAAGAACATCTCACAGTAAGGGAGTTGGCTTGTGTGTAATATGTCCCTCTTTCAGGTAAAGGCTATGACAAACAGCTGAAGGAAATTCTGGATGCAGAGATCCTGCCCATGGCAGAGGAGTTCGACAAAAAGCTGAATAACGGTAGCTAAACACCTGCACTGATAGCCTCATTGCTGCTCAAGTAAATGACTCTTTAGAGCATCAGAATTGTTAAGTAAGATCAGAAATGGAGAGGAGTTAGAAATTACAAAATTTCAAAAATGATGCCCTAAAGCACACAATTTCAGCAGAATACATGGAGCCAAATATTTCTGTCCTCCTCCTCCTCCTCCTCCTCCTCCTTTTCATCCATCAGACACAGTGTATGAAGAAAGGTTACAGACAGCAGCAGACAATTTCATCGCAGCTGCCTCTAAACTGCCTAGAGGTGAGACATGGTCTCTTCCCCTTTCCTTCATCTTTTTATCTATAGTAAGGCCTATATTAGGTCATTACAGCTCCCTCTGATCTCTGTTCTCTCTCTGTAATAAGCTAGTTACAGTATGTTATTACAGCCTTTCAAATGCTGTGGAGAATAAAGGAAGCAGTCAGGTTGAACTGTCTTCTGGATGTTGGCACTAAACAAAGTCATCTGATTGAAATTAAATTGGGTAATCTAAGCTCACTATCTTTTGTTTATTTCACAGTCTCTGGATGTTTCCCTCCATGTGGTTAGTGCCTTTTCAATTCCTCAGTTTCATCATTTCTGTCTTTGCAGAATGCCTTTTTTTGGAAACTGAACAATGTTAGTTTCCACCAGGTTTTCAGAGTGCAGGTGCAGTATACAACTGTATTACCTGCCAGTATGACTCCTGCGAATTCCCTCTCGACTGTCCAGGTGAGTATTACTAATGTGTCCAACATATTGGATTACTGATACTGTTGCATCACAATTTTCAAATGGGAAAAAAGGTGTACTAATCCAAACTTGACACATTCTTACATAACTATATTTTCACCTTCATAAGCATTCACTTTTGATCCTTGAAATCCTCTGCTTTTGATCCCTGAAATGCTCTTAGCAGAAAGTCAGGATTTGAAAAAGAGACCGAGGCGATGTTTTATTTCCACACATTATATCTTTTGCACATAGCCCCCAAGGTACTCTTTAAGTCCTTGGCTTCTTTATGCAAGGTGACAGTTGACTCCCACACACTGTGGTGTGCATATCAACCCTGTACAGCACAGCCACTGTTTAGCATATCATCACTTTTACTCCACTCCTCAGAGACTGGGCTTAAGTATTATCATTAAGGAGGGCTCAGACTGCAAGAGCTGCCCCCCTGTGAATGTTATCTGTGTGTATGTATGTGTGCATGTTTCTGCCTGTGTGCATGTGGGTGGCTATATGTTATGTCAGTTAAAGAAATTAAAGTAACAGAGAACAGCAGGACCCGAATGAGGTGCGATGTGCCATTTCCCTTACCAAATGACATCGAGATGGTCTGGAGGTTTGCAGAAGAGGTAGGCTCAGTGTACGGTGGACATTTCAAGGTCACTGCAGTACCTTTAAAGGAACCATTGGACATTATGTGACATACGTACATTTATGCACTTTCTCGCGATTTAGATGAGAAGATCGATACCACTTTCATATCTGTCTGTCAAATACAAAGGTGGATCCAGGAGATGGTTAGCTTAGCTTAGCATAAACACTAAGCAGGAGGAAACTAATTGTGGCTCAATGAATTAAACAAACAAGATAGAATGTGTTAATTAGTGAGCTTTAAAGGTGCTGGGCAGATTATGTTTAGAGAGAGTCAGGCTCAGGGCTGGATTACCAATAGGGCAAAGCAAGGCCCCAAAAGCCCTGGGTTTACTCCATATTATTTGGGCCTAAATTTTTAGAAATTTGTGGCCCTGAAGCACAACAGATCCTCCATCCTCACTCTTGTGGCCCAGCAGGTCTTGAGGAGGGATTTTCTGTCAAAATCCAGTTTTAAGACCTGAATTGTTTTAGTTTATATTGTGTTAATTTGTTATAAAGTTTCATTTTATCAAATAGCACAGAGAAAACTGTCGGCAAGGTAGTATTAATCCATCAAATGAGTACTATAAGGCTGCAACCAACAAACATTTTCATTATTAATAGATCTAACAATTGTTTTCTTTAATAATTAATAAATAATTCATTCTATAGAGTGTTAGAAAAAAGTGAATGATGATGATTATTCCTTGAAGCCCAAGTTAACATATTCAGATGACTTGTTTTGTCTGACCAATAGTCAAAATCCCAAAGATTCTCAGAAAAGTTCTCAGAATTGTTATCAATCAACTTTCTGTTAATTGACTAATCAATTATCATTCCAGCTCTAGAGTACTATGTATAGTGGGGGTCAGTAGGGACCCAACTACAAACTTTTGCCCTGGGATCCCATTGAAGATTCATCTGGCCATGGCCAGGCTAGCTGTTTCCCCCTCCAGTCTGTATGCTAAGCTAAGCTAACCGTCTACTGACTGTAACTTACTATTTAACACACATCTAACAAGAAAGCAGATAAGCATGTTTTCCAAAATGTCACATTATTCCTTTAACACTGCATATTTTCTCATCATATTAAATATGTCTTTGCATCTGTGCAGAAATTATCCCTGTCTACAGTATATGTATTTATTCTTGGACAGGTGAAAACCCAGCAGGTGGATCAGTTTAAAGAAGTGACTGCGGGGGTGGACAGGCTCTATTCCATCCCATCTGCCAGCTTGCAGCATCAGGGCACCTACCAGTGTGAGATCTACTCAGGCCAACGATCTATTGTCAGACTGTACTACTATATCACAGGTAACAAGACACGTTGCTTTAAAGAATTGATAGTGATCAGTGCTCACACTTGGAAGATACAGATTCAGTATTTTGCTATCACCAAATAAATATACTAAATATAATTTATCTACATCATCTAAGTCAAAGAAGGCCAACTTCATTCATATAATTTTCTTTATGAAATGTTAAAATCATAATGTATTGGAGTTTAAAAAAAAGAATTACAATGGACATTTTAATGGGTCCAGATTTTACTTTATTCACCTGATTAGGTGTAAGATCATTTATAAAACAGATGAATATTTGCTTACAATATTGAGAATAACGTCTTTAAAAGAAAAAGACATTGGAAGCAAAAGGGAAGCCTAAGTATAGAGAAATTGAAAGAAAATGAAGCAAATTAAAAGAATATAAATTTACTCATAAAATCCAAGAGAATACTGACTGCTTTCAAACATGATGGGCTAAATGATGGCATGCATACATATATATTTACTGTCTTTTCTGACTAAGTATTAATGTAAAAGCTTACTGGCACATCATTTTCTCTCACTTTTCTTGTTCTGTTCTACTGCATATATGCTCTCTTCATGGTTACAGTTTATACTATTACACCTACAACTTCTAAAATATGATCAGTTGGGGTTTATGAACCCAGTAATGGCATAATTAAAATGTGGTAAATGGATGACAGTGAAGTATAAAAACATACACCACTTTCTCAAATATATCTGCGCTAAAATTTCATGAGAAGCTATTACTATATTATTATATTATTATTAAGTAATGAATTTTCTCCCTGGTAAAATAATTTTTGCACCTTCCTTATTCATTCACCTTCATCTTTTACTTTATGTCCTTAATAAGAGTTCAAATCCTCCTCCCTGCATATTTCTCGTCTCAATCTCCTTTTATCGAAGTGACCCCCCAGGTTGTTGCAGGCCACACAGAGCTGCAGGAGATATTCGACCTGTCTCTACTCCCAGGGGGGTGGTTACTCACTGCGCCTGGTGGTCCTCCTCCTCGCTCCCCTCTCCTCCTCCCACCATCACTGCTTCTCACCGTCTGTTTAACTGCTTTGCTGCTGCTACTGTTCCTCTCCTTGGGGTAAAACACAGCTATTATGTGCACAATACCAGACATAAACAGCAAAGAAACTTGTATATGCACACCCTTCCAATGAATTCAAGATGCCCCAGGCAATGACGTATATGTCAGTGTATTATCATATCTCCCACTTATTCTTTGGCTGTTGCAGGGCTCTGCATTGGTCATCAATACCAGAGAAAACAAGTCATGTTGAACAAGCAGCTGGAGATGAAGATTTACGATCCTGAAAGCTGGGAAGATACATGTAGTGCAATAAAGCCATTTCATCAAGCCCCTAGTCTTCCACAGAGTGTTACGTCATAGCTTACAGAAAACCTGTGTGTGTAAGACTCTTTTCACCACTAGAGGGCAGGATGCACAACTTTATCAGTGATGTCCACACACTGTGCTGTGTGTTCTACTGAGTTGAACATTTATTTTCATTTGTGTCAGACTGTGGTGGAAAGTAACTAAGCACATTTACTCAATTGCTGCACTTACAGTAATTTTGATGACTTGTACTTTATTTGAATATTTCAATTTTATTATTACTACTTTATACCTCTACTTAACTACATAATTATAATGGTGATTTATGGTCATTTGTGGAATTATTGTTATTTTAAATTTGTTTATTTTGTTTTATTACCACAACTAAGTTAAAAATCTGAATACCTTTTCCACTGTCAAAATTTTAAAAATAAAATATAAGTTTCAGTACAATGCAGTGTCTAGTTTTGTCATGATAAATTCAGGTTTTACTTAAGTTATAAATGTTTTGTCACTTGCATTTTTTCCATCAACCAAATTTTAAAAATAACCTCAAAACAAGCCTACTTTTAGTTACAGCAGCATACCACAGGTTGGCATGCCACACATTCCTATTTATTTTGTTTTTAACCACTGTTGTGAAATGTGTGGTCATTTTTGACAATTCCTGCCCTGGTAACTACTGGATTTTTACAGTAATATCAAGTGTTGCTCAAAAAGAGGGCTGTGTGTTCAGATTCATTGGCTGCTCTGTTAGACCTGATCTGGTTCAGCAATAATATTGTGATTGGTGTTATTACATCAGATGGGAGGACAAGGATGCTGCACAGTTCTTGTGAGGATAAAGGGTAATATGGAGAGGACAGCCAAGTCTGCAGACAGGGTGGAAGCTTATGTACATTTTTGGCAGGAGGGAGTGAGGAAGAAACGTCATGGAAGGTCTCCATGACAAGTAGTAGAGGGAGTGAACGGGACTCAGCTTTGAAAGATTTAGCCTTCAGATAGGAAGCATGACGACATGAAATCGACTATATTGAATATGCGTAAGCATGTTTTCCCGCCGGGAATGACTGTTGTGTCTTATGGCTGGGAAAAACCTGAATCAAGAGTGCTGGACGATGGAGTCAGTGAGTCATGTGATGTTGGAAGAAAGATGTAAAGAGTTGATATGATAAGGTTGTAAAGGTTAAATCTTGGTAAAGCTTTTGGGGAAAATATCATTAACTTTTTCTGTTCCACTGGTCTTTCTGGAAGGATACAAAGCAGGCTCACCCTAATGCGGACTGAAATTGGATGATTGACTGTTTGATATGTTTTTCTTTTCTTTTTCTTTTTCTTTTTTTTTTTTTTAAACATATATGTACTCAGGACACCCTGGAAAGCAGTATTGATAGTGAGTGGATTATCCTGGTAAAAAAAAGTAACTTAACCAAACCCTGTTGATCCCTTAGTTGGCCAGAGGGAGGCAGCAAAATGCAGACTACACCTCATGTGTCAGAAAGCACACACAAGAGGTCATCATAAACACATCAGAATATATTTAGCTTAAATTTGAAATTGAACTTTGTTTTTACATTTATATTGTGTCACATCAGGGAGGTTGTCTGGAGAGTATTTGGTTGCTATAACGAAACACAGTATCCTCCAAAACAAATCTGAATCATATCTAAGGATGGGGAAGTACTTCGATTGCAAAACCAATTCTTCTAAACATGTGACATACTTTGCCAACATATCCATTGCTAAAGTGAACCCTCAAAGCTGAATGCCTTTCCCAAAACCCTCTGATGTCAGTCTGCCTTTGTGGTCCAGGTCAAGAGTGAATGGCAGAAGTCATTAAGTATTATGTAACAGATTCTATCTATCCTCTTGTACTCTGGTCAGTATGACCTGAAAAAACCTCTCAAGGTGGAAAAATAGCAGGAATCACCTGTGTATACCTTGGACGTTTGATGATTTTTTTTCCAAAGCGAAAGTGTTTGTATACTTTGCCTCTCCTTAAAAAAAAGGAGAGGCAGGCTACACCTGGTTGCTTCAGGTCAATGTGACACACACAAACACAAAAGTACACATGATCACATGTATTCACACTGGCATATGCACATGAAATCCTCTCTCTCATGCTTTACCTCGTGATAAATGTCACTGAAAGGTCAACTGGTAAGTCAAAAAAAGTAGAAGTGATCACATAAATATGTGATTACATAAATATAAACATGTATACCCTTTTCCTTTCAGAATTGAAAAAATATTAATGATGACTTTTTTTTTTTAGAAAAATATATTTCAAAACATTTTCAAAAAGTAAAAGCTGTCTTTATCAACCTCAGTCTGACTTAGAGTGACAGTCAGAGGTCGGTGGACGACAATTGTGACTAGAAATATGAAAAACATCTGTATACTGTATGTGGCTCAACACTGGGTCGTTCCCCTTTTCAGATCTAGTCTGAGGATAGTATTCAGCCACTAAATATCAATGATATTATGGAAGGCCAAAGAGGTCTGACATTTGTCTGCCCTTCATTTTTAAGCAACGTGGACTCATAGTAACACGATAAATATAAATAAAAGGTAACTGTATTTTAAATATATTTTATCAACAGTTTACAGTTTAATGGGGAAAATGCATATGAAGTGCAAATATAAAGGGGCACTCCACTAACTTCACACATGAAGATTACAGTTATTTTTTACCTGAACATCTCGGTTACTTTTTTAGGGTGAGCAACTTGAAAAATGTGGGCATTTACCAGGCGTGGAAGATCTAATGAAGAGGCACCTTAAAGTTGCATTATGGAAAATGTAGGATACAGTGTTTTTGGAGCATGACCCATGCCAGCAGCTAGAAGTCAGAATATCTCGGTCTCAGCTGCATTGCTTTTTTTTATCTGTGTATGTAAGTGCAATACTAAACCACTGAGTGCCTCAATAACTCAATGTGATATTTATTTATGTTTTCGTTTACAGCTTTTACTCATTGCTGCATTAGTGGTATTTTTCATTTCTGTGGTTTAATGTAAAAAATTCCACAAGGATTTCTTGATTGTATACAAAGAAAGTAAATGTGCTAGTGTGCAAAATTCAACCAAACAGTCAGGGTTTAATGTGGTTAATGTGGAGGGCTGTTGTATAGGATTTTTCTGATCACTTTGAGTACTGCCGTATGTTTTAGAGTAAACACTGTGCACTTTTTATGGCTGAAAGCAAAGCTATTGTAAAATATCGTCGGAAACTAATCTACTCAAACGGCGCATCATATGTAGTGACCGTGCTTTGTGTTCACTCATAGTTACAGCCTCAGATGGATAAAACTAAATTATACAAATCTACTTAGACTGTCACTAGGTCAAATTAATTAAATAGTTTGGTTTAGATTCATGCTGTGTGTAGATTTTATCCTACTGTATCAAATTAATCTAGAGATGACCAATATTGCTCAACCCGTTTATATGTCATTGGCACCTTGAAATTGCATGGAAATATATTTGACCTACGATGCCAAATGTATTTGCTGGCTGTCATCTCCTATCCAAGCAGTATCATCTTCACTGTTGCTCAATGACATCTTATCTTAGGAGCTGCAGGGGAAAATTTAGTAACACTTGGCTGTAAGAATGAGATTACATGGACAACAGTAAGTGAGTCCCCAGAGAGGAAACAGAACAGCATGTTTTAAAGCTTGTACACTTTAATGGCCAGCTAATTAGACAAACTGTAGCAAGCAGTCATGTTATTGACAAGTGCTCCGCCACACAGTATTTCACTTTCATTCTTAGTAGTTACATAGTTACCAAGAACCTTCTGTTTTGTTCTGATATTTGCGGGGCAACAGATTGTGGTTGGTGGTTCCAGGTACAAGAAGGAGATATTGAACAACACAGCACAGTCTGCTCTCTTGGGACTCATTCCACACCAGTACCTTTTACTGGAAATCACAACACCCATTTGAAGTGAGAATGGGACTTATATCTTATAGAGAAATTATATACCATCAGAGATTTCCACAGAGACTTTGAGATGAAAAATGAAAAATAAAAAAAGCAAGTCCAAGTCCCCTGAAAGAACTACCCTCTCACCCTCATCCAAGAAAGAAAAAGAAAAGAATAAGGTCATTATAATGTTTTCATATTGTATTTATTCCTTCAGCAACTAATGTTCTGTGCATTTTATTCCCCAACATAACAAACTAATTGATTTTTTAAATTCAGGAATAAATCAGGTTGCACCGTTCAAACTTAAAAAATGTCTAAACTAGTAATGTGTAAATTGGTTGCTAGGAAACATCTGTTGCACTGTGTAAACAGGAAGACGCTGTAGCATCGCATGCTCTAACTTCCAAACATAACTTCAGTTTTAGGGTGGGAAATATCAGATTATGCTAACCTAACTCACATTGTGGCCATTTAGTGTAACATTATTGGCATCACATTTTATAATTCAAGGTATATCGTGTTATCTTGTCAAATGCAATTTAGAATCTCTCCATCATTATTAATTTTTCAAGTCTGTTTTAAAATAACAGGCAGGTGTCCAAATGAACACTGAAACAGGTTTTTCTTGCCATAATCATTCCTCCTGTTCATACTGGCCATTAGAAGATCCCTTCATAATGCACACAAAGAGGGAATTTGATGCTAAAAAGACTGTAAATGTGGCAGATATCCACTTGATATGACTAAGTCAGACTGCTGAAGTCTCATATAAGCTTCAGAACAACTTTTAAATGCATTTTTGAATAAAATGACTGTGTGGACACGCTGTGGATTTTGGCCACTATCACTTACATTAAAAGCACATTTGAAGAACATCTTTTAATAGCCAGTATGAACAGGAGGAATTATTACAGTGAGGAAAACCTCTTTCAGTGTTTACATGGGTACCTGACTGTTGTTTTAAGACAGACTTTGACAGACTTTCACAAAATTGCGAACTTATCCTTTAAACAGCATTTCAATCAAGTGTCAGGTTAGATGTGTCAACCATATTACCTCTGTAGCTCCTCAGGGTCAAATATTAACAAGCTAACATGACTTTAACCAGTTAGCTACACAACAGTCAACATGTCAGTTACTATTTAATAACAACTAATCTATATGTAAGAACTAGTTTATGTGGTGCAAGCTGTTTTAATTTAGTGATGTTTAAATCTCCACTTCTTTGGCTAAATTTGAATTTACAAACATCTAGTTTTATCCATATATAAAGAATGACAATAACAACTTCATAATATATAGTATAAAAACAATATATTTTAACCAGTTTCCAGTCCATCTACAGTAACTAATAATGACATTTCACTTCTCAGTTCCTTTTGTTATAACCTTCAAATTATTACCTTGACTTATGTCTGATTCCCAAGCTAATGTAGGCTGAAGCTGAAATGCACAAATTTGTGAACTTTCTGCAGCTGTGACAGGTCACAGAAATGATGTTGATGCTGTACTTTGTTGTCATGGTTAGATGTCTATTCATTTCATTTTCATGTTGTGGTTTATTATTAGTATCAAATAGTTGATTAATATTTCATTTTTAAATGTTTTTTTTTTTTTTCAGCTACGATCATGCGCCAATTAGTTTTCTTTCTTTCCTTTTGAATTTGGTGTTACTGTCTGATCTCTCATTTCCATAAAAAAATATGTCAAAAACAAGAAAGCTGAAGTGTAAAACTGATGTGTAATTATCCTCTAAAGATTCTAGTTAAAGAACTGATAGCAAAACATTTTACAAATTATTTAAATCTCATAATATGAAGGTTTTTTTCAAGAGTATTCTGTCACACTATGTTGAAATGCAAGCTAGATGATGAGTATGGCATTTTAACCCTATAAGAATCTGTTTATCCATTAAGTTGATTAAATTCCTAACTGTTCCTCTGACTGTTTCAGAAACCTGTGCTAATTCTCCTTCAATGAATGATGTCCTGTTGGTGGAGGAAACACAATGTGAGGACCGAGTGGGATGTCCAAGCCTTATAAAGGATTTGTCGAGTATCTAAATATAGTCAGAGATGACTCAACCCTCAACTTGTCATTTAATGGGCAGATTGCTTGTATTTTTTCCACTGGGTTGCTCTGTTGCCCAGGCAACCAATGATGCACTGTGACAAGACTTACAGCAGGACACGTAAACTTATATTAGCCCATTAGGTCCTATACTGTGTCTTTTACACATTTTATTTTGTTTGGACCTCAACTCACTCTCCCTATCTAAATAGGTAACAGGCAACAGAGAGGAGTGCCTGTGAGGTTAAAAGTATCATTAAGGTTATATGTCAAAAAAGCTCTTTCAGTAGATGTCACTGCTGACAGTTAGTCATAAAACTGTCTTTTATTTCAGAATTTGTCTGTGGATAAAAGGTGTAATACCTCTGGTTAACCTGTAACTTTGAACTGTTTGAGGCTTTTATTCATGTGTGTAATACTATACATCAGTCACAATGCTAGGAAACTATTGTGGACTACTTACTTGCTTTGTTTTGTTGCAATTTGTCATCATTTCCAAACACTTTCCAACACTGTAAATAAGCAATTATCATGTAGAAAATACTGTTATGATGTGAAATGACTTCATTATCACCTTATTTTAAATAGAGCTGACCTTTGGCAAACATGCATGACAGCTTAATTGTTGCCCTGTTGTGTTTTTCCCTGCCTCAGGTGTATTTGTCGTACACAGTATCTCAAGCAGAAATCATCTGATTTTGATAAAACCACAGGGAAATATAGTAACTGCTCCATTCTGGCATTTTCAAAATTACACTGACTAGTCTACAACATTTCTTTACTTGTTAGACTAGGTTCTGATAGACATTGGGGTAATAATATATTTTGAAAATGATACATTCGCCAGAAAGAGGCAAACCTCATCATTTGTTCCCTCATCTATATTTCATATAATAAATGATGCACATTGTCATGACATTCTGGCTTTTAAATTAACACTGACAAGCCCAAGCTGAAAACAAGTGACATTTTTCATCACTGATTGCTCCAGACAGTAACTTCAAAAAGTTTGGGAAAAGCTGTGGCCTCTGATTGGTGCCTGCTGGTATGCAATTTAAACCTTTGTGTTTTTGTACAATTTCCAGTAAATGATCACAGTTCCACCAGTATGAGTGTGCATGTTGGAGCTGACCCTGAGGTAGTCAGATGAAAGGCCGTCTCTGCAGACTGTGGGAACACCCTCGACTTAATTTGTCCAAAGACTGTGTGCCAAAAAATAACTAAATGATTTAACTGAGTTCACTAATCTTGTACTGTGCATTTGTTCATTTGCCATTCTCTTCCCCGTTTAGATTTTTTTTCCAGTACAGGAAGGAGTAAAAGGAAAAAAATAAAATATTGACCATAAATCTAGAGTGGAAAATACTGGAGAGGTAATGGCAACCACAAGCCACAGCAGCAAAAAAAAGTATAAAAAAAAAAAACTTGTAGGATGCTGATTCATTGTGCTGTTGTGCTGTACAAAAAAACCCCATGAAACTATTTATAAATTTTAAGCATCATAACAACCCCTATTATACTGATTCCTCGTTAGAATTTTTCGAGTGTTTTATCCCATCATCTTATCTATCACAGTGTGTTACTTCCCTGCATTTCATCTTGTATTAATTATGATGTCAGCGCAGCAGCCATGATGAAAGACATTGTAATTGTGACCACAGCAATGTTTTTTTTTTTATGCATTCTGAAGAAGCTACTGCAGAATGGTGGGAAAGTTCATATCCCATCCTCTGTGAATTACAGCTTTTTCAAAGACAAAGTGAGCAGCTAAGATGAAATGAATCTGAGACAAAAAGGTTGGTGCTGAAGGTGACACACCACTTTGAGGCCCATACTTCTGTTTCCTATTTGTAACAGATGAAACGTGTGTCCCAACATGTGTGCCAGCTGAAGCTGTTCCTCCTTCCTGATGTCAGGAAGGGAGGCCCAGACAGGGTGGGGGAGGACAAGCTAATTGAAAACAGGCATGAGGGGAAGTGATGTTGGGCTTCGTCAGACTATTGGTTTGGTCCTAAAAAAAAATTCCCCTCTTTCTCTATGGATAATTATCATGTGAAATCTTTCCCCTTGACTCATTAAGGCACTCTAACTGTACAGAAATTGATTCTTTCTAGTAAAGCTCTGAGATCTACCTTGGCTGACTTACAGTCTGCACAGAACATGCATGGCAGATGTTGAAGTCATTGCTGTTACAGACCAAACACAGAGTACTACTGTGAATTGTGATGATTAATGTTTAAGCTACTCTTGAGGAAATTCAGACACTTTTACTCATGTGAGAAACTGTTCTTGCCTGCCAAACCACAGTTGTTTAACCTCTATCAGAGGTTTTGACTCACTGACTATCTGGCAGATAGTCAAGCAGATAGCGTCTGTTGCGTAGAATTAGAAGTGTTCCCGATGATGATGATGCTAGTGGTCTTGTGGTCTAGTCAACGTCTGCTCTTGCCAAATGTTTATGCACAACAGCTTCTGAGTGACAGTGGAGATGACAGATTCTCATTTCCTCAACTGACATCTCAATGAATGGTTATGCGGGGGAATGCTCAGTTTTGGGACTGCTGAATCTCAGTGCAGCTTTTGACACTGCGGACCAACATATCCTAACTGAGAGACTTTAGCCCTTCATGAATTCATTCATTTGAAAGGGAACGCACAACAGCGCCATCCAGAAAGATGCTGCGGTGACCAATCAAATATATGCAAGCCCACATTCCTTTACATTCACAAAATGATTGCCTCCATGATGACTTTCAAGAGTGCAAAATCCCTCCTTGTAATATTATGACCCACTGTGCAATGTTTTGGCATCTAATAAGCCTTCAGACTCATGGATGTAATACTCTAGTCATCTAGTTGTATTTCATTGTCTCACCAGTACCTGAAACAAAACACCCCCTGCATTTATTTATTTTTTTTACACAGGGCTGTTTTTGGTTGGGGTTTTCTTGCCCACGTAGGCAGTAAGTGAATATCAGCTCTTGACTGGTTCTCCTCTTACTTCTCTTAGATGGGTTTTTAATTTTCTGTCAGTAACTGTCCTGTGTCCTGTTCTGTTTGCCTTGTATATGCTTCCCCATGGGCAGATAATAAGTATTTTTCTCCTATCACTGCTATGTAGATGATACGTAATACATCTTGTTTGAATTGTCTCTCCATTTTTTTACTTAAGATAGACACTTTGGACACATTTAAAAAGCAGCTCAAGACCCACCTGTTTAGATGTGCCTTTGTGTAGCCTACTTCATATGCATTTCTATTTATGTTGTTCTGTCTCTTGGTCTGTATTTTATGTCTGTTGCTATATTTTTTAGATAAAGTAAAGCACTTTATGACATCTGCTTTTCAAATGTACTATATAAACTCACTTACTCACTAGGACAATCACATGGGTCCCAGACTGATTGAATAAAACACAGCATCTTGTATTTAATGACAATGCCAATAAAATAGTGAAGAACAGAAGTTAAATGCCCATGTGCGTGTGGATATCACTAATATATGAGGACAAAAGGTGAATTTACATGGATTTATGGATTCACTGCTGCATAAAGCGAGAGATCATATTCAAGCATATTTCCTCTTGCTGTATATCTAAACTATTATTTTGAATTGCAATCCCATAGAGTTGTAATTATTAACATAAAATTTCCAGTGAGAATCCTCCCCATCCACACCTAACATCAGAATGTATAAATCCATCATCCTTAGTCCTGAAACATAAAGATGACTGACAAATCTGCGCTTGACTTTTGAAAAAGGGTCTTTAGGTGGTGATCTGCATGGTCAAGAGCCACTTTGATGTTGCAACCGGGAACACCTTATTTATGACGATGTTTCTGTGCTGAACATAAAGATTTTCCTGTTTGTTTAGTCCAGCAAACCCACTATTGATTGTCAGTGGGATTGTGGCAGCCGTGCTGCTCCTCTAGTAACTAAATAACAGCTCCACAATTGTTTGTTTATATTACAAAGTCATTCCCCCTGCACTTTTACTGCTCTTTAAAATGCTATAAACAAGAGCTCCACACTACATGTTATGTAAAAAATATTTTAGATATCGTCACAGTTCCACACAATGTCAAATCATTCACTTGAAGATGATTAAAAACCTGCCGTCCCACCCAGCTCATATAATTGTGAAGTTGGCTTTCATACAGTAGATGTTCATAGATGCTCCTTATACAAAGTCCTGCCCTGAGCATAATACAGATACTGAGCCTGTCAAAATAAATGTACATATTATTTTGCTGTCCTCAAATCATAAGGCACTAAATATGTCTCCGCATGGAATATTTTCTAAAAATAAATTTTATTGTAACATGCAACCATATATAAAATTTACTTTGAAATCTTTTTATTGAACTTTATCAATATGTGAATTAACACACATGTGACACAAATCACAACACCATAACTTCCACAGACTACAGCAAATACACAAATTATCAAGCAAAAATATCACGATAAAAGAACAAAAAGGGGAAAAAAGCTGCCAGATAAAATGAGGGTAGTGGATAAGAAAGGGTGTTAGGGTAATCTATGCTTCATCTTAATTATTTTAAATAATGTTTGTGGTGAATACAGTATATGAGTAAGATTAATACGTTATTCATAGTTGTGATTTTTTCAAGCTAAAGGTTTTACAAATCACAACTAAGACAAATTTTATTGCAAACCCAAAAAGTGTTTGACAAGTGAATTTTGACTCGCTAGTTTGACAAACTGAACAATTCATTAGCACAAACAAAGCGGTTTCATTTATAAACAACCTGAGATATTCTGTGTTAATAGTAAAGTTCATATTCAGTGACAGTAAACCAATGTGTACATAAATAAAACAAATTTTCTACATGGCTGTATCCAAACAGCAAACCCAGTTGCTCCATTGGAAAAACTCTGCAATTTGGCAAAAAAAAACGTTGTGAACTGTCCACAGTCACCTCCGTAACCTGGTACACACACCTCTAACAACCCAGAGAGAGCCTTACACTCACTATCTCAGTAACACACCCTTCTATAATTTCACTTTTACTATTTAGCCCTCTGTGTTTGTGTTTACATGGATACTCCCGTTGCCAATTGAATTTCCATTTCAGGGATGGTAATAGTGGTTATCTTGGAGTGGCAGACAGAACCCTGTTAATCTGTGGAAACATAGATATAAGCTATCTAGTGTACATGGAAACTTTTTTTTTCTTGCAATTTATCAGCCTTGATGTACGCTGTTTAACACCCAAATCTATAAATTTATACTGTTTTGGGAGATCCTTGTCACTTAGCCTGATGCCCATCTTAGGACATTTTCACATTTCTCTTATCAGCACAGTCTTGTCAAGATTGTGACTTTGATACACTGTGGACATTCACTGTCTCACTGTGTCCCACTGATGTTAGCAACTATGCTAATGCTAACAAAGAAGAAGAATTCTTTAAAGATCCCCTCCAGACATGTTTTAAGACATATAAAAATACTCAGTAATAATCATTTGGGTCCAATATGTTTTTTCCCACAAAAAAGTTTAGTTACTTTGTTAAAATCCTTAAAATGTCATCTCTCTCCCTCATTAAAAATCTATGAATATGCAAATAATTTTCAATTCAAAAGTTTAACTGATGGACACAAGATGCCTCCTAATTCACTTTAAAGTCAATTTTCAGTGCAGTGTGCAATTTGCACTGGAGGTTTCAAATTTTACCCATCACACTTGTGTAAGTTGAATATTGGACCACAATTGGCTCCAAAGTAGATGCAATGTCACGTATCATGGTCGTAGGTATACGCCTTAGTATACTCCGATTTTTGGTCATCACAAAGAAATGTCTGTGAAGATAGTTTTTCAAAGAGGGTTAAATCGAGGGCAGCTGGACTTGGTTGCAGACACTTGTAGACGTTTCACCTCTCATCCAAGAGGTTTCTTCAATTCTAACTGACTGGTGTGGAGTCCCAGGTATTTAACCTCTGTGTGGTCGTTATCAAGGTCATTGATATGACTTGGTTTGTTAGTGCTCCTGGCTATTGTAACGATAGTTGTTAGAATTCTTGGAGTCACCTGAGGCCAAATGTAAACAACATTTGTTGGAGTGATCACATGAGGCCAAATGTGAACAACTCAATATACAGTTTCTCGTTTTAGTGTAAGGCCCCCCTCCCGATGAGCCCACTCTGTTATGATTGGCCAGCTTTAAGTATCAGAGTACTTTACCATCAATGCAAACCAAACATTTCCTGCTTTACTGCTTCAAATTAAAAGCTTTTAGATTACTAACTTATGGGAGACTTTTATTGTGAAGAATTTACAGGAAGTGAGAACGTGTTCCTTACGGAATTAGCAGAGCTTCATTAGCAGCACTAAAAAACAGTCAAAACAACAACATATTGAGCTATTTCGAGCTATTTGTTCAGCGGATCAGTTACAAATAATGCAGGGAGGAATAGCACAAGCAGAAACAGCCACAGTGAGATGTTTTATGAAGAGCTGCAGACAACTAGCACACCTCCAACAGGTTAACTACTTATTTTACTTTGCTGTGCTTTGTAATAGAGTCATGGCTTACTACTTCCGGAGCAGAGTAGTGAACTTGCGTGCTGTGCACATAGCAGATGTCCATATAAAGAAATCTGTCACAAACTGATGTCAGCTCGGACTGAAAGTAGAAAAAAATGTTGGAAACTTAGCGTTCAGAACAGTCTGAAGCTGGCGCTTTTTGCTCACAGGGATTACTGCTACATACGTTTACCTCATTATTTGACACGTCAGCCACTTTTAACATGAACATCCAACATTGTGACATAAATATGTCTGAAAATGAGGAAAAGCATAATACGTCCCCTTTAACAACTTGCAGTGTTGGTGCTCTTCCAGGATCTTGTGGCTGTTTTCACAAAGGCCCAGTCAGGGTATCCACAAGTTTTAAGTGGATCCTCCAGGTGTTTGTGCTTCTTCTCTTGGGCTTGGGCACTTGTTGATACATTATCACCTTGGTGGTGCAGGGTTCTGATAACTCCTAGCTTGTACTCCAGTGGGTGGTGAGAGCCAAAGAGTAAGTATTGGTCTGTGTGTGTGGGTTTCCTGTATACTCCAGTTTGGAAGCCTCTGTTGTCTTTAATGTGCACAGCACAGTCCAAAAAGTTCAAGCTGTTGTTCCTGATGTCCTCTGGTGTGAACGTGAAGTTACTTATTTACAATGAACTGAATGGTTTTAAAATGTGTTTTTACAGTGTTTTCGATCTATTAGCCTAAATGTGATTAACATTTGAAAATCAGTTAAATTTATTGTTTAATTGTAAATCCTAAAATTGACTTATTTACCATCCCTAGAACATTAGTATTGAATTATTTTCTTTCAGTCAGTTGGTGTCCAGAAATCTTTATAAGAATGTCTGCACTTACAACCAGCTGGCTGGACCAGAAATTTTGGCCAATCTCAAATGCCAACAGCACACCACAGGATAGAGATACAGACAAAATGACAACACATATTGAAAGATTAAGTATTTGAGAATTTTTTCCACTATAGTTTTGATTTTGTTTGTAAATAGTTGTTTGGCTACATTCCAAAGAAGACATGTTGTAAGTTTAGCTTTTTCTGCATTGACAACATAGCAAAATGGCTGGTCACACCCATTTCAACATTTACAGGCCATAGGAATGAAATGGAGACAAAATGAAAATAGCCATTGAGAGCTAAGAGATTACAGATTTGAATAGAACAAGTTTGTATTCTTAAGATTTTTTAATATATATATTTATTTATCGACAAATCATGAAGTGGGCTTATTTGAAACACCCCATGCCAGACTTTTGACAAATTTTGACAAATTAAACAATAAAAACATTAGAAATTGGTATAAATGAATTATTGACACTTCAAATGAGAGATTAGGCTTTCATTTTAACAAAAATGTTCTCACTTAAATTGGGGCATTATATATGAGAAATGTCTGAAAAGCGAATTTGGTGGGCTTAATAGGGACGTTTACCCTAACCGAAACAGAGGCAGAACATCTCAGGCTGAAGGTATCGACAGACCTTTCCAACGCAAAGGCAATCCCTTCCAACATCACCATTCAGGAGAGGAAGGCTGTGACGTAACTGAGCAAGGACAAAAACATCACCATCCTACCGGCTAATAAAGGAAGATGCATGGTGGTCCCAAACACAGTGGACCACAGTGCCAGGGTCACCACACTACTGACTCACACTAATACATATGAAACACTGTGGTGAGATCCCACCAGTGGATACAAGAAAAAAGGCCATAGAACGTTTACTACACCTACAGAAGAAGAAAACCACCAATTATGAACAATATTATCACTTGTATCCTGGAGAAGCCATCCCATGCACGTATGGGCTCCCCATGATTCACAAAGAAGGAGCCTACCTCAAGCTCATTATCAGCAACATCAACTCAGTTGCTTACAACATTGCTAAACATATATCTACCATCTTAGCCCCTTTGGTTGGTAACACTCCTCATCATATTCAAAACTCCATGAACTTTGTGAACAAGGTTTGAGGATTGAGACTGAACCCAGATGAAACCATGGTGTCCTATGATGTGATCTCATTGTTTACATGCATCCCAACTATGGAGGTGGTGGAAACCACAAGGAAATGACTGCTACATGACAACACCCTTAACAATATTCAAAGCGTCAATGGTGAAATTGTCCTGTCTCACTCTCTCATTCAATATCTGGTTCTGCACCTTCTCTAGAATCCCTTAACAACAGAACCAACCTCAGCTAAGACCACTCTCTAGAATCCCTTAACAACAGAACCAACCTCAGCTCAGACCATTAGCGAGCTGCTGGACCTCTGTCTGAACACCACCCATTTCCAGTACAACAGGGGGTTTTACAGACAAAAGCATGGCTGTGCCATGAGCTCACCAGTACATCCCATTGTGGCCAACCTCTACATGGAAGAAGTAGAAAACAGAGCCCTGAACTCCTTCAGAGGAACAGCACCAAGCCACTGCCAAAATTAAAACCCAGGAAGCGCAAGCCTTCACATAAAACATTAACTCAGTGGACATGAGGTTCACAAGAGAGGATGTCAGGAACAACAGCTTGGCCTTTTTAGACTATGCTGTACACACTGAAGAGGACAGGAGCCTCCACATTGGAGTATACAAGAAACCCACACACACAGACCAATACTTACTCTTTGACTCCCACAAACACCAGAGGGAGCACAAACACCTGAAGGATCCACTTAAAACTTGTGGATACCCTAACTTGACCTTTGTGAAAGCAGCCAAAAGATCCAGGAAGAACACCAACACTGCGGTGGTGAAGAAAAAAGGAGAATAAATGTAACAACATCACCATTTTATATGTGTCTGGAGTATCTGAAAAACTCAGGAGAATTTTCAAAAAACACCATATCCCTGTGTTTTTTGACAGAAGACAGACACTAAGACAGAAACTGGTCTAATTGAAAGACCACACACCCAAACACAGGAAAAGCAATCTAGTGTATGCAGTCCAGTGCAGTGAGGAATGCACAGACTTGTATATTGGGGAAAGTAAACAACCATTAAACAAACGCATGGCTAAACACAGGAGGGCCAACTCCTCAGGTCAAGACTCAGCAGTTTACCTACACCTGAAAGGTAAGGGACATTCTTTCAAGGACAACAATGTACATATTTTGGATAGAGAGGACAGGTGGTTTGAAAGAGGAATGTAGCTGGCTATCTACATCAAAGTAGAGAAACCATCCCTCAAAAGAGTAGGAGGTCTACAACACCACTCATCCCCAACCTACAACGCTGTCCTTTCATCCCTTCCCAGGAGATTTAACACCTACTCGCATTTGGCCTTGTGACAACTCCAATGGCTGTCGTTTACACTTGGCCTCAAGTGAGTCCAACAACTCTAATAACTGTTGTAACAACAGCCAGGAGCACTAACGAACCAAATGGTATCAATGACCTTGATAACAAGCCCACAGAGGTTAAATACCTGGGACTCCCTGCCAGTCAATTAGAATTGAAGAAACTTCTTGATTGAGAGGTGAAACGTCTTCAAGTATATTCAACCAAGTCCAGTTGCTGCCGATTCAACCCTCCTCGAACACAGAGAAACTTTCCCCCTTCAGCAGATGAATATGAAAACAGCTTTCTAGTGTCAAACTCTGCACATACATCATTCTGCAAAATGAAGCTCAAACATCCAATTAAAGGAACAAGAGGGAAAACACATTTTTGAATGGATGGGGACTTTAAGTTTCATTGTTTACTTGAAATGGATTTCTGTTCAGTACACTGGCGTGTAACGTTAAGCCTAATTTGAGGTCACGTTACATTTTGCTTTGCAACCAGTGTGTCAGCTGTATTCTGTACTGTGTATATCTCCCTTTGTGATAGCACTGACTGGGTAAGTCAAATATTTGTTGTTCTCTGTTAATAATGTGATTTTGATCCAAAGACATCAAAACTGTACACGTTAAAAATATATTTTATTTTTTCATTTCTACAAGTTCCCAAAA